>NW_006767634.1:739284-752223 GCF_000300595.1 Phanerochaete carnosa HHB-10118-sp | reverse complement strand
TGACGCATATAGCGACCATATATCATGAGGGAGGCCTTCGTCGATGCCAAGAGCACGTCGTCGATCTGCACAATTACCGCTCCGACTGGAAGAGCAGCCTGTACCGGCGAGCTCTGAGAGATCATGATGGTGTATGTATGGTTAGTCAAGGAATGGCACTCGTACCTCCTCTACGGCCACGACCACCCTGCCGTACGCGCTGACGTCTCGGTATCCGAGGCAGGACCAAACGAGCGTACCGAAACCGAGCCATGAGACAGATGCCAACGCAAGCCAGAGCACGAGGTTGTGAAAGGCACCTGCGGAGATGACACGCAGCCGAGCAGAGGGTGCCAGTCCGGCAAGACCAGCTGAGGGGAGAGCGACGTGCGCAGAAGGCAAGAGCACTACCAAGGACGCGCCGACGGCGAGTAACGGTACTTGCTCACTCGGAAACGGACGGTAGTTAGCTAGACAGCCGTTCTTGAGGCTTGTTGAAACTCACATGGCTGCCGTAATCGCATGTCCAGCTTCGTGGATCACTTGACAGACGAACAGGGCAAGTAGCAACAGCGGCAGGTGAGACATGGGCAGCGTGACCCCCGGGATCTGTGGCAGCCACAATTCTGTCATGAGAGGTGCTCGGGACGCTCTGGGCAGACTGTGGGGGCGCGCAGCGAGCACTCACCAGTAGCTGGACGGGAGCAGCCTGGCCGGCTGTATGCGCGGCTTGGAAAGAGTGCACCCCAGACGCTGCCGCGTCCAAATCGCGTTTTCGAAAGGCGACCGTGGCCGGCGGCGCATTCGCAGACGGCGACGACGACGACGACGACAGCAGCTGGGGGCTCACGGACCAAAAGACAGTCGAGCACAGGAGGTACACCGCGGCGGCCATGCCAAAGACGGCGGCGGCGGTCCCGGCGTTGTAGAACGCGTGCGCGGCACGCCTCCGGCGCGCGCGGCGGGTCCGGGCGAAGAAGAGCGAGGCGCGGTCATGGAGCTCGCCGAGGCGCGCGGTCTCGACGTGGAGGTAGGCGTACTTGAGGGTCACGTCGAAGGGGCCTGCGCGGCGGGTCCTGCGCGGCGCGGCCAGCGAGGGGAGGACGCTCCGGGGCGTTTGGCGGCGGGACCAGACGTGGTGCAGGGCGTGGACGGCGGCCCAGAAGAGGGAGAGCGAGTACAGGAGCGAGGTCCAAGCCATGGGCGAGGGTGTCTCGGGCGAGGGGAGAGGGCCGCGGGACGGCGTCAGGCGCCGGACTCGGCTCCACGTGGGGTGGGCTCGGCGGGGGAAGCGCGCTGTGCGGCGACGCCGTCGACGACCACGACCTCCTCTTTCTTGTCTCTCTCTCTTTCTCGTTTTTCTCGGCGTCGTTGGACTATCTCTTTTCACGGCTTAATATGAAGATCTTTTCGCTCTCTGTCGTCCTTGCGCCACCCCACCAGGCCTCGACGCTCCTCAGCAATGCCACGGACCTCTCCACGTTCTCGTTCTACCAGAAGGGCTCCGTCAGCGAGTTTCTGACATTCTTCTCCAAGACGATTGCGGAGCGCACGCCGCAGGGCCAGCGGCAGAGCGTGCAGGAGAACAACTACACCGCGCATGTCTACAACCGAGGTGGGGCGGAGCAGCTCGCCGGTGCGTTGGGATGCGCTCGCTACCAAAGATGCTCCAACATGCTAAAGCTTTTTTTGTGGGGGTCGCAGCCGTCATCATCACCGACCACGAATACCCCGTCCGCCCAGCGTTCTCGCTGCTCGCAAAGTTGCTGGACGACTTCACGGCCCAGATACCCCAGACGTCGTTCTCGAACCCGTCCGCGATCAGCTTCCCGGAGATCCACAGCTACCTGCAGAAGTTCCAGGACCCACGGCAGGCAGACGCGATCATGCGCGTGCAGCAGGAGCTCGACGAGACCAAGATCGTGCTGGTGCGTCGTCTGCGTGGGCCGTTTTTCGAGACGGCGTTTAGGGTCTGGAAGCTAACAATGTGGGGCTGCTCTCGCGGCCGGGTTCTTGTGCAGCACAAGACGATCGAGTCCGTGCTCGAGCGCGGCGAGAAGCTGAACGACCTCGTAGACCGGTCGAACGCGCTTTCGGCACAAAGCAAGATGTTCTACAAGACGGCGAAAAAGGTGCGCCCGCGCGCTGTCGTCATGGAGCCTGCGCTGACTGGATCTCACCGATCTGCAGCAAAACTCGTGCTGTGTGCTGATGTAGATTTCGGCAAGGGATGTGCTGACGGACATCATGATGTTTTGCTGCGCGTGGCACGCAAGCGATGTCTCTCTGGGGTCCTTTGTCCCAGTACCTAGGTTATATTCACGTTGTGCTTCCATGCCGAAGCGTTGCGATGGTGTCCACAGATGCGCGCAGCACAAGTATCGATGACATGTACGAAGCGAGTGCGAAAATACTGGTAATCGTCGTCACTGGCCCAGTTGCGGTGTTCTGTATGCTCTGAGGGGGCCTGCGTAGTGTTTGGGTTTCGGCCAGAACGGTAGAGTCGTGGCGAGTACCGCAACTTTCGTCCTTGACCTGTCAGTTCTCGGGCTTGGTTTCAGGTGTGGCTCAAGTGGGTGGACGCACGCAGTCCATCAGGGATAGGATGCTGCATTACAACGGGCGCGCGAAAGCTGGTGCCGCTGTCAATGCGCCGGAAAGCTCTGCGGATGGGATCGCGCAGGGCCTGTTCATGATTGAGACTACCATCACGCGCTCATGCTTGTTCCTGAATTGTTCGCACGTCGAAAGAGCATGTGGACATTAGTCTTGCTATCCACCGCCTCCCCGCCTGGAGATGTCGGTGGACTGTGCTCGGACGTCGTCCGGCGAATCTGGCAGCGGTGGAGAGCTGGGGAGTTGGATGTGGCGCGCCGGCCGGAGTCGGCAGCAGCACCGGCCCGTGGATGGCGGCAGCGACAACGAACAATGCACCAAGGTTCTGTCAAGGTGTGCGCCGGGCTCATATCATCGCGAGTACCGCAGATGGGTCCCTCCGGTGATGACCATCTCCAGCCTATAAATGCCTTCGTCCATCTCCCTCAAGCAACCTGCACCCGCATCATCTCATCTCTGGCCACCACCGCATCTCCTCGAATATTCTAGCTTTGATTTATAGCGAACATCAACCATGGGCAACGCAGTCTCCGAGTTCAAAATCGAGCTCGACGAGAGGCAGAGCCGCAGCCAAGGCAGCACCGTCACCCCGCCCAACGAGGACGGCAGCATCCCAAGATGCCGGTCCGTCTCGCCTGCGCTCAAGCACGGCAGGCCCGCGAACGATGCAACCATCTACAAACAATTCGTGAGTAAACCGATATCGCTCGCACGTTGACGTCTACGAACAGTCATCCGCAGGTAGACCTGTACGAGGACTTGCGCGATTCCTGGACAGGACATGGGCTCGATGACCGCCATATGCTGGTATGCCTCTGCTCTCTCTGCCCGCACCCCTCGTGCTCACGACGTACACAGCTCGAAAAGGTGCTCGTGTGGATGGCGGACCACAGCGACTGGGCCCTGGAGCACAGACTCGAGAGCATCGTCGTCAACTTCCGTACGTCCCCTCCTCTGCCCGTAACCAGCCCATTATAAACACCCCGACGCAGTGTACAAGGACCTCCCCCACCCGCCGGCCGGGTACTTGTCCGTGCCCAACGAGACATCCCATGCCCTGCAGAAACGGCACAAGGGCGTCACCTACGCCTTCCGCACCGCAGACGGCTCCGACTACAACGTCCTCTATCCCGAGCTCGGCAAGGCAGGCGTGCCCTACGCCCGCTCCGTGCCCTCCACGCTCCCGCTCCCCGCCTCTGCGCTGCCGGACCCCGGCCTCGTCTTTGACATGCTCCTCAAGCGCGACAAATTCGTGCCGCACCCAGGTATGTCTGACCCGCCGCGGCAGTACAGAAAGAGACTCGGCGAGACTGACGGTGCGATGGCAGGCGGCGTGTCGAGTCTGTTCTTCGCCTTTGCGGACCTGGTCATCCACTCGATCTTCAACACCGACCAGAACGACCCCACGATCAACAACGCGAGCAGCTACCTCGACCTGAGCCCGCTGTACGGCAGCTCGGAGGCGCAGGTGGATAGCATCCGACGTGAGCAGCCGTTTCTCGTCCTCTGGTGTGTGTGGATGGGGCTGACTAGGACGGATGCGCAGGCAAGGACGGGACGGGACGCCTGAAGGAAGACGTGTTCGCGGACGGCAGGCTGCTGTTCATGCCGCCCTCGACGTGCGCCCTCCTCGTGCTTCTCTGCCGCAACCACAATGTGCGTCGCCCGCCCGCCCGCTCTCCCCCCTTGCCCGTTTCTCACGCCTTTTTGTGCAGTACACCGCCTCGAAGCTCCTCGCGATCAACGAGCGCGGGACGTTCCGCGCGCCGGGCGCGCTGTCCGGCAACAGCGCGGCGCTCGCGGCGCAGGACGACGAGCTGTTCGCGCGCGCGCGCCTCGTCAACTGCGGGCTCTTCATGCAGGCGATCCTGGGCGACTACGTCGGGGCGATCCTCGGGCTCGTGCGCGACGGGCGCGCGTGGCGGCTCAAGATCCTCGAGCCGTACCGCACCGTCGCGCACGACGTCGCCCCGCGCGGCGACGGCAACGTCGTCTCCGTCGAGTTCAACCTCATGTACCGCTGGCACGCCGCGCTGTCTGCGCCCGACACGGCCTGGGCCGAGGACGCGCTCCGTAGGGTGGCCCCGCCCGGGAAGGACCCTGCGACGCTCACGAGGGAGGACATGAAGAAGGCGTACGGACGCCTCAGGCCGCCGGCGGACGTGCAGCAGTGGACGTTTGGAAGGTGAGTGTGTGCCGCGCTTGGTGGTGGTGGCGGGAAGTCCCCCATGAGCTCATGAGCGTTGTTTTTCCAGCCTGAAGCGCGACGAGAAGGGGCGGTTCAGGGACGGTGGGTTGTCTCTCTTACCTGTGGACGTCTGGGGTGTCTGACAGTCCTGCTAGTGGACCTCGCAAAGATCCTCCAAGACGCGACCGAGGCCGAGGCGGGTGCTTTCCGTGCCCGGGGCATCCCCGAGGCGATGAAGGTTGTCGAGCTCATGGCGATCGAACAGGCGAGGAGCTGGGGGACGTGCTCGGTGAGTGTGTCGCGTACACGCACGATGAGGATGCTCGTCTGACTTTGGCGGGCTCCAGCTGAACGAGTTCAGGCGGTTCATGGGCTTGAAGCGTGAGTAGCCTTGTTGCCTGCGACGACGTCAAGTGCTAACCAAAGTGTCCATAGCATACTCTAGGTCAGATTTTACAACGATGATATCTGGAGCTGTCACTGACGCCAGCTGCCTGCAGCTTCTCCGAGTGGAACCAAGACGAAGATGTCGCCGTATGTTCTTCTAATATGATATGGCCCATAGTGTGCTGACAGATCGTACAGAATGCGGCGCGGATGCTGTACCATGACATTGAGAACCTTGAGCTCTATGTACGTGACGAATGGCGCCCTACGTCCCTTCTACGTGCTAAGTAATCATGCAGGTCGGTCTGCAAGCAGAAGAGGCAAAGCCGCCCGGACCAGGCGCCGGGCTTTGTCCAGGCTACACCATCTCGCGCGCCATCCTCTCCGACGCCGTCGCCCTCACGCGCGGCGACCGCTTCCTGACGACCGAGTTCACGCCGCAGAACCTGACCGCGTGGGGCTACGCCGACTGCCAGTTCGACGTCAACGACGGCTCGTACGGGGGCATGCTCACCAAGCTGCTCTTCCGGACGCTCCCCGAGTGCTACCCGGCGGGCAGCGCGTACGCGCACTTCCCTTCCTCGTCCCGCGACACATGCGTGTTGAGATGGCCGGGCGTGACCCCGCGCTCGCCGAGGAGTACACCTGGACGCGCCCCGTCCTGCCCTCCCGTGCGCCGCCCACCGTGCCCGTGCGCGGCTTCCCGCGCCCGCGCGCCGGGTACCAGGCGCGCATACAGGAAGTCACGGGGTGCGAGGACCTGCCGTCGAAGGAGCTCGAGCGGCTGCTGTTTGGCGCGAAGACGCTGGAGGACCACCGGCGCAGCTTCGTGCGCTTCACGGACGCGCAGATCTGCCAGCAGTCCCTCGCGCTCGGCGGCGGCGCGCGGTACATCGACATCGTGCGAGACGTCATCAACATGGTGCCCATCTTCTGGGTCGCGGCGATCGTGAGTGGTTTTTCTTTTCTTTTTCGCGCCGTGTGGCATTGTCGCTCTCCGTGACGGGTTCTGAGGCTGTGCACGACAGATCCAGCCAGGCACGCAGCAGACGCAGGACGGGAACAAGTGCTACCACCCCGAGCAGTACTTCCAGGGTTTCGCGGACCTGGCAGAGTGAGTTCCGTTCGCCACCGGCTTCGCGACACACACCACTAACAACGCCCGCACAACAGCTACGTCTACATCAACGACGAGCCCGAGCACGCGTTCTCGCTGCGGCAGCACGCGGCAGCCGTGGCGGCGAGCATCTCCCAGCACATCGCGGGCGCCGACAGCGCCTTCGCCGCGACCGACTTCATCAACCGCATCGTGCGGCGGCTCGTGCGGTCCCTCGACGCGCTCGGCGCGCCTGCAGGTGGCGGCGGCGGTGGCGAGGACTTTGTCGCGCGCCCGCCGTGCGCGAGCCCCGACGACGCGGCGCTCCTCGCCGCGATGCGCTTCGCGAGCGACACGGAGGGCCTCGCGGCCAGCTTCGTGGGCGAGCTCGCGGCGACGGCGGTGGTGTACTCGCGGTGCGTCGCCCGCGTCGTGGACCGCGTCCTCGACGGCGGGGAGAAGACGCGGCGCCTGCGCGAGGGGCTCGCGAGGCCCGGCTTTGACGCACGCGACAGGGGGTTCGTACAGGAGGTCTCTGAGGCGGTCGGCGAGGCGAACGATGTGGGGATCTCGCACGGGTAAGTCGGCATCCTGGTCCTGTTCGGTGAGCGAAAGTGGCCTGATTGGCTCTTTTTCGGTAGGCTTATGGACAAGAGGTTCATCGAGGCTGTGAGTCGCCGTTTCGGCATAAGATCAGTCGCGGCAGGAGACTGACGAGTATTCTAGACCGTACCGGCCATGCTGCGGTGCATCTTCAGCCTTCCCAACCTTGAAAGGGCTCCAGGACCGTCCGGCAAGCTCCACAGGTATGTCCACCCGTATTGCACCGACTGATCACGTACTGACTCCTTTGCTACACAGCCTTGCCCAGGTGTCCACGGACGGACCAGCTGGGGCAGCGTTGTACCTGAACCCGCTTGGCCACGTCACGCCCTGGCCGACTTCGTTGACCGTGCAGGTGCGCATGCTTTGGTCTCTGTCATGGAGGCGCAATGCTGACCGGGTGCGTTGTAGTACTCTGAACCTCGGGAATAGTCTGTGGAAGCAAGACCTGGAACTGCCGGGCCGCTTAATATATTCTATCTATTAAGCCTTCTTATTTATATGTTGCTGTATCTCTATATACGCTACAAAGTCGAGGGTCTTCGTGAATGCAATTGGCGAATAATGACATCATGTTTATTGAACCAGCTCAATCAGCGTGGTGGACGTCTGAGCGGGTCTTACAGTATGATAGCAGAAGGTGAGGAGATGAGACCTTCGACAAATTGGCCGTGCAACCTCGGTCCTGGATTACTTGCACGAGCAAACGAGATCAACACGTTATTATTATAGTTGAGATGTATCTAGGGAACGCTTTCAGCGAGAGAGCTTGAAGGGCTGGCTGGCACAAACGGCACCGTGTTGGTCAACATGGCCTCCTGGTGGCCATGCTGTTTGTCAGTGTTTGTTCGCTGCAAGAGGCGCGTGGAAAACAACTGCCGTATTTGCCACGTCGCGTTGCCGCTTCCTCCGAACACTTGCGCCGTCCTTTCCTCAAAACCGCCCCCCCCCCCCCAGCCAGCGGTCGCCTCTCTCGACACCCGCTGGCACACAGTACACCCCCCTGCTGTACAGTAATCCGCAGAAAATAATTCTGGGGAGCCGGGCCTACCAATCTCGACGCAATTAGGTAGCACAGAGGCTGCGCGGTCCTCAGTACAGGACAAACGATATGCAAGTTCGCGAGTTTTGGTCTTGTGCTGCAGCTAACGATGCTTTTGCAGGGCGTTGGTCAAAGTCGAGTCGCCCGAAATCGTCGCGGCGACCGTCCACAAAGCGCTGCCGTGGTACACGTATCTGTACACGATCCCATTCCTATCGCTCTATCCGCTCCTTGCGTACGCCTACTACGTCAAGTACGACAACTGGCTGCAAAGCGAAGAATGGACTTTCTTGGCGTGTGTTACTCTCGGTGCCGGGCATGCCCTTAGCTTTTTGGTGACGCGGTGGAGCACGGCGGCAAAGGCTTGGGTCACTACTCGCAAGGTGCGCACCGCTAGCCGTTCTTTCTGGGATACAGAACGTCTGACAGTGCCTCCAGGCTGTCTCATTAGAAGACGCAGACTGTATTCGACTGATTCCTGCCCCTCACCGTGGCGTTGGCGATATTGTACCTCTGCACAAGAAGGTACCCTCGGATTTGAAAACGTACACCTTCAGCTACCAGCGGGACACCTACGTCCTCCAGTCCGCCGACCCTGTGGTATTCGTCACGCTACCATATCCATCCGCGAGTAACCCCCCGCTTGCGACGTATCACGCGCCAACGGGACTCCGCTCTGCCAACGTGCAGGAGTTGCGTGAGCTGTACGGCAAGAACGAGTTCAACATCCCCATCCCGTCTTTCTCTGCGCTCTTTGCTGAGCATGCGACGGCGCCGTTCTTCGTCTTCCAGATCTTTTGTGTCGCACTCTGGTGCTTAGACGAATACTGGTACTACAGTCTGTTCACTCTGTTCATGCTTGTGGTCTTTGAGTGCACCGTTGTTTGGCAGGTGAGCGAAGCATTCGACCATATCAGCCAAGGATTCAGCTATTGACACGATTCCCAGCGTCTGCGCACTCTGACAGAGTTCAGGACTATGGCAGTCGCTCCATTCCCGATTAACTGCAAGAGGGACGGCAAGTGGGAAACGATCCAAACTGACGAGTTGCTACCAGGGGACATCGTCTCGGTTGGTGCGTCTCATTCAGGGCGTGCTGTTAGATTTGCAAGACTTGACACGTCTTTCCGCAGTCCACCAGCAGTCAGAGACCACTGTTTCAGCAGATATCGTTCTGGTAAACGGCGGGTGCATTGTCAACGAAGCTATGCTCTCAGGCGAGTCTACGCCCCTCCTCAAAGAGTCCATCGAGCTTCTGGATGGCCAAGAGCGGCTCGACGTCGACGCCACGCACAAGAACGCGATCCTATTCAGCGGCACAAAAGTTCTCCAGGCCCGTAGCGGCGGCGACACACCCGACGGTGGCTGCCTCGGCGTCGTGCTCCGCACCGGTTTCGGCACGGCGCAGGGCCAGCTCGTGCGCACGATGATTTTCTCGACGGAGCGCGTGTCGGCGAACAACCTCGAGTCGTTCCTCTTCATCGGCTTCCTGCTCATCTTCGCCATCGCCGCGAGCTGGTACGTCTGGGTCAAGGGCATCGAGCGCGGGCTCAAGAAGTCGAAGCTCCTCCTCGACTGCGTGCTCATCATCACGTCCGTCGTCCCGCCCGAGTTGCCGATGGAGCTCTCGCTCGCGGTCAACGCGTCGCTCGTCGCGCTGTCCAAGTATGGTGCGTGCCCTGCGGTTTGGCGTCGTGCGCCCAGGCTGACAACTTCCGCAGCGATCTTCTGCACCGAGCCGTTCCGGATTCCGTTTGCGGGCCGTGTAGATGTCTGCTGCTTCGACAAGACTGGAACCATCACCGCCGAGAGTCTGGTCCTCGAGGGCGTTGCCGGTGTTGAGTACGTTCCACAGCGGCGCTCACTTTTACATGGCGCTCACGCAGTCCGCAGCACGTCCGATAAGCTCAGGCTCGTCAGCGTCAAGGAAGCTTCGCGCGAGACGACTCTGTGCCTCGCCGCGGCGCACGCGCTCGTGCGGCTGGACGACGGCACGATTGTGGGCGACCCGATGGAGAAGACGACGCTGGACGCGCTAAGCTGGCGGCTCGGCAAGAACGACCAGATCTCGCCGGGCGACGGGGCGACGCTGCACCGCACGACGCTGCACGTTCGGCGCCGGTACCAGTTCTCGTCCGCGCTGAAACGCATGTCGACGGTGTGCAGCCTGCCGAGCGGGAAGCTCGTCGTCGCCGTCAAGGGCGCGCCCGAGACGATCCGGGGCATGCTCGCGGTCGTCCCAGAGTTCTACGATGAGACGTACAAGTACTATACGCGGCGTGGCAGTCGAGTGCTCGCGCTTGGGTTCCGTGAGACGGAGACTATGTCTACGGAGAAGGTGCGTATGTCGTCTACTTTCCTCATGATCGGGTACTTATAAATGTGCAGATCAATAAGCTGTCAAGAGACCAGGTCGAGACTGGGCTGACCTTCGTCGGCTTCCTCGTCTTCCACTGCCCGCTTAAGCCTGATGCTGTTGAGACCCTCAAAATGTTGGCAGACTCTTCGCACCGTGTGGGTCCTGCAAGGCTGGCTGTTCAAAGATTTTGAACTGATGTAGTTTTCAGTGCATCATGATTACCGGAGACAATCCCTTAACGGCCGCACATGTTGCCAAGGATGTCGAGATTGTCGATCGTGATGTGCTTATCCTTGACCTTCGAGAGAACGCCAAGAATGAGACGGGTATGTGTTATGGTCCCAGTCAAAAAATTGTTTGCTGACCGTATATTTTTCTAGACCTTGTATGGCGCACAGTGGACGAGTCTAAGCTGATTCCCGTCAATCCTGAAGAACCCATCGATGAATCGCTACTTCAAGAGTACGATATCTGCATGACAGGCGCTGCTGTCAGACAATTCGAAAATAAACCCTCATGGCAAGCACTAGTCCAACACACCTGGGTGTATGCGCGTGTATCACCGGCACAAAAGGAGTACATTCTGACATCGCTCAAATCGCTCGGCTACGTCACGCTCATGGCGGGTGACGGCACGAACGACGTCGGCGCGCTCAAGCAGGCGCACATCGGCGTCGCGCTGCTCGACGGCACGCCCGAGGACCTCACGAAGATTGCGGAACACCAGAAGATGGAGCGTCTGAAGAAGGTGTACGAGAGCCAACTGAAGATTTCGGCACGCTTCAACCAGCCGCCGCCGCCCGTCCCGCCGGCGATTGCACACATGTACCCGAACGTCGTCGAGGCACAGCAGCGCGCGGCGAAGGACCTGCAGGAGTCGCGGAAGAAGAACCCGATGGAAAAGTTCGACCTGTCGATGATCACGGACAAACTGGCTGAGGTGGAGGACGACGAGGAGGTGCCGAAGATCAAACTTGGCGACGCGTCATGCGCGGCGCCGTTCACGTCGAAGCTCTCGAACGTCTCTGCAAGTGAGTTCCGCTATTCTGTCTATGGTTGCCCCTCAGAGACTGACGCGTCGCAGTCACACATATCATCCGCCAAGGCCGGTGCACGCTTGTCGCCACCATCCAGATGTACAAGATTCTGGCGTTGAACTGTCTCATCACTGCGTACAGCTTGAGTGTGCAGTATCTTGATGGGATCAAGTTTGGCGATTATCAGGTCACCATCACTGGTATGCTCATGTCTGTTTGCTTCCTCTGCATCTCTCGCGCCAAGGTCCGTCGCCCTGCCCCTATCTTATGCTGCTAACTGACCGGTGCGCGATAGCCTGTCGAGAAACTCTCCCGCGAGCGCCACTGGGTAACATTTTCAACCTCTACGTACTACTGTCGGTCCTCCTGCAATTCGCGCTGCACATTGTGTCGCTTGTGTACATCACGCAGCTATCTCGGCAGTTCGAAGAGTACGAGCCCCTCCCCTTCCTTCCCTCATTCTCAGCTGACCCGAGTGCAGGCGCGGCGAGATTGACTTGGAGGCCAAATTCGAGCCGAATCTGCTCAACACGGCGATCTACCTCCTGAGCCTGTCACAGCAGGTCTCGACGTTCACGATCAACTTCCAGGGACGGCCTTTCCGCGAGGGCATCCGCGAGAACAAAGCACTCTGGTGGGGCCTCGTCGGCGCGAGTGCTGTTGCGTTCTCGGGCGCGACCGACTTCATGCCCGAGCTAAACAGGTGGCTGCAGATTGTAGAGATGGAGAATATCGTGCGTCTCTTTCTTCTTTGCCCCTCCGGACTACCTATGCTTATCATATATTTCGACGTGGCTAGTTCAAGTTCAAGCTGACGACAGCAATGGTTGTCGACTTCGCCGGCTGCTGGCTCATTGAGATCACGTGCAAATGGCTATTCGCGGACATGCAGCCCAAGGCGATGATCACGCGCGGCCGGGAGCGCAGAGAGCACCGCCGGATAGCGGAAGCTGTCGAGAAGAAAGAGAGCTAGATAGTGTTTACTTGGTTTGTTTTGTATTAGAGTACAGTTACCACTCGCATTTCCACCCTTCTGTTGAAGACCTATGCGGCGTCCAGATGAGAATCGCATGCTGGGTAACGGCGAGTTAACTAGAGCTCGGCAAGTCAGCCGTAGCTTGAATCGTACGTATGTGGGTGATGATTTTGAATTACTTAACTTCAGTTTGCAGACTTTCACCGAAAGTGCGTGGCGGAGAGTAGAAAGGAAGCTCGAGTCATTTCTCAGCTAAGACAAAGTGCTGCATAATGCATAAGAGGTGAGGCCTTGAGGAATCCGGTGTGCTATGTACATAAAATTCGAATGTAGCGGGTTAACGAAACGCAGTAACCAATTCAGCTTATGCGTAGGAGACCAAGAAGGACGAGCATAACGTTCGTGGATGAGCTGGGTATGAGGGCAACATCAAGTATTCGAGTCTGCAGCTCCGATCCGCATGGCAGACGAAACTAGAGTCACAAAGTTTAAACCACAGGGTACACAGGGCTCCCACCCCCGGGGGCCCTCCCCGCTTTCACATAAAAGGAAGAAAAAAAATAGAATCAACCCATAGTGGACACACTGGGAATTGAACCCAGCACCTTCCGCATTTCACAAACTACGTGCTAAGCGGATGTGATAACCAACTACAC
>NW_006767634.1:731052-738742 GCF_000300595.1 Phanerochaete carnosa HHB-10118-sp | reverse complement strand
TGTTTACTTGGTTTGATTTGTATTAGAGTACAGTTATCACTCGCATTTCCACCCTTCTGTTGAAGGTCTGTGCGGCGTCCAGATGAGAATCGCATGCTGGGTAACGGCGAATTGACTAGAGCCCGGCAAGTCAGCCGTAGCTTGAATCGTACGTATGTAAGTGATGATCTTGAATTACTTAACTTCAGTTTGCAGACTTTCACCGAAAGTGCACGGCGGAGAGTAGAAAGGAAGCTCAAGTCATTTCTCAGCTAAGACAAAGTGCTGCATAACGCATAAGAGGTGAGGCCTTGAGGAATCCGGTGTGCTATGTACATAAAATTCGAATGTAGCGGGTTAACGAAACGCAGTAACCGGTTTAGCTTATGCGTAGGAGACCAAGAAGGACGAGCATAACGTTCGTGGATGAGCTGGGTAGTGAGAGCAACATCAAGTATTCGAGTCTGCAGCTCCGATCCGCATGGCAGACGAAACTAGAGTTACAAAGTTTAAACCACAGGGTACACAGGGCCCTCCCCGCTTTCACAGAAAAGGGGAGGAAAAAATCGGATCAACCCATAGTGGACACACTGGGAATTGAACCCAGCACCTTCCGCATTTCACAAACTACGTGCTAAGCGGATGTGATAACCAACTACACCATGTGCCCCTGCTTAAATGGGGCATTATATCCCAATATATAATACTTCATTTAGCTCAGTTGAAGAAGAGTGCACATGTACTAGTGTTACATCAGAAAGGTTGGTGTAAATTACATGTAAGTAAATAAGTAGGTAAATTACTGTAAATTACATCATTTACAGTGAGGCCCGGACAGGAGGTGTAAGAAAGTGTCAAAAACTCCCCAAGGGCCCAGAGTCTGCTGTGCAGCAGAGAAAACACACTCAGGCAGAGAAAGGCATATGCATGCATTCTACACCTACAGTGAATGAAAATTCTGCTGCTTGCACTCTGCCCACACCATGTCTGACCTCTCATGAATAGTATCAGATAGAATGCCTGCCATGTATGCCACTGTGTACAGCAGCTTCAGCTATGGCTATTTGCTCCACTTCCAGTGGGTTAGAAAGTAAACAGAAATGCATGCTCTTACTTCTCCCTGACAGATCCATTGTTATTAAATACCAACTGCCTGCTTCTAACTTTTATTATCTGTAACTCTCTAGTGACAGCTCTTCATGGTGTAGCTGGGTCATAGTGGGACCAAAGCTTCTGTTCAATTATTTTTGGTAGTTACAAGCATCCCTTCATGGTACTCCACTACTGGATGCTTGCACATGAGGCGCACGATACTTAGATCTATGATGCATGACCTTTGACAAGCTCTCCTCAGTTTTTGGTACCTTGAATACCAGCTTCATTACTACAGCTCAGGTTGCCTTGGATAACTTTGCGGCAGTAGTATGGCAGTCACAGTCTCACTGGTGGTGGTAGCACTTCATCAGTAGACCATCTCTCAAGGTTTCTCAGCAAACAGATGGCTGGATGACATTAACATTGACCAGATGCTGCTTATTCTCGAGGTGAAGATTGCAGCATTGGATCAGCAGCATCATGCACTGGACACTGATGAAGAAGCTTCTAGGAATTAATTTGACAGCACACCCATCCCAGAAAGAGCACCAAAACTATGCGTTGTTGGCAGTACCCTTGAAAATGGCAAGGCCTCTTATCTGGGAGTGTCTTATCTTTCTAACTTTTTCTTACTGTTATTGACCATAATTTACTGTAATTTATAGTGGAGCAAATGGACTGTAGCCTCCGGTAAATAATGTAAATTACAGGGCTTATTTACTTATAGTAGGCCCTGAACTTTTTTATACATTACTTATATTTCCGGGGACTTTCTGATGCAACATCAATACATACGTTGGGCTGGCAATGTCTTCTCCCACCTACTGCCTTTATTGTCGATTTCCTCTGCCATCATTAATGTCACTACTCATAGCATGCAGAGACTGCTTTAAGACATGTGTAAGCCTCCTGCAGGGGCAGCTGGCATCAGCGGCAGTAGCAAACATTGGTTTATCCTATCTCAAGGCTTCCGGACACAGAACTAGTTCAGTTGGCTTTGCTGCACAATATTGATACACACAGTACTCTAGCGGCCCATCCAGCTGAGTATGGTACGCTTCTAGCTGTCACATTACTTTCACCAAAACAGACTCTCCTGTCAATCTAGAATGAGGACGAGCCACTGACCAGTCTAGAAGGCCTGCAAGGCCTTAAGGATTCTGAGATTTCAGACCAGGAATGGAAGATCCATACAGGTATGTTTGCTCATTTTTGGCTTGCAAGGCACGTGGTATAAACAATGACCTAATACTATCTCACAGCTATGCCGTGTGCGCAGGTTGCACAATCTATACTCTGTAGCAGATGCTCCCAGACTTCTTTACGACAGGACTCATGTCAAGCATAGCTGCTCTCAAATACAATGCTACCTCGCAATGCTACTCTTGCTGATCAGGACTTTTGTGTGCCTGCAGCTCTCTGTCATGCTGGACCTGTCGAAAATATTGATATATTGGATGGGAAGTTGCAGCTTTGTCTTCTTGTGCATTGAGCAAGCGCCTCTGCAGGCCATGCCACTCTACACCATGGAGTGAGCCAAGCAGTCAGTCTGATGTTGGTGAAGCATGTATAGAATCAACCTTAGATCAAGCCGTGCTTCCACACCAATGAGACAACAATTCAATCTCACATCTCATTCCTTCATTTTGCCTTCCTCTAGCACCATTCCATTGTCTGCCCCAGGTGTCTGTTCGATTTCAAGGTTCTCAGGTGGGTCCATTGCCTAGCGCAGGTGCTTGCATGTGACACATGACTTTTCTCAAGTCGTTTGGCATTGGCCCTAAACTGATGGTGCAATCACTCATAAGCCAGTGTCGCTTTCTTGTCTCTTATCTCTCACTCTTTCCCCTCTTCCTCATTCCTTCTTGCAGCAAGACCTATGGCATTGCAGCTAACACAAGTGTACCAGTTGGCAATGGGTAGTTGAGAGCTAGAAGGCTCATTTTCTGGTATGTAACTTCTTGTCAACTCTACTAGTACTATGTCAGGCTAATCGTGTACGTGGCATGTCTCAGATCTTACTTACAGGTGATCAAGAGGCTGTAGATAAGGGGCTTCAGCTATGGCAGATGAACATGTGCTGGTAAGCTTTTTATTACTTATGCCTCCATATAGAGTGTTGACTATGAGAACATGCCAAACTTTTCTGCAGCTTGAATGACAAGTTTCAGGCTGGTGGAAGCAACGCATTGGCAATATATGGAAAGATGAAGAAGCCTAATGCAGTACCTAGTCCATTAGTTGATATTTGGTGATGTACACTCTGAGAGCCCAAATATATTCTGATTGTCATTTTTAATGTAATATATTCTGTGTGAGCTACTATATATGGTATATAGTCTGTGCTCCAGCATGTGCTCATGGGCTGGTTCTGTTGTGAGTATAGCCCTGCCCTATATTTTTCTCTGTATTTCTACAATTCCTCTCTGGTTTGTACGATGTCTAGAAAGTTGTCAGTGCCCAAACCCTCATGTTAGCACCAGTTTACTTTCACACCTCCATAACACATCAGCACATCAACACGCCTGACCTGCTCACATAACACCGCCATCAAGGAGGCTATTTGCACAGCTCTCCAGCATTTTCCAGTGGAGTCCGATCAGCATCAGACATCTGACCTCCACTGGTCTCACACAGCATCAAAGCTGACTCCCATCCTTTAGAGTTTGATCAGCATTGAACATTCAAACCTTGTTGGCCTGGCACATGTCATACACTATGCCCTATTAGCTGCAGACTTTCACACTGTCTCAGTGGATAGCTGCCTCAGTAATACAGTCCTACAATTGCCATCAGGAATCTGATCAACAAGGAACACTCAACCCTAACTACATCAGACATTCTGAATCAGCAGCCACATCATTAGCTCACTACCACAAACATGCTGATGATCTAGACTCTGTCATCCTAGCAGCAGCCTAGATGTGTTATCATGCATGACTCTCTGGGCCTACACCTCACTCTTTGATCAACATCGAGTATCCACTCTAGTGACAGCCCAGAAGCATAGTCGCTTAACTACTAAGCCACCTGTACAAACTATGGCTAAACACACATCAAGAGTCTATGACAGATGAGATACTGCATTTGCTAGAAACTATATAATGTCAGGATATGCCATTACTTCAGATAGTATTTAGTGTACATTACCTGTATGTAGCGTAGCTTGTGTGTATGTATGTGTGAGCCACGTTGCAACAATGGACTAAGCACTGGTTTGTGTTGCCGAGGCTGCCATTGTATATCACGACCCAACCTACCTCTGATGTGTGGTGTGTCTAGTGCCTCACCTACATCTAATATGCCAGTTTGCCTGCCTCACCCACTTCAGAGATATCTAGCCTCAACATACTCTGTGTATTCATACTGTATAATGTACTAACATCTGTGGCCAATAGAGAGTTATCCTGCCATAGGGTGGCTCCCACCAAGGTTGAACTCACTTGACCACCAAGCCCTTCAATATGCCAAAGGTTCACAAAGTGAAGTTATCAGGTTGGCCACCTTAATGCAGCTTGCAGTTTCCAGATGAAGAGAGCAAGAAACAGTACCACCAAGAGGTGCTAGGCTTGCCCGGTCCCATTGATTGCTAGATTGCACACGTCATGGACAAGTTTGACATGATTTGGGCAAAGGGTAAGACCTTCGTACTCAGGTTCACTTTCATTGTACTGGAACTGGTGCAGCTAGAGGGAGGTGTTATGGGCCACTTGCAGAACTTGTAGTGGACTGGGTGGGTGGCTGGGTCATCTGCAAATGTGAGTATCTGTATCATGTGTGGATTTGTTTATCAAAGTGAGTTGATATGCTTACAGATGACTGTGTCCCTGCCAGCATGGTTCTGACTTGGTCACGCTGCTCAGACATCAGCATGCTGGAGTATTCCACATTGAAGTCAAAAGGCTGTGAGTCACTGGAAGTACTCATGCTAGTGACAGCTGAGGAGAAGGTGGAGGATAGACATCTGTGAGTGTACACTGTTCACTCTTTTGAATGACAAAGGCTGATTTATTGAAGTGAAACTACCAGGATATTCTCTGTAGCTGCATTGTGTAACACAAAGAAAGCTAAACATGCAGTCAATGACCAGTGGCTGATGCAGCAGTACCATGCCATTGTGGTGTGGTTCTTTGCCTCCACTTATGAGCGCCATCTTCTCTGCCAATGCGACCTCTAGTGAGTTACAGCCTTTTATACTCATATCAGCCTAGTTTGACCACATTGTATACAGGGTGTCAGCACACAATACTGGTACTCCAACTAATGAATAGTAGGTGGAGGCGGCAGGTCAAAAAGGTATAGATCATGAGCAGTGCAACACCCGCCATGATGATAAGGTTGTGCTCGAATCAGTGCCCTGGTGGAATTAAGGGGTACTCTAAATTTGTATATTGGTCCAAATGATAAATGTATTTGGAGCATATCTAGTACAAATATTATACTATAATTTGCAAAACTATTGAAGCACTCTTATCCAGATCAAGTGTATGTTGGGCCACAATTTGTCCTGTATTTGAGGTATGATGACCGCACACTGCCAGGGTAGCTGCAGTCATCCTATGCATAATGTGAGCACTGTCTAGTCCAATATATTGCACATACTAACTCTTTATATTTGAACACCCAACATACACTACATCTGCATTGAATCTTTGCTGGTATCTCAAGTGTGATATGTTTCAGCAGACGCAGTGAGATGTCCACCACAGTACAGGCTCAGAACTCTAATTTAGGCAACACTTCGGGTTCAGCTAGCAATAGCCAGACTTTGACTCACCAGCCTAAATCCAAACCTAACCTTGCACCACTGTGCTGCCAAACACCTATGTCACAGATATAGCACAGCACCTTAGGAACACTTTCAAAAAATACAGGGCAGGGCTATGCCCACAACAGGTCCCAGGCTCAGGTTGATGCAACTAACACCCAGCAGCACTATTCTGATCATGAGCCAAAGCTTGTTCCAGGCTTGCTCGCAAACACTGATTCAAAATTGGCTGAACTATTCTGCTGGGACCCTGGAACCAGATCAATTTGTGATATCTGATGCATGTCTTATCAAAACCTTGTCATGAGGTTGGTTTGATCTCACCGCCACCCATTGGTGTAGCATCAACTTTTGTGCCCTCCTTTTTGGGCTCAAACCAGCATGGAAGGTATTTGTGTTAAGCAGATGGGCTTGCACAGTTTTATCAGAAGCTATTCCAGCATGATCAAACAAATATCTGTACTAACTGTTTGATTACTTTTTTTTATTGTTTATAAATGTTTAGAACTGTTTACTGTGTGTTTACAAAAAAAATTACACATAAACTAAACAGTTAGAGCCTTACATCAAATAAACAAACAAAACCGAGGGAGAGAAGAAACAAAAAGTCAGCTTCATTAATGGACACACTGGGAATTGAACCCAGCACCTTCCGCATTTCACAAACTATGTGCTAAGCGGATGTGATAACCAACTACACCATGTGCCCTTAAATACATGCTGCGCTGTGGCACATTATGATATCCTATTCAACGTAGACTTGACCAACGAAGAACGCACGACGTCAGGGTATTGTGTCGGGCTAGCAATGTCTTCTTCCACACTCTGCTGTCTCCGTCGTTTATCCTCACTATCATCGCCGATATCGATACTAACAACATGTAGAGGCTACTCCAGAAAATGTGTGAACCTCCTGCCAAGGCGACTGGTGTCGATGGCAGCAGCGAACGTCGGTCTGTCCGTCTCAGGGCCCCCGGATGCGGAACGAATGTACCCGTCTTTACCACACAATATTCGCGCGGATCGTTGCTCAATGGCCCACCACCCAGCTGAATATGGTACCCTTCTAGTTGCTGCTCTGCTTTCGCCCAGACAGACTCTCCTATCGACCTCAGACGAAAGCGAGCCACCGTTCAGTCCGGAAGACCCGCAGGGCCATAAGGATTCTGAGATTTCGGATCAGGAATGGGAAATTCGCACAGGTGTGTTTGCGTATTCGCGTAGTGCGGGGTGTATCATATAAACGACGGCCTGATACTACCTCTCAGTCGTGCCGTGTGCGCAGGTCGCGCCACCTACATCCTGCAGCAGACGCTCCCAGACTTCTTCGCGACTGGACTCGTGTCGAGCACGGACGTGCGCCCCGACCCACCAGCTGCTGTTAGTCCACCGAAAAGACGCATGTGGACATTCCCTGGCGCGATATGGCTCGGCCTCAGACCCAAGCCTAGTGTGAATACGAGTACGAGCGTCAGGGCAAAAACGAAGGATGGAGGCGCCGATGGCGAGAGCATCTACGGCCCACGCATTAAGCTGACATACACCCCACCGACACCGCTACCCGCGCCGTTCCCGAAGACTCTCGCGTTCGAAGGCCTACATCTGTATATTGCTAGCAGCATCTTTGTGCGACACACTTTAAACGCGCTCTACATGGACCTCGCGGTCACGCTCCGCCGTGTACGTGTCTATGGAAGCCAGGAGTCGGGTAGGTACCTGATCTTGCGTGAAGCGTCCACTAACACATACTCCTTACAGGGTCACTTCCTCCTGGTGTCCCGCCCATAGCTCGTCCGAAGAGAGAGGGTAGAAGAGCAAGAGACAAGAGATTATCAATTGGCCTCACTG
>NW_006767634.1:707484-725477 GCF_000300595.1 Phanerochaete carnosa HHB-10118-sp | reverse complement strand
GCTCAAAAGAACGTCGTCACAGACTAGGAGGACAATGGACAATGGACATATGCTGGTACATACTTGATTAAGGTCGGAGATCTTGTCGAGGTGTGGAGAGATGCCGCCGTGGACGGCGAAGAACTTGCCGTCGATGAGCGCTGCGAGCGGGAGCGCGTCAAAAGAGCGCACGCATGCTTCATAAATCCGCTCCGAGTATTTGTGCAAGCCTGAGTAGCGATGTTAAGCTCAATCTGTGCGTCAACGAAGGAGCAGGGTTCGATGTACGCACTTTCGCGACGAAAGGTAAAGAATCCTGTTAGATGTCTACATTCGTGGTTTCCCCGGAGGAGGGCGAGCGCGCTTGGATACCAGAGTTTGAGGGTATAGAGGTAGAGAAGGCACTAGCCAGCGCGAGTCAGATAAACTTCTGCAATCAAATAGTTGCGCTCATCTTGGATACATACTTCAATACCAAAGGATCCTCGATCAACATAGTCGCCGAGAAAAAGGTAGTTTGTCTCCGTAAACTTGCCACCAATCTCAAAGGCCTTCATGAGATCATACTGCGTGGCACATCAATGTCTACGTCTCACATTTCCTGCTCAAAAGAGGCTTACAAACTGACCGTGGATGTCTCCACACACTGCAGTTCGTCAGCTCGCGTGCGTGCAATGACCGTTGGCGCGTGAACACACCAGTGACAGGTCCGGTTAGGTTGAGCATGTTAGGCTCGCGGCTCATGAGTTCCGTGACAGCCTCTAAAATGAAAACTGTCTGCTCTTCTGTGAGGCGGCCTTCATTGAAGAGGTGATCTTTGAGGAGTTCTGGGTTCGGCTTCATACGCCCGTCGGTCGGATCCTGCATGTAGAAGTCCTCATCGCGAGGCTTATGCGAATATGGCTCTTTGACCTTATTCGCATATCCACATCAGTGCATAGAATCGAAGTAGGAGATAGAGGACGCACCCATGGAGCCTTTCTCTCGCGGATACGCTCTGGGGTGTTGGCGCGGTGCTGCCTGGGCTCAGTCACCTGTGGCTCGCTGATCTGGTATAGTTGCGGCGGCGGTCGTCCGAGTCGCTCATCCTGGGGGTAGTAGTATGACATGCACCGTCGGGGTATTCACTGGCGGGGTATCTGAGAGTGTCGAGGAAGGAAAGAAAGATGGGCAACCTACGCGCTTGTGGACTTCTCCGCAATCGAGTCCGCCACACCGACTACCTGATTGACGCCAGCGCATTCCCGCCTCCGATCAGATCGATACAGCTCGTCCGGGTCCGTCACGGTTGTGGCCGCTCGCAAACGTGAACGTCGATCTCAGTCGTACTGACGGAGGTGCGTGATCAGCTTCTCCAAAACATTGTCATAAGGATAATGCTCTGACATTATGCCATGGAATAGCAACAGAAGAACATGCCAGGCTTGGAGCCTACGACAGCTATCGTGACAGAATACCAATATTACGCTGAGCTGCGGCGCCCATAATCGTCGCTGCCAAGCGTTGGTACGCCCCGCCGCGTATTGGGTGCGTTCGCTGCCTTTACAATGTTATGTTCGAGATTCGCAGGATACTGTGCTATTCTGGAGCTCTCAAATATGATACTGGAGAGGCCCTCAGGCAACGGACGTTTATGTTCTATGCAAACTATCTTTGCACACTGTGCCTGGCAATATTGCGGCCACCAACACAGACGAAAAACTTGACTTCCTCAATGCTGTTAACGAATACGCCGCTGTGCAATCCTTTGTGGAATATGCGACGCAGACGAGCGAAGTCTGAAACTGAAATAAAATAAAATAATGGTTTATGTGTATGAGTGGTAATCGGTGACGAAGTACGATCGACGGCTCAACATAGATGTTTCCATTATGTGCACCGTTTTCAATTCCGCCACATCTCGTGCCTCAGTCCCTGCCCCGGGCCTTGGGAATACAACTTCCATTCTTGTCGCCATTGTTTCTGTCGTCCGAGCTCGGCTGTTCTTCGCCGTCATCATCGCCATAATCACACTCTGGTGGATCTCGGACAAAGTTAAGGGTGTCCTCTGCAACGATCATGAGCTCGAAGTACTAGTTCGGGTCATGGCGAGCATGGGCGGCCGCATGCGCGTCGTTGTTTTCCTCGGACTCGTTCTGATATCCATGGACCCCTTCTCGTCCAAGTACGAGAACTCTCTGACTGTAGGTCTTCTCCCCCCTCATTGTCACCCTCGTCACCGTCTTCATCGTCCTCCTATCATCGTCCTCTGTGGCGTCTTAGCGCGCGCGGCCACACAGATGCCACAGCTCAGTTGTGCAGATTCGTTCTCGGTTTGTCCACCCTGATAAACTGCGGCCGCTGATCGTATAATCATTACCACGCTTCTTTGCCATGCCAACGTCCTATTTCCTACGAGGGCTTTCTTCTCACTTAGTACATAGTGCCCATCTCGCTCACTGATGCGCGCCTTCGCTCGATTTGCCCGCCCCACCCGCGCGTGTGAGGTGTGATTTTCTTGGGTCATTTGCCCATGTAGCATGCTCTGCGATGCGAGGGCAGCTTCTGGGGCAGGTTGTGCAGCAGCGTGCCCGTTCACAGTATTCAAAATGCAGACAGGTAATCAAAGTACAGTGCTTAACAAGTACATTTGCGAATATATGCGCCATCCCCAACATCGAGCACCAACTCTCACACCTCATGCCTCGACGCTCCGTACGCCTGTCAATGTGATCTCCACTTCCGCCCCCATCGTCGCTATCCTCAGGGCTCAATTACGCTTCGTCCTCGTCATTACCGTGCTCGCTTGCCGGGGGGCCTTGCGCAAAGTTAGAATTGCCGCCAGCCTCCTCCACGCCTTCTTGTACTCTATCTTCTTCATCTAAGTACGAGAGAGAGCTCGATCTGCGGCCGTCTTCGCCGTAATCTTCCTCATTACTGCCACCCTCTTCGACAACTGCATTGTCGGCGTGGTCAGGCTCAGGCTCGCGGGTCCTATGAGGGTGTCAGTCCGACTCAGAACAAGCCGAGCTGCAGCAGTTATATGGACGCACCTTGCTTCCATGTCACGATAGAACTCCGCACCGATTGCGGCAAATGCCGCCTTGGTCTGCTCATAGTCGCTCATAACGTCCAAGTAGTCTTTGCCCTCGAAGAAGGGGCTAATAAAATCAGGAATGTGCTCGTGCTTGCGGGCGCCATATATGGCTTCCTTGGCGACGTTCTGACGTCGTCCGTCTCCAATGAATGGGTCTGAGTTATCTGTGCTGGCGTGATCCGAAGCAGTGGCGGGATCGTATGTCGGATCGAGCTTCTCCTCGTGACGTACGGGGGCGAAGGCTTCGCCGCGGTGATACTCGAAGTACCTCCACTTGTACCCGAGGGCATGGATCACGCCAAGGACTTGGGTGGTCTTGGAAGCGTCGAAGACGTGTCTCGCCTGCTCGAACGTCTGCTCGGAAATGGACCCCTCCCAGATCTCTAGCTCATGTTCAGCAACCTGCCGCTTGATTTCCACGATGAGAAGTATCACTCCGTCTCGACTGCACATGTATTTGCCGTCCTCGTCCTGGTAGACGACATGCCACTTCTGAATGAAGTCCGGGACCACTGACGATCGAGGGCGCTTGGCCGTAGTTAGCGGGATGGGAATCATCAAGGGCCTTACAGGTGAGCCTAGGAGAAGGGCAGCAGCGTCCACAATGTCGGCTCGTGTGATCGGGGATCCTTCGTCGTCGTTCTGCCCTGAGATCGCGCCGGTGGCAGGTGTGAGTGGCAGCGCCACAATTCCAGAGCGGTGGCTGGGAGGCGACGGGGCGAGGGAACGCTTGCCACGCCGATCTGGAGTTTCGAAACCGCCTTCTGCGTCGAGCAAGGTGCGAATGTCCACCTCTCCAAAGTCGTACGCGAGATCGACAGTAAACTGAGGGTAAGTGTTGACTATGATATCGTCTGCCTCGGCGGGGGGAGAGAGATAATTTCGTAGAAGTGGATCATATACACCGTACATCGGGGCTTCTAGCCTCTCGTGCTTATTGAGAGTTGCATATGCCAACTCACGGTTCTCTCGCTGGAAACCGTTCGGGAGCTCGACTATATCGTTGGCCGCCATCTGAGGCGTGGATGTTTGGGGACGATGTTGAAAATAGAGCTGCTCTGACTTGTTGCTGAAGTCTAGATGTAACCTGGTCCGTGCACTGATGAGATACAATGGGACCATGCAGTACTATTCTCACGAGTCACAACTACTAAGGATTTGCCCGACTAGGCGAGTTCAACTCCTCATTTGCACCTGTTTACGGCATTTACGTAATCAAGCTCGAGAGCTGAAAGCTGAGCGCCCGAACCGACTTGCCAGCCGCCACAACGAGCATCCTGTTCAAGCATTAGAGATATGTCATCTTCCGATGATTCCACCGCCCTAACGTGCGATCAACGCAAAGTATCCTTTGCCTCACCTTCGATGTCGCTCATACAACCAAGGTCGGTCGACGCCTCTAAGCTTAAGAAGCCTCGCGCCAAGCCTAGACCCATGGTCAAGCGTGGATCTCTTGAGGCTAAGCTCGGCGCGTCAGCATATCTTGCGGGTTTACTGGTTCGTGTCGCGACCAGATCCACTTCAATCGACATGCTCATACATCCTTGTAGAACAAAGAAATGGAGAGAGGAAATGCTCAGAGGATGCAGGACAGCTTGGAGCCCCTTGTGGAGCTCACCATTCCCAAGGACTTCGTGTACACCCCGCGCATTTATGCGATTGAGCTCGACAACGAAGTCGAGGAGGTCCTGATGCAGTGGACACGCCAGGTCTGTCGCATCCCCGACGAAGACAAGCCGCGCAAAGGGATCGTACTCTCTTGTGCTCTCGCCGCTCTGCGCGATGTGACGGGGATCAGTCGCTTGAAGTTCGAGTTTGCCCTGCGGGAGCGTCCTATCCCAGAAGGCCAACATGACAGCTTCCCAATTCTTGCTATTTTCTATGCCTACGAATACGGGACGATGCACTGGCGTCCGACGCAGAAGCAAGTCGGCAAGCTGTCCGAAATCTTGTCGGGTCGTCAGCCGAAGTGGTATATCGACAAGTACCCTTTCGATTCGTGAGTAATATAACGCTCGTCCTGTGCAGACTCTGACTATGTCTCAGGTGAGTATTGTGAAGTCGCCTATGTCTGTTGTACCGTGAAACGCAATGTTGTTTATATGCATGTATGATATTAGTCTTAATGATAAGCTTGCTATATCAACACACACGATGTTTCCAGTTTTAGGGGCTGTTTTTACCAACGATGGTTGGCCTATTTGCGCCTCTGCATGAGTGGCTGGAATACAAGAGCGGGGTGCAATATGCCTGGTGGCGCCCTCAGAATTTGCGCCCACTGACGGTGAGCGCCCGAGCCAGGCTTGCCAACTGTCAGAACAGACCGCTCAGCAGCTGTTCGGGCTAGCTGAGCGTAGAGAGTATGCCGACCTCTACAGAACCTGCCGCTGCGGCGAGCACAACACGCAAAGTAACCTTTAACCTGCCTGCGACGCCGTCTGCTGAGCTCAAACCCACCAAGCCTAACAAGTCGCGATCGAAGGGCAGATGCAAGCCTCTACTCAAGCGCGGCTCCGCTGAGGCGAAGCTTGCAATATCCCCCTATTACGCCGATTCGCTGACACGCGTCGCAGCTATGTGCAAGCTGCTCAGTATGCATGCTGAACGTCATCTTCTAGAACCTAGAAATCGAGAGAGAACAAGCACGAAAGAGGCAGACAGGCTTGGAGCCACTTATGGAGCTTGTCATTCCTGGTGACTTGGTATGCACTCCACGCATTTACGCGATCGAAATTGACCAAGAGAGCGAGGCCTTCCCAGTGTTCGTTATGTTCTACGCACGCGACTATTCAACAATGCACAGGCAAGCGACGCAGAAGCATGTCGATAGACTCAGCGAGATCTTGCCAGGCCGGCAACCCCAGATCGACGGTCCTTGACTTGTGAGCAGCAGTAATATATTCCCTTCGCCTTGTCGATATTGATTATAGCTTTTCTAGACCAGCTGCCATAATTGCTATCGCGCCGGATCGAAACAAGTGGTATTTGCGCCTGCACTATCACCCGAGAAATAGAGGTTCAATATCCTCTGGTGTATATTTGTCATGATCATGAATAGTAGTAGTACTAGTATTTCTTTGATTGATATTCTAAGTATCCGTCGTAGCCGGGAAAACAGAAAACACAGGCTATGGCGTTTGATACCCGCGGGTACAACGATACCTGACGTACCTAAGACACACAGGGCGGTAAGCGCAGTTTTTTTCTCGAGAAAACTCAGGCAAAAGCGGCTAAACAAGGCCCAGTTATTCCTCTATTCTACGCCGATGCAAACTGAGGAGAAGCTGGTGTAAAACCGGCCAAAAGGCTCTAGTACACAGTGAAACTGGCGGAAAAGTCACGGGGTAGTTTAATTTGTTTGCTGATAACTTGCATGGGAGACGAGTGTGCCGATGAGAAGGGATAGTTGCGCGCTCAGACTCGAGGGTAGAGAGTAGAGTTCAAATCACTCTTACTCCTTGATATAAGTCCATCAATAGGCCCATGCACAGTTCTCACGAGCTACAACCAACAAGCAATTTGCCTGATTAGGCTGACTCTGCTCCTAACTTAATTTGTGACTGTTTACTGTACTTACGTAAGCGAATTTCGCGGATATATCAAGCGCCCGAACTGGGCTTTCGAGCCGCCACAGTCACTGCCTTACAAAACATGTCGTCCTCTTCCGAATCTCTGCCCGCAACGCAAGAGCAATGCAAGGTATCCTTTTCTCCGCCGTCTTGTTCAATTATCCAGCAGCAATCAGCCTGTGTCTCTAAGCCGCAGAAGAAGTCCAAGGGCAAATTCAAACGCTCAAGAAAGTCCTCTCTTGAGGCGAAACTTGGTGCATCGACCTACCTTGCTGGAATTTTAGTGCGTAGTAAGACCAGACATATATATGTCAGATTCATGACACACTTCGCAGAACGAGAATATTGAGCGGGACCGCGAGCGGAGGAGAAAGGCAGACTTGGAGCCCCTTGTAGAGCTCCAAATTCCTGACGACTTTGTATACACCCTGCGCACGTATGCATTCGAGCTCGACAGCAAGGTTGAAGAGGTGCTTAAGCAGTGGATGCGCAAAGTTTGCCACATTCCCGATGAAGATGACCTGCACTACTTGACTATCTTAGTATGCGCCCTCGTGGTGTTATGGAGTGTGACGGGCATCTGACATCTAAATCTTGAATTTTCAGCCCGAGAGGGTCCTATCCCAGAGGGTTTACACAAGAGCTTCCCAGTTATCACTGTCTTCTATGCCTACAAATACAAGACGATGCACAAGCGTCCGATGCAGAAACAAGTTGACAAGCTTAGCGAAATTTTATTGAATCGCCAACCAAAGTGGTACATTGATTGCCATCCTTTTGATTGATGCGTGAGTAGCACGATAGTTGCATTTTCTTCGATGTTGACTGTGCTCCCTAGATGAATATCATAACGGAAGACGTATTGACTGTGCCTCGTACACTGTAATACGATTATGTTGCTTCTGTTGTTGTACAATACTATACTTCTCAAGCTCTCTAGCAAGTCTGAGGTGTCAGAACTCTGATGAGCGGCCTGCTAAGCATAGATCAGTACATAGCACACCCGGCTCATGAATTCACAACGATTACAGCCCTGAAACATTAAAATGCATGAGTTGCTCGAGGCCCCGACTGGCGCGCTTGCCGCTCACTACAAGATGGCACAATCGAGATGTGCAACTCGTTTATGGTCCACTCTCAAGGACATCCTGACGTTTCACATTTGCTTCTTGGCTAGAGACCGATCAGTACCTCCTGCACTACAGCTTGGTGAGAACAATATCTTTGACATGGCTAATTGTCACTCAGGGCTGTAGCCAAGCTCACCAACATCGGTCCAACGGATCACAGCCAAGACCGATTTGAGCAGCGGCAAGTCTATGCAAGACGAGGAATAGGCGATCCTGAGCTGCCAGACAAAGTTCGACAATATTATCCTGATAAGGCTAATCTTGTTGCTCATTTGTACATGTTGTTTACTGTAAGCACTCATGATCCAGGTCACTCTAGTACATTTGTAGGTCTACCTCCTAAGTAGCATACTTTATACAAATAAAATGTAGAGGAAAGAATGAAAAATGGACTTTGCTGTGATCTTGTGATGTTGTTTAATTTTCACAGCGTGCAAACAAGGCCACAGAAATAGTTTCCCCTTGCAACTGCAGAACACCCGTCCGACCACGAAGTGGGTCACTGGGCATCTATTAGGCGCCGTACCATGTGAGGCTACTCGCAACAACATACCGTGCATCGAATACAGACTTCCTGAGTACGCACACTTGTGAAAACAGACGAGGCACTTCATAGATGATGTGAGAACACATAATACTACATTATATCAGTCAACTAAGCCGCTGCAATCGAGTTTTGTGGGGTTACATGTCAGCCAGAGTCTCCACCGCCATTAGTGGTTGAGGGTCCGGTCCAGTCCAGTTTTTTTAAAAATTGGGTGGGACCAGGACTCAGACTGGTCAATGACCAGCATCTGTTTGTGCAGGACCGGACCAAGACTGGGTCCTGGTCCTGTACAGTCCTCCGTGCAGTCCTGGACCGGTCATAACCAGTCTAGGACCAAATGTGGTCTTAGACCAATTCAGACCAGCTCAGACCAGTCCTGCCCTGATAAACATGGCACAAATGAACAAATTTTGATTTTGAACTGCATGTACAGGTAGACTAGCAGTATACTAAGCTAATTTCTGGACAAATCAGTTTTGAGACCACACTACTCAGCCTAATGAGTCAAAGAGGAGACAGTGTGTGAGTCTCAAGAAGGCCAGAAGAGTGTACCAGATGCCTATCTCAGAAGTGCTATATACCATTCATGCATTGCCAGACTGTCTTTATATACTGTAAGGCATCACAGAAATACTGTTGCGTAGAGTCTGATATTGAGGGAGTGTTTGACATGGCTGAATATTTGATGAACTCAAAGGCAGGAGCTCAAAAAAATAGCCACAGCTGTGGTCTGTGCTGTTAAGGTTCAAGAGAGGTATTTGGCAGGTAGACAGCTACTTCACGTTATGTCATACATATGAATGAAAGGCAATATTGTATATGGGCAAATATAGGTAAACAATGTGCGCACAAGGCACCGGTGAACACTGTACACTTAAAAATCAAAACAAATATTCAGCTAGTGATATGCAGGCACAGCTTGAGCTTAAAGCCCAGGATTGGGCCCATGGCAATGTTGGGCTGAGTCCTGACCCCAAGCCTGAGCCTGAGCCTGAGCCCGGCCCAAGTTGCCAAGCTTAGGATAAGTTCACACTAGCAGAGACCGCCCACTGACTCAAGCCTGGCCTTGAGCCCACTGCCAGGCCAGGCTCAGGTCAGGCTTTTTTGGGCTGGGCTTGCAAGCTTTGAGCCAAGGCTGCACATTACTATATTCAGCAAAGAAAACAATGCTCTGCTCACACGGCTGGATTCTAAATAGAGAAGAAGGGTATCATGCACCACTTTCATCATTCTCAGCATTTCTGTATAAAACCTCCATATCCTTGAGAGCCTTGTTATCCCTACGCTCAGGCTCCATCTTCCCATGGTCATGGCTTTAGCTGATTATGTGCAGTAACCGCATCCAAACTTGAATAAATCATAAAAAGAGTTTTAAAAAATGTATTAATCTGTGCTTAAGCTGGCTGTGTACTTGGACAAGCCTACAAGGGCATGGTTGCAGTTCAGAAATTACTAAGATATACATGTACCAGTAGCCAAGCTGCTTTCTGGGTGCTGCATTTTTGTTACTTTATATTGGTCTGTGACTGGTTCTGACCAGTCATGACCAGTCCTAAAAGCAACCAGCGCCATCTAGGACCAAGGACTGTGACCAAGACTGGACTGACGTAGGACTGGACCATACCCAGTCCTGATCAGTCCAGTCTCAGTCCAAGTCCCGGTCCCGACCGGTCCTTAGGACCAGACCCTCAACCACTAACCGCCATGTAATGTTTGCTCCTCCGTAATTCAGCTGGCTGCTCTTCAGTTGAAGTAGGAAGGAAAAGCTCCTTTGGCTTGCTGTTCATGGACTTCGTCTTCTTGACTACTTGCATGGCAGCTTTGGTGGCCACCAACTCTGAAGTAGCTGGCTCAGAAGGCCCTGGGAGTAATGTTACTCACTAAGAGTGTACATGTCTAAAGCCATCAACTGCACTATTGTGCTCTTCTACGCCTAGGACAAGTCTTAATAGCTCCCCTGATGGCTTCTGCCCATTCTGCAGTGCTGTGGCAAATGGGATGAGGTGCAGAGAAGGCAGGTGGTATGGATCTACTGTATGAGACCTGACTAGCATAGAGAACAAATTATGCATGCTAAGAAAATCTTAAAATTTGCCAAATGTTGAAGAACAAAGGACCATACTATCAGAAAAATATATCCAAAGTTTCATGAACTTTGGTTTATCCACTGCTTCAGTATGCCAAGTTCAAGTCAGCAGGTGGCCGGAGAGCCAGGTGGCTCGGCCATGGCAATCCATGTATTCCAGCTGGTTCAGGTGTCCGGCAAAAACAGCTAAACCACCTGGAAGCTATGTATCACTATGTTGAGAGCCCATCTGCACAGGTCAAAAAGGAGCTGAATTGTGATGGACACTGAGAGAGCTTTGGGTGCGGTGTATGGGGTATTGCAGCATTTCAAAACAGGTAAATCCATGATAAGAGTGAGCAAATTGACCTTTTTCTTCACCACAACTTTATGAAATTTGCTCAAATTGGACATGTACTATGGTACTATGCATACAAATGTAAACTTTTTATTTTTGTCGTGCTACAGTAAGCTTATCGTACACTTGAGCCTCAAGAGTATTCGCTGACCCGTTTCCTGGTCCGGCCCAGTTCCTGATATGATACAGTACCGCTTGTTTATAGCGGGCCCGAGGGAGCGAATAGTGTTGCCACGGCTTGGCGCGGCTTGGCTGTGACTTGACTTTAGACAGCTTTTCCTTTTTGGGATCAGCCGAGTCAAGTCAAGCCACAGTGCAGCCGCGACTATAAGCGACTATGGCTGAGCAGCAGCTTGCAGCCGATTGTCCCTCCCAAAAAGGAAGGTAGTTCACACTGGTACTGTGGAATTCATCGTAACATTGCTTGTCCTACTTGAGTGATGCTAAATATGAACTGATCTCCTCTGGAGACTCTTCTGCATGGCTCTCCAAGTTCTTGAGCTTCTCTTCGATGTCCAAACCATGTGTGAAAGATAGAGAATGGCTTTGCTTGAACCTGAACTTGAGAATTTGCAGTGCTTCCATGAGTTCTCCACTGATTTTGTTGCGCCAGTCTGTGACTGTTATCTTTCCGGATGAGAAGACACGTTCACAGGGCATAGCAGAGGCTTGGATAGGCAGAATATCCATTGCAATGGCATAGATGATTGGAAACCTGGTTTGAGATGCCTAAAATGTGAAGATAAATTGATATTTCAAAAAAAAAAATGGAGAAAAATGGAGAGAAAAATTATGGCACAAGTTTCAGTAAGTGTACACTCACCTTTCAGTATGTGATAGCATCCACAAATCCATCTGTGGGCTCTGCAATCTATGCATACTGCTCTTACTCTACTGAACGCTCAGCCAATGGACCTTTTCCTTTACCCTTGAATAAAATGTTGTAGGCCTTTTGCTGCTGTGTTTGAATCACTGCAGCTGCCGGAGCCAAGGCTGAAGGGGCCATCTTGGATTTATACTTGCGCATCTGTAAAATGAATGTTAATATAGAGAGAAATGAAGATTAAAATATGAGTAAAAGCGCACCTCAGCTAAAAATAGATTCTTTGCTGCAGCCGCTTCTGCTAGTAAAGTGTTTTGCTCAAACCACTCCAGCTTATATGCAGGATTGATGACTAATAAACTTAGCTTCAGATTTCAGCAGCTTTAAAGCTGTGCTTACCAGTGGCCAAAGTATATGCATTACAGCTGCGGTTGCGATCACGATAGTCTTCAAGCTTGTCCAGACCTTGCTGAATAATTCCAGCTGCGTTGGATACTTTTGCCTGTTACTCCTGCCAGCGTAGCTTCATGGCTTCAAATGCAGGTAAAACACTAATAAGTGTTGGCATAGATTCTGAAGATAAAAGCTGCTGAAACGCATGTGGAACCTATTCATGTTTAATTTATTACTTGGATAAATAAAGAAAACTGAACTTACCTGAAAGATCTCATGGAATACTTCCAAAGCTTTCCACTCTTCATTGTTCATGCTATACTTGCGAAGTTCTGCAAACTCTGAACCATAGAGAAATTGTTCAATTGCCTATAAATAAATAAGCCTGAAAGTATACAGTATGCCAAAATGAATTGTTACCTCACGAAGTAGAATAGCCTGATCTATCATGAGATATGTTGATGATCACTGTGTCTCAAATGTCTTTGAAAAGCTGCAGAATGGCCATATTCATGTTGACTAAAATCTGCATAAAATGCTGGCAACGCAGTGCAGATGCACGAATTTATACATTGAGGTAAGGCAAATCACTATCTTGTATAGATTAAATTAAACTTACTACTCTAATGAGAGAACGTAAAGTTGCGATAGGGTCAAGTTTAACTGCGTCAAGAAAATTGCATGGCAAAAACTTTTCTGGCTCAAAATCTTGCGACATTTCCTTGACATACTCAAGTTCAGTTATAGCACTAAGAACACTTTGGCATGCTGAGTTAACAACATGTGGAAAGCAGCAACAGTTATTTTGAGCAATAAACTGCAATTGATTTATTGAAATATACACACCGAATGCAACGTTGAAGCTTGTCAAAAGCAATTCCACGCTTTTGCAAGGTTTGCTCAAGAACCTCCATGCAGGTGTCATTGTTTGTTGCATTGTCCATTGTAATCCAGCCAATCTATATATTTTTAAAGGATAGTAAGTGGTTTAATTATTTTAAGTTGTTAAAATGGCTGTACCTTGTTTGTGATCTTGATACGGTCCAGGATATAAAGGAATGCAGCCGCAAGATGCTCACCGGTGTGTCTGGAGAGGACACGGTGAAAGCCGATAAGATCTGCACGAAGTCGAAGCTGCAGCTGAAGTCCGTTACCACAATTTTCAAGAACAAGCTGCAGCCAGTGTGCAGTAACTGCCATGTATGGTGATAAGAATGGGTCAGTCCACATAGCCATTGTGAAGGATATGCTGCCAACTGCATTCTATAATTAGTAATTAGAGCAGAATTGTTTTGTAATTTTTTTGCCACTTACCTTCATATCCTGGCTAAGCTCCTTGAGATACTCTTCAAAAACCTCACCAACTCGTGTTCGGATAGTGGTCCACCCAGGAATATCTTTCTCATGCAGCTCAGAGTGAAGCAAAAGAAAGATATTGTGAAGCTGTGGATTTTCAATGACGCGTAAAGGCTGCAAATATTTATTCAGATTTAAAGCACAATAAAATGTAAATTTAAAGCACACCTGATTGTCAGCAACAATCCACTCAGTAATGTAATCCACAAATAGCTCCTTGGTGAACTGTGGCCGGCTGTTATCCACTTGTGCAATATCTGGTTGTCCACGTTGATGTTGCCTCCAGGCTTTGACTTGTGCCGTAGCACACTTCGCTGTGATTTTGACTTGCGCTTTATCGCACACCTCCACCCACTCGTCAAGATGAGCATCTCAGAAGTGCTTTTGAGGGTTGTATGTGCCTGCAGTAGTCCAGGTGGACACATGGTGATGAGGATTCTGTTCATGCATAAACCTGGCGAGTTTTTTTTAGAAATAAGTGCAAAGAAATAGCTGAAAGAAATTCATACAAGCAAAACTTGCATTTCTTGCATCCATTCTCATTTGTCTCAATGAAGGGCCAGACATCCTTAGCTTGCTTGCCTTGTCTGTTGCCTGCAGGCCCATGAGGCGATTTCTGATGCTGACTGGCAACAGGTGAATTGGGAGGGCCTGCTGGCTTGCGAGTTGGGGTGGCAGGAGCAGGCAGGAGATCACGTGAAGAGCCTGCAGCTGGTGTTGGACTAGTAGGCGAGTCTTCAGAGTCATCTGCAATATCAATGTTGATGTATTCATGACTATCAGCAACTGGAACAGATCTACAAAGATCCAAACATTAGAGCATAGCAATTTGCAGTATTGGTCACCACGCACTTGTTTATCGAGCTCTCCCCACTTGGATTGTGCTGGTGATTGGCACAACCTCTCCGGGGCGACGCAAATACCATGAGCACCTCTTCTTCAGCAACATCCTGAACCCCTGGACCTTTTCTACCACCTCTCTTCTTTGCTGGGGAACCTTGGACAGCATCCTCAGATGAGAATTCACCTACAGAATTCAAGATGTTATCAGCAGACAACATCAAACTGTACAAAAGCTCAAAAAAAGTGCACCAGACAGCCTAAACTGGGTCATAACAGCTCCATTGTCAAACTCAACATGCTTAGAGGCCACCTTTTGCCTCTTAGGTGTCTTCTGAAGGGCTCGGCAGCTCTCTTCTTTCCATATTTGCAAGGAGGCATAGTGGCAAGCAAAGTGACGCAGTGTTTGCCTTTTTGGGACAACTGGACCTGACTGCAAGCCACCGCCGAGTCGCGCCAAGCCGCAGCTAAGCCGCGTAACAGACAAGAGCCAATCAGCGACTTGGCTTGGCTGCCACATGGCTTGACTGCAACGACTAGCGGCTAAGCAGTCAAGCCGTGGCAACACTAGGAGCGAGCGCCCGAACACAACCTGCCAATATGTCCTCTCTCACCGAACCTCCTCCCACAAAGAAGGAACAGCGTAAAGTGACATTCGACCTTCCCCTAGCGTCGTCCGCGGAGGGGCAGGGCAAGCCCGACAAAGCATCCAAACCGAATAAGTCGAAAAAGCCCAGGTCGAAAGGCAAATCAAAATCCCTGATTAAGCCCGGCTCTCCCAAAGCCAAGCTTGGTGCATCCACGTACCTTGCAAATCTGCTGGTGTGTGTGTGTTTTTACATTCATGTCTAAACCCATTCACGAACCCACGTCGTCCCGAAGAACGAGGAAGCCGAGAGAGAGCAAGAGCGCAGACAGAAGGCAGGTCTGGAGCCTCTTGTAGCGATTGTTATTCCCAACGATTGGGTGTATACACCGCGCATATACGCGATTGAAGTCGACGAAGAGGTCGAAGAAGCACTGATACAGTGGACGCGGAAGGTCTGCCGCATCCCGGACAAAGATAACCTGCAGAACAGCACCATCTTCGGCTATGCCCTCAAGGCCCTACGCCGTGCTACAGGGATCCGGAGGCTCGAAGTCGAGTTCGCCGTGCGCGAAAGCCGTGACGTGTTCCCTGTGTTCGCCGTCTTCTATGCGTACCAGTATTCAACAATGCACGAGCGAGCAACACAGAAGCAGGTCGACAAACTCAGCGAGATCTTGCTGGGCCGGCAGCCGAGGTGGTTCGTCGATTTCCAGATAGACGGTCCTTGACCTGTGAGTATGAGCGGTGTATTACCTTCGTCTTTCAACGCTAACAACAGCTCTCCCAGACTACCAAATTCTCAGGAAGGATGGAAATGTGATCTGCACCCGCGCTGTAATCTGAGGAACGGGCTCTTCGTAACCCATAGGAGCGTATTTTACTCGCTCGTTTACAGTATACCTTTCATTAGCATTTGCGTTTGTGTCACGCTAGCCAGTGTTGTATTCTAGGTGTTCTCAACAAGTTCATATCAATATTTGCCATGTGAGGTTATGTGCACTGGTCGCTGTGGGTCGTTCGGGCACTGAGTGTGCTAAAAGTTAAGTGCCATAGTTTCCGCCACAATGTCAACCTTCGTCCAGGCGAGAGGCATCACACGACTTCCTTGTCACACCCAAGCGATGCCGTCCGATTTCGCATAGGGGTCTCCGTCTATATATATCATACCAGACAGCTTGTAGCATATAGGCGGCTTCTACTCACCCTAATGGCGCCATCTTTAACTTGTACAGCCGATAGTCGTGCGCCATAGGATATCACTGCAGCTCGGCATTGGCAAGACGAGTGAGCCTACGACGTGGACGAGTCGCTCCGCATTTCAGGTGACACATCACTCAGCGCGATTTCACTGGTGGGCATGCGCTCGTAGAGCCAGTGGATTAAATGGATGCGGTGCTTGTCGCCGATGATGCAACGGTGTGTTACAGTAAGAGGGCACGTCGTCAACGAGCCGCACATCGAGCCCAACGCACAGGTGAATTGAGTTATTTGAAGAGAATGAGTCTCAGTCCGAGGACAAATACAAACCTGCGGTCAAGTGCGACTCTCCTGACGCCACGCAACCTTGCAACTGGGGATGCTTTTCTACTCATGTGAATAACGAATAGTGTGCTTGACAATGATCTCGGAAAATGAGGAAGCCGAGGAGGGGTGGGCAAGTGCATACTAGAAGGCCGTGGAGCCGCTCATGCAACCCGTCATCCCGGCGACTTCGTATACACACCGTGTATCTGTGCGATTGAAAATTGACGAAGAGGTCCAGGGGCACTCATACTGAGGACGCACAAGGTCTGCCGCATCCTGGGCGAAGATAACCGCGCAAGAGCGCTATCTTCTCGAGGCCTTGCGCCGGAGTTGGAGACTTGAAGTCAAGTCTGCCGAGTCCCGCCAAGGGTACAGAAGATACAACCTTCCACACTTATTATAAGTACGCAATTATGCACAGGTGGCTGACCGAATTGAAAGCCGGTCGACAAGCTGAGCAAGACCTCACTGGACCGCCAGCCGAAATGGTACATCGACTACCAGATGGACATCTGACCCGTGGGCAACAGTAATGTGATAGCCCTACTTCAATGTCACTCTCCCCTAGATTGCCGACTTCGGCTCCGGTAGCGCATAATATTGGTCGAAAATCGATAATGTTCCGGTGCTGGCCCTTGCAGGGTGTTACAAGATCTGTTATAGCAAAAGTACTGTGAATGTCGCTTGTTAGCCTCTTGTAACAAGATATTAAGCGTACCAAGCTGTGGACAGACTATCATACACCCATCGGTTTGCTAAATTGTTGGAGTCGGCTCGATCGAGAAACGCTTGAGTACAACAGGCATGAGGAAATGGCGACACCTTGGGCTTTGCGTAAGTCTATCAACCTTGAGAGCGGGGATAGACGTCGTCAAAATACATGCATTTATAAAATCGTGTTTGGGTTGACCTCCAGGTTAGCGCAGAACGACGTCTCACGCGAGGCGGAAAGCAGCGTGTTGTGCAGCCACGAGCAAGCAAGTGGCGTCAAGAAGGTGGCGGATCCTGGCCGACAAAAAGGTAAGCTTGTAAATTCTGGCGTCATGTCTGCGGTATTTTCGTTGTTAAGTTTTGGGTGCCCTGTCCTTAAGCTGTCTCGGTTTGACAAGGCGCTCATATCAGTCTGCGTCATGGCGAGCACGGCATACCCTGTCAGACGCAGGCTACCCAGTCATACCGGACAGATGTCGTATGTGATAGTCGTAAGATGATCGTTTCTTGTTCGTTGGTCCAGGAAGGACAGTGGAGGATACAGAAAGAACAGTCAATACTCGCAGAAGCGTACATACCCATTGGCTACACCTTCACACGATGGCGTATAACCCAATCTCGCACCTCTATCACCTATAGCCCCTCTCTGTTATTCTGTACATCATCTCTTCTTCAATGCTAGCAACCCGCTCGATGCGAGAGACTGCGATAGGGAGAAAGAGCGGCGAGGTCTTAGGCGTGAGCGTACTTCTCGGTCCACTCGCGCGAGACACGCTGGGCATCGGCCTCGTTCTCCTTGTAGTGCTTCGCAACATCGGTCGCAAGCGGGTCGTCCGGGTTCGGCGCGCTGAGTAGGGCTTGTATCGAGAGTAGTACTGTCCGGATCTGCAACGCGGGGCTCCACTTGTCTATACGTCGCCCCGTATGAGCACGCGACCATAGACAAACATGCGAGACGAGGGAGTACCTTTGAGAATGTCTAGACAGATGCGACCGAGTTTGTCTGCTAGGACATGAGGGAGCGGGAAGGGAA
>NW_006767634.1:665060-705425 GCF_000300595.1 Phanerochaete carnosa HHB-10118-sp | reverse complement strand
ATAGCGACTGGCCCTGGAGGCTCAGAGGCGCATAGTCAAACCGGGGGTGCTCTTATACGGGCAAAGCACGCCTAGGACGCAGAGAAGGCTCGCAGACAGCTTGCTAGGGAGTCCAGAGTCTCGACGTATGTCTGCACGCTTTCCAAATACTCGCGTTACTCTCGCAGATCATGAGACGCTTCGGTAGCACTCGAGGGTCCACAATTCTTGAAAGCTTACAACGATGGCGGATTCCGTATCTCTTTCGTAACACCCGAGGCCTTTCTTGAACCGTCATCCTCTAGCGGCGCCCTACGTCCGCGCACCAAGCCGAAGAAAGCGCCGTCGTTTAGACCGCGGGAGATAGCACCTGCTGAGCCGGGCAACCCGCTCGAGCAGACCCTGGCCTTTGTGTCACCGCAGGTACAGGCAAACGAGGAGAAGAAGCGGCGCCATGAACAGAAGGCCAAAAACGCATTGCAGGCGAGCACGAGCACTATCGCGCGCTTGAGCTCCGACGGGCAACAAGTGGCACGCTCCGATAAAGACAAGGGCAAGCAGCACGCTGTGAACATGTCGCGCTCGAAGAGCGAGACGCGTATTGATTTGACGAGTCAGTCGACGGACGAAGAAGACGGATGCGACGGTGTAACACGCGAGGGATCTGCCATGGACGTCGATTTGTCGCAGCCTGAGCCTGCAAGGACATCTCGCTCGTCGAGGGTGAGAGATATGCCGCTGCCACCCCCTCTAGCGCGCCCTGCATCCGTCGCAGACATCCGAAGCACTGGACACAATCTTTTCTCTCCCTCTGCATCGCATGACAGAGGGCCGCGCACGCGCGACCCATCACTTGTCAAGGCTGTGACGACGATGTCTCGATCTGAGCAGCCCTTCATGCAGCGGGAGACTCCTCCATCGCACCCAGCATCCACGAACAAGACGGCCAGTTCCAGTAGACGGTTCAGCACAAGTTCGCAGTCTCAGCCGCAGGACTGGAGCAAGGGCAAACAGCGCGCCACAGAGCCAACACTCGTGGGCCACGCAAATGTCACATCGAATGAGGATAATGAGGATAGTGAGGATAACATGGCTGTTGACGAGCCCGAAGCTCCCCGAGAACACGTGCTGTCGAAGAGCGACTCAACGAAGATACCACCTATGCAGAAGTGGCCCCACATCCAAGCAATGCCCACAGCAGACAAGCGCAACCTGACAAAGGCCCCCGCCTCTACCTCCTCACGCCCATTTTACCATCCTGTCCGCGACCCTTCGCCCGTCAAGTTCAGCACGGCATCCCTTCGAGGCGTACACTCACCTGCAGAACCTTCCAGACCCTCTCCATCACCCATACAGACCCAGACGACCGCTTCGAGTGCCTCTTACAGACCTGCATGCACGCCCTCCAGCCAGTACGCCTCAGGTCCGCGTGCGTTGGGCATGCTTGGCGTGCGGGGCCGATCTTCACGCCTGCACCAGCCCTTCAAGGCTCCGCGGCCTTCGCAGGCCTCGCAGCAGACCCTGCAACGGGACGTGCCCACGCATATGTTCTCGGAGCCCACGCGGACGCAATCGCGTATCGCAGGAGTGCTCACGACCACCAGTGGTCCATCGAGGACTGCCTCAGCAGAGTCGTCCTGGGGAGAGACACCATTTTCGAACACCGGCTCGAGCATCACAAACAGCGGAAAAAGAGTGAGCAGTGCGCCGGCGAGTGGTCTGTTCGCCTCGGAGCCGCCAGTGTCAGAGGTTGAGGACGATGGAGCGGTGTCAGAAGGATATTCGCGCGAGGAGCACTATTCGTATTCGCATGAGAAGCGCAACGACGAGGATGTTTCCCGACAGGCTCGTCCACCCCAAGCACCCGTCTCACGCCGCTCACTCTCACCGGAGGCAACTCTTGAGGCGGACTCGAGCTATGGGGATATAATGCCCGAGTTTGACCTGCAGACCATAAATATGATCATGCAGCCATACGACTGTGTGAAGGCGTGAGGATATCGGGCGTGGAGACTGCGAGTTGAGGGTAGTACACTACTTTCTTGTCATGCCACGTACTTATTGGATACCCTATTTGTTCTTGGATGTCGCGCGTGAGATGTACCTGGTTTTCCTCAAGAACGTCTACAGTATATTATGGTAGTTGTGATCGATGCCAAGCAATCAGCCAGAGATGGATGAACGTCGAAGCGGACGGGCTGACTTTTCCATCAGTGTGACTAGGGCCCATTGTCGAAGGCGATGAGCATCGAAACTACGATATTCCATTCCCCCCGAGGAGATGCAAAACCACGAATAGATAGCATGGAGAGCGAGCAGCACACATCAATGCAACAAATCAAGAACAAGCGAGCACCAAGCCATAGAAATGTACGAGGACTCGAGAGCTGGAATCTCTAGTTGGACCACAGGTGGTGTAATTTTAGCTGCTCTAGGCAGAACCACTGAAAGCGACTCGATTAGACGATCGGAATACCAGCGTACTCATCGTAGCCGAGGGCGAGGTTGAGGTTCTACGTTTTGTTAGCACAGTCCTTGCATGTAAATGTGAGGTTTATACCTGCAAGCACTGTGTCGCCGCACCCTTGAGAAGGTTGTCCAATCCGCCCTGCAAAACGAAAGGCGTCAGCACTCGCCCGGAGACGCTAGCAGCCACCGTGTACGCACCACAACCACCGCACGGTCGCCCTCGCTGTGCACCTGGAAGCCGCCGACGGTCCAGCCATGCCTACCCTCGACGTCAAGCAGCGTCGGCACCTCGCTGCGGATGCTCACGAGCCGCTCGTCCGCGTACCTAGCCTCGTAGAGCTCGCGCACCTCGCGCGCAGTCACGCGCTCGCCAAGCGGCATCGACAGCACGCTCACGATCCCGCTGAACCACGGCGCGACGCTCGGCGTGAACGCGACCCTGACGCCACCGCCGTTGCCGCCGAGCAGGCGCGAGAGGTGTCGGCCCGCCTCGCGCTCATGGATGTGGTCCGTGAGGGCGTACGGCCGGATGCCGCCCGCGAGGCTCTCGGGCGTGACCTTCGGTGCGGTCGTAGGCCGGCCGTCGGCGGCGGGCGGGCCTGCGACGGTCCCCGCGCCGCTGTAGCCCGAGACGCCGAAGACGGTGGGCAGGGCGTGCGGATGCAGGTGCTGCAGGAGCGGCGCGACGAGGAGTTGTGTCGACGTTGCGTAGCAGCCGGGGTTCGAGATGCGCTTCGCGGCACGGATGGCGTCGCGGCCGTAGAGTTCTTCACACGCGCACGGTCCGAGCAGAAAAAATAGCCAATGCGATTTTAGAGTTCTAGTTTACAGGGACGACGAAGCAGAAGCCTTACCCGGAAGCCCGTACGTCCAGCCGTCCTCGAAGCGGTAGTCTGCGCTCAGGTCAACAATGACGCTGCTCTCGCCCTTGCGCTCCTTGGAGCCGCGGTCGATGGCGTCGACGAACGGCTTGCAGACTCCGTTCGGGAGCGCCGTGACCCACGCGTCGACCTCGCCATCCTTCTCCATGCGCTCGACGTCCTCGACGGAAAGATTGGAGTATGTCATGTCGGCCTTGGTGTACTCAGCCAGCGAGTAGCCAGCGAGCTGCCGTGACGAGACGTGCGTCAGCTCGAGATGGGGGTGGTCCGAGAGCAGCGACGTCAGTGTCTGGCCAGTGAAGCCGCGTGCACCGATCAGCGCGAGTTTTTTCGGTTGAGAGGCGGCAGCAGTAGCGTAGCCCCGAGATGAGCCCGGGACGGGGCGGCGCGCCAGGGTCGAGTACGAGCGAATGCCCGTCAGGTTCGTCGCGCGCTGCGGAGGCGCAGCTGGGCCTACGGGGAGGTAGGAGCGGTCGATGCGGCCCTTCTCCTCGAAGGCTTTGACGATCTTCTCGACTTCGTGAATTTCCTGGACGCCGTACCAGAACAGGCTCTTGCCCGCACGGGTGAAACTACCGTCCGCGCGCTCAAAGTGCCACGCGCGGTTCTCGTCGTCGGCGCGCGCGGTCCAGAAGAGCTTGCGGTGGTCCTTCTTGATCGCGTTGAAGACGTTGTCGACCGTGCCGTTGAGTATGCCGCTGCGCGAGGCGAGCAGCTTCGTCATCACTGGGATCTCGTCCTCCGGCTGAGTCACGATCGCGACGACGTCGAGCGGCTCGTCGCCGTAGATCGTGTATGGCACCTTCTTGAGCTCGTTCAGCACACCCGTCACGCTCTGGTCACCCGCGAGCACATCCGGGTCGCGGTCGTGGATCACCTGGCGGATGCGGTCCGGGCCGACGGAGTCAAGTGATTTGTGCTTGAAGAGCTTGTACCCGCGGCGAATCAGCGTTCCTGCACCCGAGTCTGTGAAGAGCTCGCGCTGGAGCATATCGGCGCTAATGACGGCGACGGACGACGAGCGCGGGAGATGGTCAAGCAGTTCCTTGAACTCGCGGAGCTTGAGCTTGGTACCGTACTTGACCCACGGCTGACGCATGAGCTCGTCATACTCCTCGTCGAGGTTGATGACGTCGAGCTTCTCGCTGGTGACACCGTGGAAGAGACCACCTTTCTCGTTGAGGAAGACAATCTTGAGCGGCTCGAGTTCCTTGGCGAGCTCGCCAGCGGCGATATCGGCATTGACATTGAGAATCTGGCCATCCTCCGATTCGGCCAAGCTGGTCAGGATGGGCAGCGCACCCGCACGGATAGCGGCTTCGAGCGGACGCTTGTCAATCTTGGTGATCTTGCCGACGAGGCCGTACTTGGCCTTATCGAGGAAGTCTGCAGTGAACACGCCAGACGTGATTGGTCGTGCACGCGTGCCGAGCTTTTCAAGAGCGTTGACGAGACGCAAGTTCTCCTCGAGGAAGACGCGCCGTGCGATACCGAGTGTCTTTGCATCCGTGACCCGGATGCCGTCAATGTAGTCCGGGACAATGCCTTCGCTTTCAATAATGCCATTCAATTGTGGGCCGGCACCGTGGAGGACGACAGGGTAGAGGCCGACGCGGTAGAGGAAGCTCAGGCTGTGGGCGAGCTCGTCGACTTGGTCGAGCACTGCGCCGCCAATTTTGATGACAGCGAATTTGGCGGGGTTGGATGCATCCGAGGAAGAAGAAAAGATGCGCAGGTAGCGTTCTACTTCACGCTTGGTGCCGATAGAGTACAGCAGGCGAGTGATGGTGTCCTACCGACGACATTCGGTGGATGACGGGGTGTAATATGGCAGAAGACGCACCCTGTCAGTCTGAGCAGCAGATTGAATACCTCGCTGCAACAACGGTTTGCGCCTGACGGCCTGCACGGCGGCATGACGGGCTCCAGCGACGACGAGTGCGCGCTGGGGCACACGAGCACCGGCTACACGGATAGCGGAGAGCATTATTCACGGTCTGGCAGGTTGCGGGGGGTTGAGAGCAAGGAAATGAGACAAAAAGGCGTGCAGAGGGTATATAAGTGCTCAACAAACCTCGATGTCGCTGTGTGAGGTAGCGGAGATGGGGACGGGAAGAAATGAGAGTGCTCGAAGCCGAAGCGGAGGATGGAAAAACGGGAACAAATGAACTGGACGCCCATCGTGGCCACACTATTGTTTGGCGCCCGCGGCGAAACACTGGACTACCCGCCAGCACTTCCTTGCCTCTCGCAATAACATCGCAAACGTCCTCAAGGTGCTCAAGAACCCTGGAAGTCCCACTAGCAATTCATAGCAGAACATGCACGCACAGTGCCACGATTAGGCCATTGAAAATCTCCCGTTCAGGGTGCCTTTCCAGGGAGCAAACGACTTGCAGTACGCATGCTTGGCCGATCTCGTGTTCACCGGCACCATCCATATTTTCAGCGATAGACGATCTCAAATTTTCGTCTCTTTGCATAGCCATGCGTACCTTAGTCCGTCTTCCGTCGGAATCAGACCCTTGCGAAAAAGCAAGCGCGAAAAGTGTCTCGGTACCTGGCGCGCCAGAAATCCTGAGTTATCCATCCTACGGTGCGTGCCGCAAAACGTTTCACCATCCTCTCAGACTTGCAGGACGCCGCACCGCCAGCGTACACTATTCTAACTGATGGCTGCTCGACCGGGTCATGTAGAGACTTCGGATGCTGGCCTTACGGGATGCAGAGGCCATGCCATACCAGTGAGTCAGCGGCAGGGAGCAACTGCCCATATCTTGTTGGGTATGCGACTCGGGTATTACTCATCAAATTCTACTTTTGTAGATGTCTAATCTGCTGCTGCTGAGTGCTACACTGGCACAAAAAGAGATCAGTACCAGACAAGTGCTAAAAGGCATATGCAGAGCTAACCTTTACGTGGCACGGCTTCTTCGTGCTACAACAGTGCTTGATTGTGGTGGCCATTATGAAGTCAATATTCATACTCTGTAGAAGAGCCGGAAATGGGATTGCTTGGCTGCAACTCTGAAACTCATATACCTTCAACTGTCCATTTAAATAGGCTAGGCACAGTACTGTAGCTTGCGGCCCTGTGCGCCAAAACGCCACAAAGCTCCTGGTATCTCAGCTTTACCATGTAGCACGAAAATAAATTCAACGGCGACCTCTAATAAAACCTATACATCCGTATAAATCCCTCTATCATTCGGCACAGATCTATAAACCACGGATGTGGGGGATTGGGGGGCAGGTCCCCGTCTCGTTACTCGTCACACGTATCGTGATCGCTTCGTGACGGCGTGACGATATTCAGAAGTCACCGCTCTCGTTTTCCTGTTCCTGACCACCATTGTCTTGGCTGCCGCCCGCTGTGCGGTTACAGGACAATGTCGGAGAATATCCTTAGAGACGATGTCGGAGAGTCGCCGCTCCAGAAGAGGCGGCGGCTTGATGCAGAGGGTGAAGTCGAGCAGAGCTTTGGAGAGTCGAGCGGCGGCGGCGAGTCAGAGTGCGTACATCCGTTCCTGCATCTCGAGCCTTGCGCTGATTTGGTAGACCCCCAGGACGAGCTCTTCATCGGCGCAAAGTATGTCTGCGGCAAACGCTTTCTCGATCGTTCCTGCGGGCTCGTCTTCCGTTTCCCAAGTCATACATCCCATCCTCAGTCCTATCACTGCATCAGCGTCTGAGCCTGCCCCGCCAGTCGTGACCACCGACGTTGCTGTTGCACGTTCACCATCTCAGACAGCCGAGGCTGCAGTACCTAGTTTTATCCGTGGAACACTGCAAGATCCAGAGGTACGGAGCATCATTGACAACCTCGAACAACTCCAACGCCAGATGCGCGTGCTGGTAGATGCGGACTCATCGACTATGCTTGTCAGTGACATGGCACGCAGAATGCTGATGACTATCTACGACATGGAGGCTGCCATTCACCGCCAGCACATCGAACGATTGCGCAGGGAACGACCGACTGGTGCCACCGCCGCCGGTCCGCCCTTCTCTGATCTCGACTACCTGTGGAATACTATTCTGCAGAGATCTGAGCATATTGCGGATCTTCCCCCTGTCCTTCCGAACCTTGACTTAGATGCAGAGCGTAGACGTGAGCTCAATCTTCATTGGCGGTCGCATTTACGTCTCATACCGATGATCGCAGGTCTCAACGAGAGCCTCCGCGACATCAATTCTCTGACTGCTCGTTTGTATCCTTCTGTCCGACCACTTTCAACACGTCCTCTGCGCCGCGAGACTACGCCGTCTGCACCATCTCCTACGACACGTCCGACTTGGTACCGCATCGAGCCATCGGAAGATCGCTGGACTCGCGAGCGACGGCGCCGGCAGGAACTGGAGCATGCGCTCGACGAAAGTTTGTCTGTGCTCCCCTCGCTGCGCCATGACTCGCGTGCGAACAACCCAGGCTTTACTCCGTGGGGACAGTCGCTTAGAGATACAACTATGATACCGCGACAGGAACCTCGCTGTACGTGCGTGCCCTTCTATCAAATTTGGACACCATTGATTGTGCTGGGCTAGCTCCCGTTCCAGATGTTTCTGCACCTCCAACGGAGAGTCATATCGAGTCCCACTTGCGTGCGTTACACGCAATTCATCGTGAGCCCGAAGATGACCCGCCGATACCGGAAAGCTTTGTTAGCTGGCACGGCAGCCGGCCAAATGCTTCAGCCAGCAACAGTGGAGAAGCAGACGACTGGACCCGGGTGGATTGGCCAATGGAAGTGGATGAAGACCCGTCTTGGTCCTCGAATCCTCGTTTACGTAATGACCCTCCAGCAGACTCTGCGACCTTTAGGGATCCCTGGATACGTGCTATTGAGCGACGAGAGCGGTCTACCACCCCTGCAGCCCTGTCCCGATCAGCGACTCTCCCGAGCTCGAGCAGCGCCGCACACCCCCGGGACGCACGTTTTTCTCCTGTTGTTTCCGAACGTAATGATATTGTCGTAGCACACCGAGGCGTCACATCACCTGTGAATCCACCACTCCCTACGTCGCGGTCCTCTAGCACTCGTCCGATAGTCGAAGAGGAAACATCGCCTATTTCCACACGCAGCGATGACCTGGCCCGCCGCCGCGAAGCGTTGGCCAGGCGCCGCGCATGGCATCTGCGGCAGGTCGAGAGAGCCACTAGCCAGTCGAGCAATGGGTCGCGCTCTGGAATCGACCCCTCGCGGAGGAGCATCTTTGGGGATACTCCGACGAATCTGCCCGGCATCCAGGAGCTCTTTGGGGCGTCGTCTCCGTCTTCTGCGGGACCTTCGCCTGGCGTTGTGTCTCCCTGGGAGCGCTCCGGCTTCTACAGCCCACCCATCATCTCGCCTCGCATAAGCAGCACACGTCCAGACCCGTCCAGTGCTGCGGAGGAAGAAATGCAGGACATTGCCGAGACGATTCGCCTGCTCGAAGACGACCGCCCCGCAAGCCAAGCAGCACGGCCGGCACAAGCGGCGCACACTCCCAGCTGGCAACCTTCTGACTTGCGCGAGCGTCAGGCTTTCATACGCGAACAGAGCCGCAATTTTGGTCGATCGGGTTCACAGAGGCGCGATCGCGCAAACGATGGGTACGGAACGATCGCAGAGAACATACGCTCTACTCGTACCACGGACGATCGTGAGGCGACGAGGTCCTTCGCCGCTATGCGCGAGCGGTTCGCGCGCGAGCAGGAGCGGCGGCGTGCGTCTGGTCGTACTCCGTTGCCGACCCAGACTATCGCTCGGTTGGAGGAGCAGTTCGCGCATGTACGGCACGCTGATTTTGAGGTACGTATGAGCTCCGCCGTCCTGATGTTTATGTGGTGACTGACGGTATCGTATGGCAACAGCAGGAGGCCTTGAGGACGATTTTTGGTGCTCTTGGGCATGGACAGGCGCATGTGCCGCGTGGTACACCGCAGAACATCATCGATGGCTTGCCGAGTGGGACTTATGGCGATTGGGCAAGGCCTGGCGAATCGGAAGAACACTGCCCGATCTGCTTCGACGACGTAAGTTGCCGTTCTCTGACTTCGCAACGACACGACGCTTACATACGGTGATACAGTGGACACAGGACGATTCCTGCCTGCGCATGCCGAACTGCACGCACTGGTTCCACAAGCCATGCCTGGTGCAATGGCTCAAGACGGCACGCACCTGCCCAACCTGCCGCGCACCCGTTGAGGCCGGGCGCGAGCGCGAGCGCAACATATTCGGCCGTCCCCGCCTGCGCATCTCACCCGGTGGAACCGCGCCGTTGGCCGTACGCGTCCGGAATGACAGCGCGGCGACCAACACGAGCCAGAGGCGCGAAGGTCCTTCTCGACCTCTGCCTCCGTTCCGCACCGTCGACATCAGCGATGGCGAGGAAGACACTGTGCTCGTAGAGCGCCGGCGGCGCTCCCCGTGGCGGCCCACTTTCGGAGCCCCCGCTCAACCTACGCCGTGGAGCAACCCTGGCGCCGCGGCCAGTCGCGGCGCGAGCGAGTCCTGGCACGACTCTGGAAACACTGCTGGCCGCAGTGCCCCGGCTCCCAACAATAACACTTCGGGCACTGCGTGGTCGACGAGTGCGGCTGAGCCTGGGTGGCACGTTCATGACGCGTGGGGCGCTACTGCGGACGTGCGCGATAATGGCGCGGCTGGGCCTGGCGGAGGCGCGTCTGGAGGCCGGTCTGGGGGCACTGGTGGCGTTGCGCGGAACGAGGGAGAAGGGGACGGGAATGCGCAGACGAGCAGAGCCCGGAGCCCGTGGTACACCCAGAATCACTGGGGAAGTCTGGACGGGTCATGGCCCCGTGGGCCGTGGTAAGGAATTGCTGGCGATTCAAGACGTACGTAGGATGCCTCGCTAGTGCTATTTATTCAGGGACAGTGTATTACAATTGCGATGTACTTTTATCTAGTGTACTGTAAATTAAATGATGGATTCTTGGAAAGTGGACGTGTAAGCTCTTTGCTCGCAGTCTTGACGCGTTGGGTGAGCGGGAGGGTTGCATCACAGACCTACTCTCGTTTTTCTCGGCCCATGAAGGAGGCATCACAACTATGCAGTCAACTCGCGATCAACTTCTCGCTCTCGTCCACCTTGACACCGGGGTCGAATAACAGATATGCTACGGCTGTGCCATGGTCCAGGCCTGCAGAGAGCGCATCGCTCGACTGCCGCGCGTACTTCGCTGGGACAGTGGAAATCATACGTGCTCCAGTCTCTTTAGAGCCGCGCCCAGATCATATATAACGGGCCCAGCAGCCTGCGTGTGTTTCCCACCACCACAAGAACAGACGGCACAATGACGACCCTGAACATCCAAGGCAAGATCCTCACCCCGGCGTCAGGCGAGGCCTACACTACCGCGCTCACGCGCCTCTCGGAGCTGTCGCAGCTGCCCGCAGGCTACATCGTGCAGCCATCAAACTATGCCGACGTCGCTGCCGCAGTCAAGTTCGCGCAGGCGCAGAGCCCGCCGCTTGAGATCGCCATCAAGGGCGGCGGCGCCCACGGCGCGACGTGGGCAAGCTCCTCGGGTGGGCTCGTGGTCGACCTCGGTGCCACGCTGCGGAACGTCACGGTGGCGTCCGACAAGCAGAGCGTTGTCGTGCAGGGCGGCGCACTCTGGGGCGACGTGTACGAGGTGACCGCGAAGGAGAGCGTTGATGTCGTCGGCGGGCCACTCTGGTTCATCGGCGTCGGCGGGTTCACGACCGGCGGTGGGTACAGTCCGCTCGGCGGCGAGCGGGGGCTCGCGATAGACAACTTGCTCTCCGCGACAGTCGTCCTCGCAGACGGGCGCATCGTGAAGACGAGCAAGGACGAGGAGCCGGACCTGTTCTGGGCGATTCGCGGTGCGTGTACTTCCTGTTTTTGTGACAGGGCGTAGACTGAGAAGAACGTCAGGCGGAGGCGGACAATTTGGTATCGTTGTGGAGTTTGTCTTCAAGGCCTATCCTCCTCAAGGTCCTTATGGCGTTGGAGTGCTTGCATACCCGGGTACTGAGATTGAGAAGGTGATAAAGGCAGTCAAAGATTGGAAAACGACGCAGACACCTGCCGAGACACTAGGGATTAACTTCTCTCGGGCTCCCCCTCACTTCCAGGTACGCCAGGCCTTCTCTATCATGTCTATGACGCATTTGACGTTAACGTGTTAACACTCGTTGCAGCCATCCGTGGCGTTACTGCCGACGATCTTGCACGACACCAATGGCGAGCGCTCCGCCAAATTACTTGCACCCTTCCACGATCTTAAGCCGGTATTCGAGAAGACTGGCACAGTGCCCGACCTGAACATGGTTTCACACGGTGCCGACGGGTCCCTCAAGAACGCGCCGCGGCGAGTCGTCATCCGTGGCGCCATGTTTAGCGACTTTTACCCTGAGCTGGTGCTCGCCATTTGGCAGAAATGGGTCGCGTTCACCGAGACCAGCGAGGACGTCCGAGCGTCCTCCGTCTTCTTTGACCTTATGAGCTCGAAGAAGCTCGTCGAGGTCGGAGCGGCAGATACTGCACTGGCGCTGCGCGTGCCACACAACTGGGTGGCCGTCCAGGGAAAGTCGACGACTGACGCCGGAGTTGCAGCCGCAGACGAGTGGGCAAAGTCTCTCTCCGGCTTCATTCGGCAGAAGAATGCAGAGCTGTCGGGCAAGGACCTTGGATGGTTCATAAACATGTGCCAGGGTGAGGAGAAGCCTGAGGACATCTTTGGTGATAACCTGCCTAGGCTGCGGAAACTGAAAGCGAAGTATGATCCCCAGAATGTCTGGAGCAAGGGAGTGGCCCTCGCGCCTCTGCACGAATGATTTATAGACACCTTAGACACAAAGTGTACATCAGCTCGGACTAATAGGTGACTGACGGCGATTACTACGAATATTCTTCTTTACGCACGTAATGCACGGAGGGCCTATATACCGTTGAAGAATTCAATGAGACCACAGGCATACTAGACCTGCTTTTCAATGCGGCCCTATTACAATGTGCTCACAGACACACCTGTGAACGAACCTCAGCGAAGTTGCCGATGAATCTAGCTTACGGCCTTAAATTTGAGAAGGTCATCAATGTGTCATCAGATTATGAAAACATACCGACCCAGCTCTCTTGTGTATGACTCGGAGCGTCTCTCCGCACAAAAAAAGAGCACGCTTATCTCTATTTCTCTGTGAATTTTTAGTGTCTTCAAAGCCTTGAGATGTGCACTGCTCCAAGGAGCGATGAAGCCTCAAGCAGCGGTGGTGTTTCAAGAAGTCGTGGTTGTTTCAGGGGGTGGTTGATGACTGGGACCCTGAGATGGATAGGCCTTGAAGCTTGAAGACAAACTCCACAACAACACCAAACTTCCCGCTCCCCCCTAGCACACTCCTCAGCCCACTATCCGTCGCAAAAACAAGAGTGACACGTACCGCGGATGGCCCAGAACAAGTCCGGCTCCTCGTCCTTGCTCGTCTTCACGATGCGCCCGTCTGCGAGGACGACTGTCGCGGAGAGCAAATTGTCGATCGCGAGCCCCAGCTCGCCACCGAGCGGGCCGTACCCACCGCCGGTCGTAACCCGCCGACGCCGACGAACCACAGCGACCCGCCGGCAACGTCGAGGCCCTCTTTCGCGGTCACCTCGTATACATCGCCCCAGAGCGCGCCGCCCTGCACGACGATGCTCTGCCGGTCGGGCGCCACCGCGACGTGCCGCAGCGTGCCGAGATCAATCACGACCCCGCCCGAGGAGCTTGCCCACGTCGCGCTGTGCGCGCCGCCACCCTTGACGGCGATCTCGAAGGGCGGGCTCTGTGCCTGCGCGAACTTGACTGCGGCAGCGACGTCGGCATAGTTTGATGGCTGCACGATGTAGCCTGCGGGCAGCTGCGACAGTTCTGAGAGGCGCGTGAGCGCGGTGGTGTAGGCCTCGCCTGACGCTGGGGTGAGGACCTTGCCTTGGATATTCAGATTCGCCATTGTTGGAGTATCCGGAGACCCACATAAGCCGCAGGGCCCACTATATATTCCCTGAGCGCGGACTTGGTCTCGAGCTATTCCAGCGTGCCGACCACCCTCCCACCCTCGGTACGTGTCCCACCAACTACCGAGTAGACTGGTCGCGAGTCTAGTGCGAACTAGAGCGCGCATTGTTTCCACTGCCTAAGCGAAATATTACGGCGCTGGAGTGCTTGTATACCCGGGCACTGAGATTGAGAAGGTGATAAAGGCAGTCAAAGATTGGAAAACGACGCAGACGCCAGCCGAGAAGCTGACGATTAACTTCACCCGAGCTGCCCCCCACTTCAAGGTACGTCACGCCCTGTCCACCCATCGTTAACGTGCCAACGTTTGTTGCAGCCGTCAGTGACAATCTTGCCGACGATCTCACATGACACCAACGGCGAGCGGTCCTCCAAATTGCTTGCGCCTTCCGTTCAGGCGACCTTAAGCCGGTGTTCGAGAAGATCGGCACTGTGTCCGACCTCAACACAGCCTCACATGGCGCCGATGCGTCCTTCAAGAACGCGCCGCGACGGCTCATCATTCGCGGTGCCTTCTACAGCGACTTTTACCCTGAGCTGGTGCTCGCCATCTGGCAAAACTGGGTCGCATTCACCGAGACCAGCGAAGATGTCCGCAAATCTTCCGTCTTATTTGACTTGATGAGCCCGAAGAAGCTTGTCGAGGTCGGGGCGGCGGACACTGCGCTGGCGTTGCGCGTACCGCACTACTGGATGGCCGTCCAGGGACGATCCACGACCGATGCCGGCGTCGCGGCCGCAAGTGACTGGACAAAGTCACTCTCCGAGTTTATTCGACAGAAGAATGCAGAGCTGTCGGGCAAGGACCTTGGATGGTTCATCAACATGTGCCAGGGTGAGGAGAAGCCAGAGGACGTCTTTGGTGATAACTTGCCTAGGCTGCGGAAACTGAAAGCGAAGTATGATCCCCAGAATGTCTGGAGCAGGGGAGTGGCCATCGCGCCTCTGCACGAATGATTCCTAGGTTTAGACACAAATTGTACGTCAGCTCAAGCCAACAGGTGATCAGCAGTGTTGACCACAAAATCTGAATATGTATACTTGTATGTGGACACGTCGTTTAGGCGGCGTGGTGGATGTTGAAGCACTCGAAGCGATAGATATTCGTGTGCATTGTGCGCTTTATCGGTCCAAAAACTTACTAACAAACTGCAATCCCGTCGGAGATAATGGGTCAGTGAATCTGGGTTTAAGCATTGCCAACGCATGCCAGCTTGCGTTTCAAAGAGAAAAGGTCCCTTGTTATGCGTACATCAAGTATACAAGAATGAGAAGTCAACACTCTGTTCTAGTTTTGTTCTGCGGATAGACGGGCGTGGGTGAACGTCTTGAGCGGGAGCGAGAGTGCTTACGTAAGCGTTCTGCCTGTACAGTTGAGAATAATAAGGTTTCAGCCACCCGGAGCAGATGCCGATTTGGAACTGCCATCAGTAGTAACAGGTAGAGGGCCAAGCTCGTCAAGACTGACCCCACGAATCCCGCCATGGCAAGCATCCTCTGGTTGTCGTGCGCAATGTTTAGCTCACGTATGAAGACTTTCTAGCCCAAGGAAGTCCGCGACATCAAGCAGTTCATTGAGATCGCTACCCGCAAGGATGCGACTGGTGCGTAGCAGGCCCTTTGCATACTCGGAAAAGTGAGATATTAACAGTCAATGTGATGCTTGTCTGGACGCTCTCGTCATGTCGATGCTTGCTCTACAGAGGCGCGGATAAAGAAGATTGCCCCTCGGGTCGTGGGTGCGAAGACCAAGACCAAGTTCAAAATCAGGTGTTCGCGCTACCTCTACACCCTCTCCCTCGACGACCCTGAAAAGGCTGAGAAGCTTAGGCAGAGCTTGCCGCCAGGTACGTGTGTCCCTATTTGGAACTTCTACATGAAGTCAATCGGAATGTTGCAGGCCTCCGGGTAACCGACGTCGAGAAGGTCACCCCCAAGAAGAAATAAAACGCCTCTCCGACCTCCGTTCTTGCGGTTGCTGTGCACTAACCAAGGGCTGGTTGTGTACCCCTCTATAAGGGCTATGAAATCAGGCGAGTGCGGACAGCGTTGGGGCTTTTACCGGTCGGCGCAACGATGGACAACGTGGGCAGGGCTGGCGAGATGATTCCTCGTGAGAGGATATACGGATTATTGCTGTGTGCTTTTATTTCCTTTAAGTCACTTATTATGCGTGCATATCCCCAGCCCCTTACCTATTCATGCGAATGCCTTGAGACCGTTCGGGTGCACCTACTCAGGTATGTCGCCCGAGAAGTATTAGAGGGCTCTTCCCGCATTCACGACGTGGCCATCTCAAAACGGTTACGATAAGCCTCGACTTCGTGTTGCGCCTGTGTTGAACAAACATGAGCCCATGGAACCACGAGCAAGCCTCACATATACACGTGATTAACATACACTTAGGTGCTTGTCAGCGTGAGTCCGCGCATTCTTGGTGTGGGTATCAATGGCAATATATCCATGGGTCATGCTTAGCTCTTTCCAAGCGGTGGCTCCGCTTATTCCATGGTCGTAACGTGAGACTCGCAAGAATACGACTGTGAACAAGAGATAGCTGCCGCCATTTACCTCTTCCCATGCATGGACAATATTTATCATTACGCCACGAAGCCAGGGACAACATGGCTGGATCTGATCACAATGCTCGGTCATTTTAGTGTGGGTTCACATGAACCAAGGATAGGTATGAGGTAGCAAGCTACCAAGATTACTTCGCGGCAGCAATATGAAAGTAGAAGGCTCTGAAGACGATGACTCGGACGCAGTACGTATACCAAGTATTCAGTCACCACCTCCTTAACTCCACACATAAATGTGAGTCTTGGTAGGCGTACAGTACGACCTTCCCGTCTGGTTGGTGACAGGTGTGCAGCTCAAATCGTCCGAGTTCACACGATACTTTAACTTGCTCCGAATTGATGTATACTAAGCTGCCCGGCCTGGGTTTCTCGAGTCCAGAGAAAAGTCTGATATATAATCCCGGGCCCCTCAGTCAATTTTTCTAGTCAAAAAAGGCCAACGGCGGATCTATGATGAGTTCAAAAACGATCTACTCCCAAACAACCAACTGACACGCCTCCCGATTTAGAAACGACAGATGTGAGAATATTACAGCGCGAGTGGGAAGCCCCGGCCAGGGGCAGCATTGCATAGTGATATGCTTTCCTCCACAGCCTTGTCAAGCGTCGTGGGAGGCTGGTCCGCGCGATAACGCTATTTCAGTGGGAGGCGTGTATCTATTATCGTTCCTATCATGAATGAAATGACCAGATTATACAACTGTTTCGCAGGCGTATACGCGTGGCGCGTAACTTGAGTGCCTTCTGGCGCCCGACAACATAATGGTGTGGGCACCCCATCTTCGCAGCTGACAGTACACAGATGCAATAGATTTGCTGTATTGTAAAAATAAAAAAACTCAAGCCAGGCCATCACGCTTCTAGCATTCATATTCGCCGCATTTTATTGCGACGTAACCGGCTGCGTGCCTCATCCCTGCGACAACCCCGTGTCGCCCTCACCGGAGGACTATTGCAAACGGCTATGTCTATTTACGAACCAACTGGCTCGGATGGTGATTGTGATACTCATGACGCCAAGAAACGCGCTCAAAAGCTCTCGAACACGCTGACGAAGGATATCCTCAGCCTTCCCGAGTACACCATCTTCCTTGCAGGCTTGATGCTCATCTCGGCCTCAGGAGACCATCAAGGCCGTACGTGAACACAACTTGACATAGGTGATGACTCAGTTATCTGCACCGCAATCATGGGAAATTCAGTCTCCTTCAGCTCAGGCACGCGTCACTTCTGTCAGATGAAACTTTCTCGCACCAGCTATCGAAACGACGGGCATGCTGCGCGGGCAACGGCGCGTTCCACTCGACTGGTTAGATGAGCCAATTCTGGCCATCTCGAAGAACGTTCGCGCCGCGATGCTTGCTTCATCGCCTATTCCATCCGATCTAGAACCTCACGTTTCTGGTGGTGGCAACACGCCCAAGTTGATACAATGCGATATGCTCCTTTATGAACAAAGCGGAAAGTCTGTGTGCACCATTAAAGTGCCAGGACCGAGCTGGTTTTGGGGTTCAGATGCACCTTGTATGTGGCGGGTTCCATCAGCGGACCTGTGCCCGTTACCGACTCTGGCAATAAGCAGTACTGTAGGCTGTGGCCTCGCAGCGGCCCGCCGCTGACGATGCACGAGTGATCCGAGTCGTAAGCGGGCCGGTAACCTGTGCACGGGGTCCGACAAGATTAACGCTCCGTATAAGCGCCTGGTTTGTGTCCGGAACCTCACCATAACCATCTGCCGAGGATGCTGAACCGTGGTGTGTCGCGAGATCAAGTTTTATTTTGTATTTTCTGATGCGTTTCTCTGACAGATCCGAACCATGACCGAGCTTCAGTCTACTAGACCGGGTGTTGTTACATCGCGCATCATGGTCGATGTAGGCTGAGCCCCGTCTCCAGGCATGCCAGTGACATGTCGATTTGGCACCAAATACGAATGTAGAAAGCACTTCATGTGCAATGCGAGGGTTATGTGGGCCATATATGACCGGCATCTCTTCGACACGATGCTCAAACCCTTTGCGTGGCAGTCTCTTTACGGTCAACACTATGTCGGACATTCCTCGCACACTCCAAGGACTACTGGCCTCGAGAGCCCAGGAAAACACTACCGGAATGTACTTCCTTGACCTCCAGGGAAATGTTGCGGAGACAATCACCTATGCCAATCTGTACAGCGACGCTGTTTGTGGCTCACAACGCTTGCTTGCGTCCGGATTGAAGCCCGGCAGCGACATCGTTATCGCGATTTTCGCCGACCACAAGCAACACATCCGGCTCTTCTGGTCCTGTTGTTTTGGTAAGCCTTCATTCTCGGGCATCATGAATCGTGCTTATTGCCGTGAGCAGCTGGTATCCCTATATGCCCCATTCCACCTTTTCATCCGGATCCGTCCCGCAGGGCTGTATTCTTCGCTCACCTGCAAAGCCTTTTCTGCGGCCCAGTAGTGATCACAGATGACGCGACAGTGATAGACGGCGTCAAGGCCATCGCACCGGAGCTACGGGTCATGTCCTGGGCGACTCTGTCGACGCGCAACACCGATAGTGCTGTATTTGCACCCCCGTTCCATTCCAAGCCGAGCTCTCCGGACGATATCGTCTGTCTCATGCTAACGTCTGGGTCTACCGGGAACTCGAAGGCTGTTGCTCATTGCCATTCCAGCCTCCTGTCAGCTGTACGCGGGAAAGTCAAATGCCACGGGACGACGACGAGCTCGCGATTCCTGAACTGGATTGTGTTTGACCATGTTGCGTGCGTCACAGAAGTGCATCTGCACGCTTTAGCTGCCAACGCGAGGTAAATCTATTTCGTTGTCCGGCCCAGCTCGCTGAACTCAAGAGCGTCCCCTTAGGCAGTACCATGTTATCCCGTCGGCAGTTATTCAACGCCCCCGCGGCCTGCTCGAGTGGTGCAGCCGCTATCAAATTACATACACCTTCAGTCCAAACTTCCTCATAGCGCAACTCTGTCGTGACGTCGCGGTGTCACCGTATGAACTCGGGGCTCTGGACCTGTCCGCGCTTGTCGCGTTCATTTCTGGAGGAGAAGCCGTGCCGATCAAGACGGCCGTCGCGTTTGCCGACCTCCTTGAACTCTTTGGTGCTCCTCGCAACGCTTTACGGGTCGGATTTGGCATGAGCGAGACCGCCGTAAGTTGCTCCTCGTGCTTTCAGCCAACGTTAGCTTACCGTGTCCCAAATTGGAAGGCTGGTTGTGTCTACAATACTCGTCCTGTTGGACGCGACGAGCACCCATCAACAGAGAAGTACCTGTCATTGGGTCAGTGTTGCCCAGGTACGACGCTGCGCGTTGTCTCGCCGTACACTGGCGATGTATGCGGCCCACTCGAGTCCGGGAAGCTCCAGCTGAAGGGTCCGACTGTCTTCCGCGAGTACTACAACAACGTCGAGGCGACGGCGGAGTCGTTCACGGCTGATGGCTGGTTCATCACCGGGGACAGCGCGATGGTGGACAATAGCGGAGATCTGTACCTCGTCGGTCGGGACAAGGACCAGGTCAACATCAATGGTGTCAAACACCCGAGCGTCGACATCGAGCACTTTGTCGAGGACAGCGATATCGAGGGTGTCATGTGCTCGTTTGTGTTCGTCTGCCCGATGCGCCTGGCCGACAGCGATACGGACACGTACTCAGTGTTCTACCAGCACAGCATCCGGGTCGAGGACGAGCTCAGCGAGGGGGACGTCGCCGTGCTGAGGGAAACGAACCACGCGATCCGGAACTGCTGCATTGTCATATGCTCGCAAGCACCTCATGTCGTCCTTCCCCTTCCTCGGAGGTCATTCTCGAAGACCGCTCTCGGGAAGGTATCGCGCTCGTCTTTGATGGTCGCCTATCTTGGCGGAGAGCACAACGCGCTGGTACAGCGCCTGTTGTCCCCCTCTCTCTCCAACGGGTCGGCAGCCAAGGATGAGCCATCCAACGCGGTTGAAGAGATCGTCTTTGAAGCCGTTGCGGACCTGACACACGCCCAGCGTTCCGAATTCACTCGTGGCTGCAGCCTATTTGCTCTGGGTGTGACGTCGATGCACCTGGTCCAGCTCAAGCACCGTCTTCAACGCGATTTGCAGATAAGAGATATCCCGGTTATCGCGATGCTGCGCCACCCACAACTCGGCCAACTATGCGACTACCTTCGGAAGGCGCAGGAGAGCGTTAGTCCGCAGCAGGAGCCCCGGTGTTATCACCCGCTAGTCCCCTTACGTCCCCGGGGATCCATGCCGCCCATATTCCTTGTCCATCCCGGCGTAGGCGAAGTCCTCGTGTTTGTTAATCTGGTTCGTGCGCTGCACAGGGCTCATCCCCTCTACGCCCTCCGCGCCCGCGGTTTCGACCCGAATGAAGACGTCTTCGAGTCGTTCGAAGAGATGGTGGCGGAGTACGTTGCTGCGGTCGAGACACATCAGCCGGCAGGTCCGTACTATCTGGGCGGGTACAGCTTCGGGGGAGCGGTTGCGTTCGAGATGGCTAAAGTGCTAGAGGCCAAGGGGAAGCGAGTCGCATGGGTCGGCATTCTCAATCTGCCGCCATTCATCAAGTCTCGCATGGACGAACTGACTTGGACGGAGGTGCTGCTGAATCTCTTCATGTTCATCTCCCTTGTTACCCCTTCCGACTTGGAAGCGACTAGATCACAGCTGCACGCGGCCTTTCCTGGACTTCCCGATTCGACCTCGGAACCGGCGAACGGCGAACAGGTCATAGACTGGCTACTTTCACGATCAGACCAGGAGCGACTGAGCGAGCTCCAGCTGGGATCCGACGAGCTGCGGCGCTGGGTCCGTGTCGCCTGCTCGTTGACTTGGCTTGGGCGTACGTATCAGCCATCGCCACTGGTACGAGACGCGCTGGTCACCGTGTTCTGTGCCACCCCGCTGGCGTCTATGGGCACGCGCGAGCAATACAAATCGGAGAGGCTCTCGCAGTGGCAGAGGTTCTGCACCAATCTCGAGCTGGTGGACGTCGACGGCGAGCATTACACCATGTTGTCGGACACGAATATAGACTCCTTCGCGAGGACTTTCAGCTCCGCCCTTGACCGTGCGTCCGCGCGCAGCGTGACTGGTGGCCTGCAGAAGCTGGACTTCGAGAGCGTTCCCATCGTCGACTTCTCTCTAGCACGGACGGACTCTCCGAGATATTACGACCAGTTGCGATTTGCATTAGAAGACGTCGGATTCTGTGTGTTCGTGAACATTCCTGGTTTCGAAGGTGCATTCCAGCACGAGCTGTTTGGACTCGCGGAACGTCTATTCAACAGGCCGCAGCAATGGAAGGACGCGTTAGGGACCAGCAACTCCTGTGCTCTTCGTGGATACTTCCGTGCTGACGATATTCCGGGGCCGCACAAGGTCTGTGTACTGTCCGTCGTTGTTTTCCGGTTACTGAAGCAACACATGGACGAACAGGCGTACGCTGAAGCGTATCGTTTCGGGCTGGAATTACCAGCGCCTGAAGGGGATGATATTCCGTTCTGGCTCAAGCTACATGAAGGTATATGCGCGTTTACATCGTTATAGAATGACACCTACGGCTGTTTACACCGCCTTTTTCCAGGACCGAATCAGTGGCCGCCAGAGGAGGACCTGCCGAAGTTTCGAGAACTAATGCAGCTGCTTTTCAGTCGCTACCATGCGCTAAATCTCTCACTCAATAGCCACATCTGCCACCTACTCGACATCCCACCGACCATGCTCGGCGATTACTTCCCACAGAAGACCGAGTTCAATTGTGCGATTTGGCACTACCTCCCGGTTACTCCAGAGATTCGTGCGAGCGCGCAGAACGGGTTCGCGCAAGGGATGCATGAGCATCGCGACCCGTCCACTTTCTTGACATGTCTCATTCAGTCGCGCCCAGGCCTGCAAGTTCAGAACCATGCTGGCAGGTGGATTGATGTTCCGATGGTGGAAGGAGGCGTAGTGTGCAACATCGGTACGCAGTCTACAATTTGCTGCCTTGACTCGGTTCTGACCCTGTTTTGGCAGGCATGCAGCTGATGAAGCTTACCGGCGGGAAATTGGTGGCAACCACACACCGCGTCAACACGCTACGAATAGAGAAAGACCGGTACGCAATTTATTGCTCTTATCGTCAACAAGGCTTACATTCACTCCACTCCGGAAGTTATACCATCCCGTATGTGCTGTCGACCAAGCTGGAAAAGGCCGTGGTCCCTTTACCCCAATTTACTTGTGAAGACGCTGCGAAGTACCACGTAGCGCCCAACGCTAAGATTCTGAAACTCATGAGTATAGCTGACCCTTTGGAGCGTAGCGGGTATGCTCGTCTTAGCCTATTTCCTGCTGCTACTCGGAAGCTCTATCCCAAGGAGTACGAACGAGCTCATGAGCTAGGCTTGATGTAGAGCTCAGGATATACTTGGTCGCTGCATATAATAATAATCACCGATGTGGCGCTGCTCAGCACATTGTCACCGTACGAGCTTGTATTCTAAGCCTTTCCGGCAATTTCTTCGACCTGGTACGCACATAATTGACGCACTCGCGCCAGCTCATGTTAGTAGCGCGTCCTTCGAGAGGATCAAAGGTCCCGGCAGCTCTGCCCCTCCAACATCCGCGGAGCAACCAAGTACCATGGGAAAACTCCACGAATGTCGTTGCAGAACCTCTGGACTGCATTCAACAACGCCACTCGTATGCCCAAGGTCCGCCGACCCAAAAATCGCTGGAGCTGGATAGTTGACTTCGCGTTACTCATCTTTTTCTACCAGACTTTTAGGTCGCGGAACATCACTGCGTCGCGTCAGATCCCATATAGCGGTAGTGGGTTAGACCTGTCTTTATCCGTCTCGTTAATTCCGACCCGTTACCGGGCTTATAACAGGAACGACTCTCGTATTCGACACCTTGCTAATATTTTCCACGCAGGACTCATCAGTATCTTCCTTGTGCCCTCCAAGGTCTGCAGAGTACCGGTTCTGGCTCTCAGGGTCTTCGCGCGTGTTCTCCATGGCGAACGTCTCATTTTCACGATACGTACCCGTGCCAGCGGCTTCGACGCGGGCGAAGAGTGCTCCAGAGTCTTCGAAAATTTAGTCGAGATCCATACTGCTTCCATCGCCGCACTCCACCGGCCAAGGCCAGCCGTATAGCAGGCCCAGAGCGAGAGAGGACGCCTGGTCAGGCACAATCTGTTCAAGCTCGCAGAGCACCTGAAGCATAACGCCGCCGCAGGAGGAAGCTCTGGGCGCGAGGACCAAGGCGTCAAACAACAGATGTGTTAAGTTTCCGTTTCTCATCGGGGGAACGTTTCTGATACACGGGAAGCAGACGCCACTTCGTAAACCAGAGATCTAACATCCGCGAGAGCCCGAGTTCCTCTTTCTCAAGGAGGCGCGTTTATTTCTCTTGAGCTGAATATGGGTCTGATGGTGACCTCTGATGATTCGGCAGCTTCGCATGACTGGCTAGGTTCCCAGAGCTTGTCCGATTACCGCTAAGCGCGAGACCTGTTTCTCGCGCTCGTCAAGCCCATCTGCTGCTGTTTGACATCCTACAAGCTATACACACTGATGATTAGTCCCATAGAAAACCTAGTTTGATTGTTGGCCTTAATATCCGAGTTCCCTGTGTGCACGGCGATTTGAAACGCACGAGTGGGCCCACAATATTGTGGTCTAGCCCGCTACAGAATGCGAGGGTAGTGCGCTGCTTGAGCTAGTGCACCCTAGTCTGCGGACGCCGGAAGCAGAGTTTAGAAGGTACATCCGCTACTTCTCCTTTTCGCCAAAGCGCTTCGTCGCTTATCGGCTTATGCTCGCAACAGCTCCGTGGTTGGCTGCAGGAACATCGGAACGCGTGCTGTAAAATGACCGGGATATTCCGGTGTGCTGGCGCTCCCTGCCTTGACACTTCACCCAATACTGACTGGCTGTCCATTTACTATGCAAAGATGCGTTGTTCCACTATACATCGATCAGCGTTGGCAAGGCCACTGCCACCATATCTGACTGCTGTGCCGTGTAGTATCATGCGGGCATGGGGCCAAATTGATGATATGCCCTGCCAAAATAGATGCGGTATAGCTCAAGGACATCAGCCAACCAGTGTTCTGGCGGATATGGCCCATTCTGCAGCCGGAAAGCGGTAATTTTCAAAGTTCTATATGAAGATGTCTATCCCGTAAGTAGTATGGTATTCTCGTCACTGACCACATGCTTGAAAGACAGGTTGAAGTCGGAACTGTCGAACAGCTGTTCGCGCTAGAAAACTGGCACACGGCATGCAGCATGTCGGAAGCAGCATGCAATAAGCCTGTGAGATACAATACAAATAGGGTATGCGTTCAGGGACAGATTCGACAGCCAAGTGATAGCTACCAGCTTCGACCAGGCACCACAGTCACTTCGTGGCGTGGTCAGTCACTTGTGACTTCTGGCTTTCCGGGCCCCGGCCTCATGACCGTAGTCCATCGCAGGCTAGCACAAGCTCAACATGAGCATGTGAAAATGTTCCTTAAGCAAGCAGACGTGCCTCCTACACTCGCCCACGCACTGCCATGGTACCGCCTACGGGGTTTCTATTCCTGCTTTGGCCTGTGGCAGTGCTGACCAAAACTTGCTGATGATCCCCATAGCAGATTTCCGCTGAGCTATTCGGTTAACTGATGCACCTACATAGAGCTTGTTTATAGATTGAACGACCTTCGGTTACCTCTCCAGTGGTAGGTCTGTGAGAGTTGGCCTCAGATCTGCTATATCCCCAGTACCGACGACATGTCAACACCTACCGCGAGCCCTCCGGTGCCGAATACTGCGACAATCATCCTTCCTCCAGGCTTGACTCTCGACCAGTACCTTACTCTCCAGGGCGATGCAGGTAATTACTAATAATATCAATATCCCAGGTGCTATCTGACGCATGGTTTCTTTGAAGTCAAAATCGCAATCACAGTCGCGGTAGCCTTTGCTATCATTATTTGGGACTAGTGGGTTTGTTCCTCACATATCGCCGAATTTTATTTACCAGAAATGCAGCTTTGTTTTGCTCCCAGACGAGCTCATGTTGTACACTGAGAAAGATTCGAAATTACTGCGAGCACCTAATACCGTCTTGTACGTGCACCTACCGCTGGTGGTATCTGTTCATAGTTGCTAATGAGCTCACTAGCTTCATTGTGCTACGTTACTCTGCAATACTCGCTACCCTTCCGTCGCTTTTCTTCACGTCAGTGCAGAATCAGCACTGTCAGGCAGCGGTAATCCTCAGCCAGGTTGGCGCATGCCTCGTAGTGTTCTCGTCTGGCGCGATTTTCTGCTTCCGAGTCCACGCCATGTGGCACGGCAATAGAGCCGTCTACACACTCATTACGATCGTATTTCTCACGATGATATCCTGCTGGGTGTGTACAATGTCTTTCTAGTGACACCTCTGCTTACCCCTAGTAGATTGCAGTAGCCACACAATACGACGCCACGACCGGGCCTGCCACGCCGTTCGGCTCGAACTGCCAGATGCACCCCATCGTGTCCTGGGCACCGATGAGTTTCGGCTCCTCGGTCCTCTTCGACTCGACCATCCTCCTGCTCACCATCGCGAAGCTTCCACGCACCCGGACGACCAGGTCGCATGTCGGCCGCCAGATCTTCCGCGACACACTGATGTACTTCGCGCTCACGACCGTCACGAACGTCGTCGTGCTGAGCATCCAAGCGCTCGGCGAGGCGCACGCGATGCTCAAGCCGACCGCCGTGCCGTTCTCGACGGTCGTGACCGCCACAATGGGCTCGCGCGTCTACCTCAACCTCCGGCTCCTCGAGAAGCGGCGCCAGGTCGAGGCGGAGCGCATCCCCCTCGCGATGCCGATCGCAATGCCGCGCCCTGGTGCCGGTCACACCAAGAATAGAATGAGCGGCACGACGCACGTAGAGAGTCTCCTGAGCACAGCGCAGGCTCTGGGTTCCATGGGCTCCAAGAAGGACGACCTCGCTGCCGAGACAGCCCAGTCAGCGTCCTCTCTGGACATCGAACGGCCTTTGTAGGCCAGGATAGTTTTACCCGATTTCCAGGATATGCGACCGAGCTGTCACAGCGGCGGGCAGATATGATCGAGATTTGGCTCTATCTTTATTTCGTGGATGCTGCTTCTGTGGTCCTCCGATATTTAACTTGGAAAGTAGTCATGACTGTTTAACGACTGAGCAATGAACCTGTCATGTTTTTGAATAGTAATAAATTTCCGTCGTCGCTCTCACATCTTCTGTTTACATTGACTACGCTGTATCGCCAGCAATCGAGCGAAATGTCTGGCTTAGCAAGCGGACGGGACATTCCCCGAAGGAAGTGAGGCTTCCGTGAATTTTGGCTGTACTTGAAGCACTTCTGGGGTAATGATACCACTCTTGGACATACTCCTCTGTCGTCGCTCGGCATTCGGACGCATCTTGTGAGTGTAGCAGTGTAGGGTGGGGCCCTCCCAGTGAGAAGTGGACCATACTGACATGAGGTAATGAGTACATGCGCATGCAAGCGGAGAGGGAGAGTAGCCATGGATCCCATGCATATCTCAAGAATGAGGCTGGTTCCGCCGCAGGGAAGGGAGGCTCTGTCGCTGAGCGCTCATTATGTGTGCCATTAGCTCAATGCTGCCGCGTCGGCGTCGCTGGAATTCACAGACGGCTACAGAGTAAGACAAATATATTCAGGCAGTACTTGGCAGATGGCAAACGGCGTACTAGGCCGAGGTAGGCAGCGCACAAGCGGCAGCGGCAGTGCGGTAACGCAGTAGCGGTGCCAGCACATCAAGGTGCGGAAGTCAGAGACCGCTTGGGTTGACAGACGGTCGGCATATTTGGAGAAGCGTAGCATGGGGATCAGGCGTCGTGGGCGCGCGCAGGGTCGTCGCGGAGATAGCTAGCGCCCTGATGCGAGTTGGACTCAACAAACCTTCGTCCGTCATTCACGTACAGTATTGTGAGAAAGACGTGCACACAGAAGCCTTCCATGATCCTGGTCTCTTTCTCAGGCCGGCCTGCGAACAGTCGTGGGGACCATAAACCTGGTCTCAACCCTTAGAAAACCGAGAGCCCCCTGGCACCACCCGCTCGGGACCGTTGCAGTGTGCGACCAGCTATAGCATCCGTCCTCATCAGGTGTTGGAACGATGAGCTCTTCGAATCTCGTAAGTGCTTGATGTTGGAAGGTTATGGGATTGCGGAACGCTCGAGGATCGTGTAGATGGCCGCCGTAATCAATCACGACTGTCAACGCACTCGGAACAGAAGTCACCCAGCGGTCCTCTCTGGGAGCAGGAGACGATCCCTTTCAATGGCCACAGTTACTCACGGTGCCGTATCATCGTTTTAATGGACCACAGGCTGCCAACATCTTCGCCGTCGTGTCTTGGGCAACATCACGGAACATTTCGCTTGCGCTGCACTGAACACACGGTTCCCTGTCTGGTACGCCGTTGCGCCTCATGCAGAACATCAGTGCAGCTGACGCCCAGATCTCGAGGACAGGTAAGAGGACGCTACCCCTTGAATGAAGCCTCTCACTCTGTACGTCCACCATGGCGACCGTCCCCACCGACCCCTACGAGCTCTTACATTGGAACATGGAACTCGGTATGCTCAAACAACTGCTCAGGCTAATGTCTGCTGACAGTTCCATGTTCACATGCAGCCCACGCGACATATGAGAAAGGATACGAGACTATCCTTCCTCTACTCGACAGCCCGCCCGAGCGCGACCTGAAGAACTTCTTGGGCTATTGTGAGGCGTGGGGAGAGTCGATCGTCCATCACCATGATACAGAGGTACAAGAACGACTTGTAATACCTAGCGCATGATTGATATTCTGATGCGAAATTATCGCACACAGGAAGCATCCGTCTTTCTCATCTTAAACAAGAAGATGGACTTTTCCCATGAGCAAGAGCAGCACAAAGAGGTCCATAGCTTCTTGGATAACTTCCTTGCAAAGATTAGGAGCGCACAGAAGGACAACTCCAATTTCAACGCTGCGGAGCTCAAACAGCTCATGCAGTCATCAAAAGAAGCGATGGTAGGTCTCTCAGCTTCCCCGCAATCTCGTCCTTCTCCACAAACATCCGATTCACCCTTCCTGTAGTTCACGCATTTTAGCGAAGAGCTCGTGCACATAGAGGCCTCCAAGCTCAGGGAGGCAGGCTTCACGGAGGCCGAATGTCGCCAGTTGATCACCGACATGGAGAAGCATGCGAAGAATAACGGCGACCCGTTCCTGGTGGTGCCCTACATGCGCAGGTAAGTCCGCCCGGCGCTCGATGGCTCACAGACTGACACCAACCTCTGCTAGCCATACGCCGCCTGAGTACAAGGACATCTGGCCGCCAATGCCATGGATCCTCCGCAAGGTCGCTGTGCCGTACTTACTGGCGAAGAAACACTCGGGGTAAGTCCGTCGACTCGGCGGTATATCATTCCGCGTCGCTCATGGTAGAATCATGCCCAGATATTGGAAGTATGCTCCGTATGCCATGTCTTAGCTCCCAGCAGTGTCTACATCATGCTGTCGTCATGTTGTAGTGAGCGTACCATTTGCGGATTTCCCCAGGACGATGTCGATGACCATACCCGTGCAGAATGACATAAAAACGGCATATAAGTCTGCTACAAAACCTATGATTACAGTGCTATGACTGGTCTGGATGCAACGCCTTTAGCCGCAGTGAGCATTACGCTTCAAACATGACCGCATACTGCCGTCGCATACCCTGTCGTGCGGGATAGGTGAGATAGAAGGGCACTGAACATCCCAGATGGGTCAGAGGAGCGGCGTGCGAGCACCTATGTCGATTGACCGCCTCTTACGCATGACAGCAGCTCACACTTACATTTACACTTTTCTTCCCATCCTTCAATATTCGCACTGGGACCGTGCCGAAAGGTATTTTCACAGCTGGAACCTTGCGGCCCCCGGCTGGTCACCATGGAGGTGGCCTGTTCATCCGATAGAAGAGAGAGTGGCGTTATCATACGCCACCCATTCCATGCGACGCTGCGTTCCTACAGAGTCCCCGGCCCATATCCCACACGTCTCCCGATCCGCATCCGCGTCTAAGCCAATGCCCACTCCGTTTCCAGCTACTTGTACACTGACATCCTGCACTCCAGGGACGCTGTAGAGCTTATTCGGACGTATCTTGACGCGTCCGAACACGCTACGCACCGTCTAGTACTAGCGATCGCAAGTAGCGCGTTCTGCATCACTGCGGCAGCAATACGTTGTCGAAACGTAAATGTACGCCGTCCTGTATATTGAACTGTGGCTCGAGAATATACGTGCGCGGGGTACGAAGTCAGTGCTTCTGACCTGAAGATAACTATTTTGGTGTCGGAGAGCGCGCTCGCGGAGCGCGCTATATCAATATCACGTGATAATCACGTGATATGAATATTTTCATCTCTCTCAAGTCTCAACCATGATGCGCCTTAGACTCTTGATCTCACGACACGCTGCAAGGATGCGAAGGAATCAGGAATGCGAACCGAGATGCCAGTGGCTTTGTCTGGACGTGCTCCTCTGAACTTGGTAGCACAAGCCGCAGGGGTCGAACGCTCTATACGGCTCTGCCGCGAACGGAAAGCCTCGCAGCATGCTCGTTCTCCATACTCTGCAACAGGTCACCGAACGCTTCCGTCTAGCAGCAGCATCTCAGCATATTTTATCATTCGCGGTCTTCAAGGTCCCATTAGGTCGCGACGCCATTTGACCAGATCGTGCTCCTGAGATGCTGCACCCTAAGTCCATTAATGCGCCGGATCCGTGGGACGTAGCATGCAACACAGATTTTCTGTTCCGCCAGATGCATAAGATAATGTTTACGGATACATACAGGTCGCGTTAAGTTACTGCTAAGAAACAGAATATGAGAGATGCAAGAATGTCCGGAAAGCGGTGAGTTTGATGATTTGGAAAGATGCCGTACATGCAATGCAAGCTGTTGATGAGTAAAAGTAGCAAGTCGTGAAGGTCATAAAAGATCAGTGTCGAGGTCGTGAAAAGTCATAACAGATATATGGTGTGTTTATGCGCCGCCTTTGCGCGGCGAGCTGGCGGGCGAGCCCGCGACGACGGAAGAGGGGCGGTCGAGACGGCTTCGCAGACGTTCAACTTCGCGCTCGAGGCTGCAAGACGGTCAGCGCAGGAGTAAAAGGCGCATGTCCACGACTTACTTAAGTGCCTTCTGCTTGAAGTCCGCCGCCTCGCGCTCGACGCGGCGCTTCGCAAGTTGGAGATCGTTTTCAGACGTTTGCAGCTCGTCCATCGCCTGGCGCATGTTCAGCACTTTGATTTCGTATTGCTTGACTTCCCCCTCGAGCCGCTCGCGCTGACGGTCCGTCTCAGCGAGCTGGAACCTGGTATCCCGTGCGGTGTGGTCCGCTGAGCGGTTGAGGCGCGAGCCGTCCTTGGACGACTGGTTGAGCTGCTTCGTGAGTTCCTCGATGCGGCTCTCAAGGCGCCGCGAGGTCGTTGCAGGCCTAGGCGAGTTGAGCGACTTGGTCTCAAGGTCAACGACTCGGACATTGAGCTCCTTGACTTGCTTCTCCAGGTTGGCCTGCCCCAGAGCAGTCAGCTCCAAATCCACAATAACGCTCCGCATGGCACTTACATTCAGCTTATCGAGCTCAGAGTTCTCGACTCTAACCTTGCCGAGCTCGAGCTGACTTTCGGCAGCGTATGTCTCTGCCTTTTTCATCCTTTCGAGCGTCATCGCGACACGGTCCGCCTGCTCCTCAAGCGCGCGCTCGAGGTCCTGTTTCTTCAGACGCAACTTCTGCAGCTCAGTTTCCGAGCTCAGCTTGCTTGCATCGACGTGGTCGAGCTTGATGGCTTCGAGCTCCGCTTGCAGCCCGCGCCGCGCCTTCTGGAGGAGAGCACGGTCCGCCTCCGCGTCATTGAGCACGCTGCGCAGTTCGCGCACCTGCGAATGCAAGGACACGATCTGGGACTGCTGTTCGGTCTGTGCGGCAGAAGCGGCCTCATAGGCATTTGAAAGATCTTGGATCTTGGTTTCCAGGCGCTCCTTCTCTTTTTTCCATGCTCCGCCATTGTAGACTTCGTCATCGAAGCGCAACTGGAGCTCGTCGTAGTCTGCTCGAATCTTGCGGCTCTCTTCGCGAAGTCTGCTCATTGTGTCCCGTTGGGATTGCAGTTCTAACCAGACTATTAGCATACTCTCCAATGAAGCGTACAGGTCTCGCCTACCTTCGCTCAGTTGAGCAAGCTCGGCTACAAAGACGCAATCACGTCAGTCTAGATGCAAAGAAGACAGACGGAGACGTACTCTGATACTTCTTCCTCGTTTGATCAGCAGCAAAATCGCGCTCAGCAAGATCCTGCTGGTTTTGCTTCCTCGCATCCTCCATCTCCTCTTTGAGACGTTGTCTGAGCATCTCAAGATCAGAACTCTCGCGGCCCTCTTCTTCGAGCTTGGCCTGCAGATCGTGGATGCGTGTCTCGGCGGTCTTCAGGCGCTCCTCGATTGCCTGACGATCTGCGACGGCCTCTGCCTGCGCTTTCTCCGCATCCGCAAGTGCTCGGCGAGCTGTAATAAGGTGATCAGCTAGATGAACCACGCTACTGGAATCCAACGACCCACCGAAAGCTTCCGCGCGGACAGCCTTGGCCTTGGCGATCTCGGCTTCCTCAAGGCGCCGCAAATATGAGTCAGTCTTGGCCTTGTAGGTCTCGACGGCCTCCTTGAGCTCGGAGTGGATGGTTGAAGACGTTGATGAGGTGATTTCAAGCTCCTGCAGACGGGCCTGGAGCTGTCGCCTGATGTTCGTCTCCTCATTCTTCGCCATCATCTCTACTTCCAGGCGGTCTTTGAGATCTGCAAGCTCAGCCTGAGCCTGCTTCTTCGCTTGCGTAAGTTCTTGCACCTGCCGGCGCTGGTCTTCGAGTTCAACGTTGGCCGCACGCTGTTGGGCGAACTGAAAAGTGATGAGCTGCGCGTATGTGCGTAGTTACAATGAGTGCAAAACCTACCAGGGCTTTGCGAGACTCTTCCAAGCGAGCATAGCTCTCGCGTTCTCCGACAAGAGTATTCTGGAACTTCTTCCATACCGCCTGCACGTCCTGGAGCTGCGCTGCTTCTGCTGCACGGCGTGCCTCCGCCTCATCCTCCAATAGTTCCTGGAGCCGACTCTTCTCGCGAGCGAGCCTGGCACGGTACTGCTCGAGCGATTGCTTCGAGCCGTCGCTGTTCTCGAGTTCGGCGGTCATGTCACCTAGGAGAGCTTCAAGGTGTTGCCTGACGCGAGTTGAAGCTACCATCTGGAGCTCGAGTAGCTGTACCTCCTGCTTGAGCGCATTGACCTGCGCTTGCTTGTCTTGGGTACGGGGCGAGTCAGACTGGGGCTCCTTGAAGCGGACGACGCCGTTCTTCTTAGGCGCGACGTTTGCCATGACTTGCGTAGAGCCAGTGTTGGAAGGGCGTACGATCTGCGATCTGGAGAGCATTTCGCGTTCGAGTTCCTCGTCTGCAAGCTGCAGCTCACGCAAGAGTCTGGACTTGAAAGCCTCGTCCTTGGGCCCACTCATGATGAGGCGGCGGATTTCCTGGTGCTGGCGGTCGACGTGCTCCTTAATCCTCACAGCGACAGTGCTCGACATCTCAGCGTCCTCTAGTTGTTGCTCGAGCTGACTGATCCGAGACTCGTACTGACGTTGCAGCTTGGCGAGGGAGTTGGGGGTTTCCGATCCGTCGGCCAGGCGAGCGAGCTCGGCCTCGAGGTTGTCCTTCGCCTTCTGGGACGTGGTAAGTTGATGAGAGACGTCCTCGATCTGTGTATGAGCAATCTGCAGCTCATTCTGGAGGCGTCGCGCTTGCAGCTCGGTGGCTTCACGAGAACGCTTCTCAGCTTCAGCTTCGGCCAATGCACGAGCCACCTTCTCTTCCTGTGTCCGCATAACCTTCGCCCGAGTTCGGAATTCTGCCTGTTCCCTCTCACGTTCACGAACAAGGTCCTCGGCTTCGGTAGTGAGACGTGTCTTCGACTTCTCGAGAGAGCGAATATAGGCAGCCTGCTTCTGCAGCTCAAGCTGTGCGTCCGCGAGTTGACGATCAGTAACGCGCTTGGCCTCCTCAAGTACATGGACATGCTCGACGATGGTTTTGTCTTGCTTCGCTTCGAGCTGTTTGATCTCCCACTCCCGCGCCTTGAGGTCGGTAAGAGCCTTGTTAAGGTCACGATCCAGCTTGATGTTGAGGTCCTTCACGCGAACAATCTCGGTTTTTCGAGTTGTCAGCGAGTGCTCGAGCTGCTTCTTCTTGGCAATCTCGGACTCGAGCTGTTTCCGGTTGGCCTCTAGATTGCGATCGTTAGCGGCCTTGTCGCGCTCGAGCTGAAGGACCACATCCTCAAAGTCTTGGTACTTGGACTGAGCGGTGGCGAGCTTGCGCTCCAGAGCCTTTAAGTGATGTCAGCACGAAATACTGGGGATGGCGGAGGTGATATCATACATCTCGTTCTCTGAGAGCGTCTGCAAGCTGACTCTCTAGATCTATCTGCCTCGAACGAACGGACTGCAGGTCGGACTCAACTGTCCTCTTTGTCTTGACTGCTTCCGAAAGAGCAGCCTCCGCATCCTTGAGCTTGACCTGGCTAGTGGCCTCACGATCCGAGAGAGATTTGTGGCTCTGCTCTAGCATCTGGTGTTCGCGAACGAGGGTGTCAAGCTCGACCTTCAGCTTGTTCTGGCCTTCCAGAGCCTGCTTACGCGCATCGCTTAGGCTCTGCGAGAGACTAGCAACCTGTGAACGCAAGTCGGCGAGCTCCACTTCCTTACTCTTGTCGGCTTCGCTCCTCCGCGTCTCCTCGGTGACCTTAGCCTGAAGGAGAGAGCGAAGCTCGTCAAACTCCTCCTGCAGCCGCGCGTGAGCTTCCGAGCCACGTTTGCCGTCGTCTTGCTGAGCCTGCAGCTCTCGAGAGAGGGTGTCGACTTGGCCCTGGAGCTCAGTAATCTCCTTGAGCAAACTGCCACGCTCCTGCTTTGACTTCTCAAGATCGGATGTCAGATGAGCGACGTCGTCTTCCTTCTGCTTGATCATGTTCGTGTACTCTGTCGCGGTGCGTGCCATCTCAGAGAGCTGTTCCTTGGACAAGCGTGCCTCACGCTCCAGGCTCTCAGCCTTCTCGCGTAACGAGTCCCTACAGCCCACAGATGTTAATGGTATGCTATGCGTAAGCAGCGAGACCATACCTGTTCAGGGCCTCATTTCTCAGCTTGCCGTCCAATTCCGACATTGCAGAGTCCATACGCTCCTTGACGCGAGCGACGTCTTCTTCCCGCTGAGCGACGAGATTCTGGAGCTCCTCCGTCGCCTTTTGCAGCTCCTCTTTCTCTGCGGTGAGGATGTCTATGTCTTCCTCCGCTTCGTTGAGGTTCTCGGTCAGCTCCGTCTCCTTCTTAACCCATTCCTGCTGCTCGGCCTCAAGACGCACGAGATGCTCCGCAGCCTGGTCGAACGCCTGCTGGAGGGTTCGGTGCTTCTCCTCGCTTTCCTTCTGCAGCTTCAGCGCGCGATCAAGCTGTGAATCGAGGGTATCGAGGTCCGCCTGGAGTGCGGCAACTTCGTCTTCGAGCTCAACCTCGTGTTTCTTGCTGCGTTCGAGTAGTGCGTCCTTGTCGAGAGCGAGCGCGCGTTCCGCTTCAAGGTCTTCCTCGACTCTGCGCTTGTCCGCCTCCAGGCGCATGCGCAAGTTCTCTAGCGCCTCCCGCTCCTGCTTGTCACGTTCTGCGCGCTCCTTGATCAGCGTAAGCTCCACTTCTTTCCGCCGCAGCTCCTCATCGTTCCGCGTGCCCGCAAGCAGCGGCCGCACTTTTGTGTACAGCTGCCACCATGGCCAGTCACGCAGTTCGCCGTAAACGCGTGCATTCCGCTGGATTGTCCGAATCGCCACCGCGCGGTTTAGCACCTTTTTGATCTGCCGACGCGCTGTCCACTTCCGTGCGACGGCCTGTAACCTCGAGAAGATATCGAACAGGAGGGTATCGCGCCGCTCTTCGAGCTCAGCGAGAACACCGGCCTTGAAGAAGACTTTCGATGTACCAATCCTGTACAACGGCTTGTCAAGCTCGAGAGCGTCGACCATGCGCAAGCAAGCTTTGCGGCCGTCCATGTAGCCTCGCGGAATGATACCCGGTGTGAGTACCTCGTACCGCTGACGGAACTCAACGAACGGAAGACGATTGGGATATCCGAGCCGGGCGATACGAATACCTTCGAGCACACCATTGCATCGTAGTTGGTCGAGAACTAGTGGCACGTCGATCCTGCCTGGTTTCTTCATCGTGTTCGGGACGATACACCTGACGAAGTGGGGTCGCGTCGCCTGGAGTTGCGACATGAGGCTCGCGAGCTGCTCCTTGTGGCGCTGTCCGACGGTCCTGAACGCGCCCTTCTTGGTGACGCGCTTCTTGCTCTGCGTTCCAAAAGCGGTCGCATGGCTCGAGACGATGCCGGGTGCATCGCCGTAGTCGGAGAACAAGGAAGCGACATACTTCTCCGCGGCGCCCGCTAGCACGCGGGTGAGGTTGTCGTTAAGCGGGTCCTTGTTCTTCTCCAACCAGCCGTCCGTGCGGTACTCGACGCGTCCGGCATAGTGGTGCACGAGGAAGCCTTGCTCGAAACGCGAAGGCTCGTACTTGAGCTTGCCAGGGTGCTCCTCTTCGCCGGGCTGAGTCTCCGACGCCCAGATCGAGTGCAGCTTGTTCGTGAACGTCAAGTCCGTAGCCTTTGGCATGATACATTCCTCGTCAAGCAGGCTAAGAATGCCTATCGCGTTGCCGCTAGTCTCGATGAGGTCGATTGTTGGCTGCAAGTCCAGGCCGAAGTTGACATAGTCCCACTCGATGCCCTCTCGTGCGTACTCCTCTTGCTCGAGCACAAACATATGGTAATTGAAAAACTGCTGCAGCTTCTCGTTTGTATAGTTGATGAGCAACTGTTCGTAGCCGTTGATCTCAAAGATCTCGAAACCGGCAATATCGAGCACACCGATGAATGTCGACTTCGACGAGGGCCTATCGAGGGCACGGTTGATCCTATCGACCAACATACCGAAGGACTTCTCGTATAGCGTCTTGCAGAGTGCCGCTAGCTCTTCGACAGCCTGCTGGCGCGTTCGTGCCTGGGTGACCCACTCTCTTCCGGCAAGTACCCGCGGGCGGAGCACGGCCCTGGTGAAATCTGATACAGGGATACCGAGAAGATGACAAGCGCGCTCAGCTTGCGAGGGGTCGGGCATGAGTGCATCGTCTGAGCGTGTGGAAGTGATTGTTATGTTGCCGATATGAAGAATCGCCGCGACGATACGAAAGAGGTCGAGTTGTTCCGTAGGCGTAAAACCGACAACGTCCAGGGCGTTCCTGAGCAAACTCCACTCCTCGCGGTCATCGATACCATCGACTTCACGTCTACTCTTGTTTAAATATTCGTAATCCTCCACACCGCCGCCCAGCAGCAGCGTCTCTGAGACATAGCTAAGCGCCTAACCTCGATGAGCCGTAATACCCGACTCACCTTTCAGACTGCCGTCACCCTCCATGAGCTGGTAGAACACGTGAAAACTTCGTTCAGCGTCACTGCGTACGACGACTCTGCTCTTCTCGAGCAAATACCAGTCGACATTAGCACCAGCGATGCTGCCGTCGGGCGCGAAGCTAATCCGGATAAACTTTCCGAATCGACTCGAGTTGTTGTTCCTCTGTGTCTGCGCATTCCCAAACGCTTCGAGGATAGGGTTCGCCTGAAGAATCTGACGTTCGAGCAGTCCAAGTCGACCCTTCGAATTCAGCTGTATGCTACCCGTCGAAGATGCGATGGAAGCAGTCTTGGCATGGCCGGGACCTGTGTTCTTTCGGAAGGAGGAGTTGCGCGGCAGGCCAGTGGTAGGCATGCTGGAAGTGAACGAATTGGAATGAGCGAGGGAAGGTGACTGAGATTGTGATGGTGTGCCGGGGGCATGTGTGTCGGTAGCAATGGCAGCGAGGTACTGGATGACCTTCTTCGTACTTTCTGTCTTTCCTGCACCAGATTCACCGCTAAAGAATGTTAGGTCTGAGCTATACTGTTACGGCGCGTCACATACGTGATGAGGATACTTTGGTTCTCCCGCTCCTCGCCCATACTGACCCACGCGCGTTCAGCAATGGCGAAGATATGTGGCGGGCTCTCATCACGGCGTTTACCTCGGTATTGCTGAATTATCGCGTCGGAGTACAGAGGAAGGTTTTGGTATGGGTTTATGGCTACCAAGAAGAGTCCTGAGTAGGTCTGAAAGCGCGAGGTCAAAGTTCGGTTCAGGGCAAGTAAATACTTGGCAGAAACATACGTAGATAGCCCCAGACCCATAGCGCAGCCTAAGGTTGTGTACCACACTCGCTTCGTTAAGGAACGTCAAGTCTGCGATGTCGTCCACCCTGTCGAACTTTGGAGGATTCATCTTCGACAGCGCGTACAGTGGTAGCCTCCGGATCTTGTAGTTATAGTGAGAACGCCTAAGACAGCCCACATAACCGGAGAATGCATACCTCTCCTCCTGCAGCCATTATCACGTCTCCCACATCGTCTTCCTCCTTGACCACCCAGCCGGCGAGGTACCCATCCTTGTCATCCGGTACCCAGACCCATTTCTTCTCGTTAAACTCGGCCTGCAGAGCCGCTGCGCGCGCTGCCTCTGCACTTTGCGAGGGCCTTGGTGCAGGCATCGTTGAGTTTTACAGGTATCGGTACAGAGGCACAGCTGCGTATGCACGTGTTATGTCGGTTGAAAGATGGTGCAAGTCCTAGACGTGCCGGGTATAATTCGTGTAATCCCGTAACTATACAGAGGGGGCTTCCCAGGATATGGATGAGGAGTACTGCCTCGTCTAGAGGAGAAAATCGAGAAAACTGAATGGATATTGCCCCCGGCGGGAGATGGGCGAGCTGCGACCTGTATGGCGCGTGACATCTGATTCAATCCTGGTCACAGTATAATGATCCGCGTTATGCGTGACGCGCCTCGCGCCTTCTGCCTCTCTGCTCCGGTTTCTTTGGTTAAAGAGACGAGAGCTCGAATCAAGCTGCCTGTGCTTGACTAGTTTTGACAGGTACATGCCCCGAATGCTCGTCGTCGTGCACTGTGAAGAGTCCGATGACGAGATATGATGACCTTGACCGGGCTCAAGATTCGCGCTGAGTCTGTTGACGCGACAGCATCTTCCTGGCGAGTTGTGCACTGCATGGGGACCGTCCCCGAGTATGTCAAGTTTCACAAGAGGGCGATGCGTAAGCAGCTTCAGTGATTACTTGCTGGTCCTTGTTCTTACCCGACTTCGCGTTGCTACACTCCATTCAGATGTAGGCGTGCGCAATGTCATTGTCTCACCACGGTGCTGGGCGGAACAGCGTAGCACCCCGTGATTGTCGCAGATATATAGCTATCGATGCAGTCGGTGAGTTGTCGAATAATCTGGAGACAGCCATGTCGCAGACGAAGCTTATCTCGTCAGCAGACGATACTCGCATTTATGCAAACGCTATAGGAAACGCGTCGAACCCCGTGCTAGTCTTCATACATGGATTTTCTGCGGACAGCACTGTTTTCAATGACATCTTTCATAGCGCGAAGAACTCCACTAGTTTCTATCTGGTGAGCACTTCCATGCTCAGCACAGCGCGCGAAATTAATGCCCGGCGGAATAGGTGCGCTATGACTTGCGCGGCGCTGGCAGGAGTGGCAAGCTGACCACTGTGGAAGGCTACGCGTCCAAGAAGTTTGCAGAAGACTTCGCTGCTGTGATGAGCGCTTTTCAGCTGCAAAAGCCTATCACTGGGTGGTAAGCGCACTTTTTTCCGGCGTAAAATTAGCCAAAAACTGATCCAACAAGGCCCCAACTTTATCCGGTTTTCACCTGAAAAAACCGAAGGCAAAACTCATTTTTCCGCCAGTTTTACTGTGTTTTAGACCCTTTTGGCTGGTTTTGCACCGGTTTCTCCTCAATTTGCATCGGCGTAGAATCGAGGAATAACGGGGCCTTGTTTAGCCGCTTTTGTCTGAGTTTTCTTGAGAAAAAAACTGCGCTTACCACCCTGTGTATTATCGTGGGATGGTCAGTATTCTATCCATGCTTTGTAAGTTGCGCTGACTCAAGGTCGACCCACAGGAGCATGGGAGCAATAGTCGTCAATGACGTCCTCTCCCACCTCCCTGTCGGCACGCTCACAGGCGCTGTCTGCATTGCGGCCTCACCATGCACCACGCCCAAGATCATCGCGTCCTTCAACCCCATTGTCAGACCAACCCGCCTCGGTCTCTTCTCCACAGACGTAGCCATCGCCGAGCGCGCCAATCTCGCCCTTGTCCGCATCCTTTTCCTCCGGGACTCGTCCCCTTCAGAGAGCTTTAAGGGTAACACGATGCGCGCGCTTGAACAAGGCAGCGACTTCCGCGAAGACAACCCGGTCGTGACGTGGGAAACGCGTAGTCTCGTGCTCGGAGCGTCTTGCCTCACGCCAGTAGCACAAAAAAAGCTCCTCGCGACACGCGAGCACGACACCACGGCGGCGCTCGCAGCGATGCGGGAAGGCTTCCCGCTGTTGGCGATCGTGGGCTCAAAGGATGCCATGGTCAATGCGCAGAAGTTTAGTGACGCTCTGAAGGAAGTTTGTACGAACGTCCAGGTAGAGGTTGTTGCGGATGGCAGTCATGCAGCATTCCTCGATGCACCGGATCAGGTCATGAGCTGGATCTTCAAGTTCGCGGAGCGTTTCAACTGAAGCGCTCCATAAGGCGAGATGGAATTGTAGTTATAGATAACGAATACTGTATTGCGCAGGGAGAGTGAGATTGAAGTGGATGCGGATGCTCTGATGACGGTTTGTTTCTAGTGTGCTTCTGATCCGTAGCACAAATGGCCTGGTGCCACAAAGCCTTTCGGAGGCGCCTGTCCTGTCAAGTCCGCCGCATCGTTCTGTTAGGTTGCTTTTGTTCACATCGTCTCAGAATATACGTAACTCCAAAATAACGATTATTATCCGCAAGAGTAAGATATAGGTAGAACGGGTATAAATACTATAGACAACGTCGAAACATTCTTCGCTGGCAACCTGGGTACCACTAGATTGAGAAGGCCTGTAGTGTGCAACTGAATTTTTCGTTAGATTCAAAAACGAGAGGAAATATGCTTGAGCACCTACTCTTCAAGAATATAGTCCGCACTCCGAACAAAAAGCCCATCCTCTCCCATATATACCGAGTCGCTGTCGCCCACAACCAGCCCCGGCACCTCGATCCGCTTGAACGGCGCCGCAGTGCGCACCGGCTTCGCCCACACGCTCTTTGTCCGAGCACAGGAAACGTGAGAACGCACACGTCCGCGTCCTCGCCGACAGTGAGCAGGTCGTGCATG
>NW_006767634.1:640954-663739 GCF_000300595.1 Phanerochaete carnosa HHB-10118-sp | reverse complement strand
TGACATTTCTGACATGAATTGAAAGTTGCCTATCTGGGCTCCCACCATATCAGTGTGGATCCGAATAGACCGCACATAAGCATGCTTCTTATACCTATTCAGACAATATAAGCCGGTATCTGTTACTTCCATTCAGTCATTATTATACCGCCTATAGTCTCTCTTTTACTTCCATTCAAGCCGAGTAAACAGTCACTTGTTACCTCTCTTTAGTTCCGTATGGGCCGTCTGTGCCAGGGGTCATTATGTCAAATATGCGGGTGTCCCGATAGGTCTATATTGGCGCCCTGTCACGAGTCCTCCTACTTGATCTCTCTCTCGTCTAGCTACCTGTGTCTGGCCGTCCATAGGGTGTTCAATAGGATCTGAACATAATGCGCATGGAGTCTAAGCAGACGGTTTAATATTACCCTCCCAGCAGCTTCCCATAGCCGCTCAAATTGTGGCTAGGCGTACACTTGTTAGCCACACCTGACACGCAGTGATTGTAGTTATAGATAACGAATACTGTATTGCGCAGGGAGAGTGAGATTGAAGTGGATGCGGATGCTCTGATGACGGTTTGTTTCTGGTGTGCTTCTGATCCGTAGCACAAATGGCCTGGTGCCACAAAGCCTTTCGGAGGCGCCTGTCCTGTCGAGTCCGCCGCATCGTTCTGTTAGGTTGCTTTTGTTCACATCGTCTCAGAATATACGTAACTCCAAAATAACGATTATTATCCGCAAGAGTAAGATATAGGTAGAACGGGTATAAATACTATAGACAACGTCGAAACATTCTTCGCTGGCAACCTGGGTACCACTAGATTGAGAAGGCCTGTAGTGTGCAACTGAATTTTTCGTTAGATTCAAAAACGAGAGGAAATATGCTTGAGCACCTACTCTTCAAGAATATAGTCCGCACTCCGAACAAAAAGCCCATCCTCTCCCATATATACCGAGTCGCTGTCGCCCACAACCAGCCCCGGCACCTCGATCCGCTTGAACGGCGCCGCAGTGCGCACCGGCTTCGCCCACACGCTCTTGTCCGAGCACAGGAACGTGAGAACGCACACGTCCGCGTCCTCGCCGACAGTGAGCAGGTCGTGCATGAGCACCGGCACCGGCGCAAAGTCGTACACGCACAGGAGGTCCGTGCGCGACCGGACACCGTACCGCGACTCGCGGGACATGTACGGCTCGGACGTGAGGTACCGCGTGCCAAAGACCTGGCTGCATGACGCCTCGGTGCTGTCAAGCATGCGGCTCTCCTCGCCCCACTGCTCCCAGGGGACGAGCACGCCTGTCGTGTCGGCTGATTGGAGGCGTGAGAGCCATATGGCGGCGGGGATGATGAGGTCGAAGCGCCGCTCGCCGCGGCGGGAGTCGGAAAGACAGATGGTGACGAGGGTGAGAGGCATATCACCTGCAGCATGGAATCTCGCAGGGTCGCGGCGTTTACGCTCAGGAGGCCGGCGGGGTTGGCAGCTTACGGCATTGAAAGAGTATGCGACTTTTTTTGCGAGCTTTGGGAGCCCAAGGATGACAGGTGCATGCTTGATCGCATCCAGTAGAAGAATGCGGGTCTTCCCAACGCGATAGCAATCAACGAGTACGACGGCATCTGTGTTACTTCCTGTTGTTGTTACGACGATATGTCGATCGTCGAAAAACTTGAAGTCCAGTGGCTCGACGCTATGACTTCCGTTCTTCGCGTACACATTCTATATGAAGGTATCAGTTGACATAGACAACAAGCTTTGGATATCACTGTCTGCAACTGACCATGACGACCTCAGCGCGCTTCCAGTTTACTATCCAAATCTCGCTATGTAACCCGGGCATTGAGTCGCAGTATACTGCGAGTCCCACGAGATCACCGCAGGCAAAGGTGTTGAAGATCCAGAACCCATTCATGTCGGTAACGGGTTTGTGCGTGCTGATCGTGACGACCGCAGATGCGGCGCTATGAAGCTCGCCCGTGGTGCACGAAAGGAAACGCAGGTCGACTCTCTTGGTGCCTTCGTATCTACGGAGCAAATCAGTAACAACGATATCTAGAGAGCACTGGGCTGTTGGCTCACATTTCAGCAAGAACGAGAAGGTCTTCCTCGTACTCGACCGCAAAGGATTCGTGGTCCGGCAGCTCGTCGAGGCTCCACTCTTTGGGTGGAACACCTCTGAGCTTCGATCCGAGCCGACGAAACTCGAGCGCCGCGCCATCTGGCGATGCTGACGAAGACGCAATAATGGTGTAGACAGACCCAGACACCTGCGACATGCCGAACTCGGGGACCTCGCGTGCATGGCGCCTGTCTGTCCATCGCAGCGTCCGCCACGCTTGGCGCCATTCTCGCACGGCAGCCAGCCTGTCTTTGAGGTTGTCGTTCGCAGAGAGGCTGCCCTCGACGACACCGGCCAGGGAGCGTTCAATCGTGTACTGGAGGGCCACGGACTCGTTCACGATGTCTCGAAACGCGCAGCATACCTGTCATTGGTCCGACTGTCAGCATATTCGTTTCTGCAGCTTGGGAGACGCTGGACTGACCGTTCGGAACAAAGCAATATCCTGGGCTGAAAGATACTCAAGAATGTGCACGATGATCTCGGTCGGCAAGTTCTGCAGATGGCCGCGCGGTCGGGTCGCGGTACCCGATATTCTACTCGAGCGACGGAGTCCCCGGGCCTTTGTGATGGTCGCAACAGGCTTTGCATTGGCTTTGGGTTTCGCGCCGGCGGTTTTGGACGCTTCCAAGCCGTATACACGGGAGTGAAGCTTGTATAACTTGTCGAGTTTTTGGCCGGTGGGCATGTCTGCGCGGACTTGAACGTCGTTGTCTGTGGGTGAGGTCGGTCGCGGACCCGCGGTACTTATGGCTCGTTCTCCAGTCCCCATCACGATGACGCGCCTTTAGACGCCAGACGCTGGGAAGCGATCAGCGATCAGGCCGTGGAGTGTTCTTGGCGGGAATATTCCCAAAGGCACGCAGAGTGAAAATACGGACAATATTATGACCGCTGCGAGAACTATGAGCTGTTGGAAGAGGTAGCGTGAAAACGAAGACTTGCACGAGCACCACTGGCTGTGCGCGCTAGACACAATATCGGACACGAAAAATGGCACGGCGTGAGATGTCAGAAATAAACGGCACTGGCCGGGACAAGGCTTGTACGTACGTTAAAGGCAGACCATCGTTGACAAGCGCATCGCTATTGGTACACCATGGCTCAAACGGAACACTTGTCGGACATGGTCCTGCGGCTAACAGTCCAGGCCTTCAGCCTGGAGGCATAGAAGAGAAATACAAAGGGGATGCACATTCGCGGGCATGCGACGCCACCGAAGGCAGCTAGTGCCAACTCCCGATTGCAAGGTATGGTCAAGCGGTGCCCTATAGCGGATGACTTGGGCTTCAGCGGCCAAGCCCGAGTGCTACAACAGTGTAACTCACGCGTAGGAAGTATCAGAGGTGTAGTACCCGTAGCGAACCACGAGGGGTTTGTTTGACAACACTCAAGCTCTCACTCCTGCCTGCGGCATAGAGATGAGTGTACACAGGCAACTCTTACCGTTGGGAGCTCAAGCCTTGAGATGTAAAGCTGACATGCTGAGGAAATGACCATACACTCTGGTAAGAGACCAGAAAGACATTACACGGCCCGAAGAGCGTGAGCCCAACGAAACGAGGATTTACTATCTAAATCGTAAGCCAGTAAGTAAGCGAAGCTAACTATGGGATAGCCTCCGTTGCAGAGTAGCCAGGCTCAACCGGCAAAGCGAGGATCGTACTATGGGCCCCACCAAATATAATTGAACTTTTTGAAGCGCAGGGCTCTGCGAGACATGTCTGGAGTGAGCTACCTTCCACCAGGCCCGGCGATATTTGATCACATAGCCCACTTCGACATTGCGTCTTATTTAGGGCCTGGTAGATTTCCGGTCGTTAGACATGACGGAGTTATATGGACGTCGAATATGGCGAGAGGAACAAATGGTATGCGACCGGTGCAGATGGCGGTCAAAGTCCAACGTCCAACGCTCGCCTTGGGCGTCAAAGCGCCATTTCCCCTCCTCTCCTCCAACCACGCGCTCGCCCATCAGCCCTAACAGCAGGGTAGAGCGTGCGTCGTTGCGGAAACCGCCTTGGCTGCCAACATGGCCTCCCGACTCGTCACCCGTTTCCGCACGCGCGAGATCGCTGCCGTGCTCCAGGCCGCGCCCCAAACCGCCGCCGCCGTCGCGCAAGAGGGTGGGCCCGTGAAGGTCCAGAACCCGTTCGTGCCACACAAGAACCCAGAGACTGGCCGCTGGGCGCCGCCCAAGTACTCGCGGCGCCGCCAGGCAGAGCTCATCAAGGCCGCACGGGCGACGAACACGTTGCACTTGCTCCCGCCGGGCCCGAAGCTCGGTCGCGCGGTGCTCGAGGCGGCCGCGAAGGCGACGCCGAAGAGCGTGCGCCCGCGCCCCGCGGACCCTGCTGAGCTCTGGGCGAAGCATGTGAGCTGGACGGGCAGGCTGCGCGAGAAGAAGGTCGCGGGCGCGGACGTCGGCAGCAGGCTGTACGCGGGCAAGAAGAGGATGTTCAAGGGGCACAAGTGGCAGAGGACGATGCCGACGAGGGAGCTCAGGCGCAAGATGGTATTGAAGAGCATGAAGAGCAGAGTTCGCCGGTTCAAGTCGGTGCGTGCCGCGGTGCTTCTGCGTCTCCACATGTCGGTGCTGAGTTGTGTTTGCAGGTGTACCGCCGCAGAAGACCGAGCCCCTTGGGTCGACCAAAGGTCACTGCAAAGGGAGCTAAGCTTCCGTTCTAATCCTTCCAGCTGCCATAGAATTATCCTACCCTATTCTTCTGTCGCCGGTTACACTATATCTACGGCGTTTTGCTGCAGCAAAAAATCCGGTCCACCAACTCTACTCGTACGAAGTAACGAACTGATAAGCATTGTGAGATTTGCTACTATAGTACAAACAAGAGCGATAAATGATCACGGAGAGTACAGTTACTACAAGGCGAGTAGAAGTTGCACAGATATGTTGATTGATTATTGCGATAGAGCAAGAAGAACATGTACGGATGTGCGATGGAAGGAGAAAGCGATGACCAGAAAGCGGCGCAAAGAAACAATGTAAAACGAGATTACGAGGTGCTGGTGGTAGAACGTCGTCACGATCGTTGGGAAGGGGAGTGCAAGTGCCGCGCATGGCTCGCCATAACGTCTCGTCGAGACAGAGCACATATAGCCAGCCAGTTCAGGCTAAACCGCTCTCCTGTCAGTCTGCTTGCACAACACCACAAATGTTAACGCACGGAATCTATAGGTCTTATGATCTCTTCAATCCGAATCTGTATTAGAGTCAGAATCCGACTCGTAGCGTTGCGCAGAGTTTGGCATGGTCGGTTTCCGCTTGGGCGGAGGGCGGTAATTCTCTGGCTTGTAGCCTTGCATGGCCTGCATGAGCTTGGCTACGTTCGGGTCCCTGTGGAACTCGGGGCGCATGGTCTCTTTGCGCTCAGGGGAGCTGGCGCTACGTTGCGGGGGCGCAGCGCCCGCGGGGAGTGGCGGCGGCGACTGGCGGGTCCGTGGGGGAGTTTTCGGCGGGCTTTGGGGCCGCGCAGATGGCGCGGAAGCCTCTGCATTCCTCTTGAGCCACGCCTCCTTGATCCTCTCTGCTTCGCTCTCGCCCTCTGCGGTCATCCTAGACCCATCTGGGGGTAGAAGCGCCCAATCGCGGTCGAGCCGCTCTTCCTGTTCGCTCAACGGCAACTTATAGCCGTGTGCGTCGCGGAGCGGCTTGGGCTGTGCGGGGACGAGCCCGCACGCGCGTAGGGCAGCTTCGCGTTTCTCAGGAGACGTCCAGGAGTTTTCGAGCGTCGCAGCCGGCTTGACCACAGTTTGCGGCGCAGGGAGCGAGGGCATGCGGAGCGAGAACTTGCGCTTGTGCTTCTGGTTAGGTTCTTCTGGGATGTCCTCGAAAGGGGACTGCGCATGTGCTGGACTAGAGGGGTGTGCCCATGATTGGGACGGCGAACGGAGCTTCGTAGTAACTCGTTTGAATAAGCCAGGACGATTGGACACGTCCTCGTCTGGTGATGCCTGTGGAAGTGGAGGGAGATCTTTGCTTAGGCCAGCCATCGATACGTGCTGGGGGGTGAGAGTCAGTTTTGAAGCGAAGCTAGCAGCCATGGGGACGTACAGGCGTTTTACAGAGCGTTTGAAAGTCCGAGTCTACTTCTCCCGACTTTATAGCACGTTCGAAGCGATGTTAGAGGCAGTACAAGGAGGCGGAGAGAACAGAGGAGCGTGGGGGACCTCTGCGCCAGTAGACTTGTTCTAGACAGTCCGAATCGAGCTCTTCGTCAACCGCGCGTCCGGTAACACCGAGGGTCGCGCGAAGTCGGGATGGGTCTACACTCTGAGTCGGTTTCCGTCGCAGTCGTCGAGGCGGTGGTTGTGGTTGTGGTTGTGGTTGTGATGGTACGAGGACAACAGCATTTGTAGTTGGAAGGAGCTATGTTGCGGGGGCAGGAAGCCATGATGTCGGAGCTCCTGTAAATCATTCCGTGTGCCAAGACTCTGCATGTGCTCCGGTGATGGCCGTGTTCTTCTCACCTCACCCGACGCTTTCCATTTCAGGGTATTTCCGACGCTTTCCATCTCAGGGCGCTTCCGACGTTGACCTGTGCTCCTCGCATTCGCTCCCATCTCCCTCACCAAGAATTGCTCGGTGGCGGCTTTCGAGAGCCCTTTACCGAAGATGCATACAGGATATCTTGAGCCGAATTGTAATCAGAAGTATCTGGGCCTTGATCCTGTTGGCAAGGCTCCCACATGTAGTGGTGCGTCCTCGCGGATGCACAGCTGTGTAAGCTCGGAAAGAGACGAATTCAGTCCTTCATATCCTAAGTTCTCTGATGAATTTGCATTGTCTTTACTGCGCCTGCGGGCAACGCAAGCGGCATTACATCGTCGCGACCGAACAGTGCTCGTCCGAAGGCATATTCTCCCAGCAGATTGTGCTGTCTTGACAGATATTAGGCAAGTTCGATCCTATCTGTCATGGTCACGCATGCGACAATTCGGCGAATTGTGGCCAGCAATGATTAATGAGCAACTTGCTTACGCTCAGGGCGGATTGACCTATACATGTTCGTCCACCCACAATTTGCTCTGACATATTCAAGCTGTAGTGCTTGAGGCGAGGGTATCGTATAGGTCTAAACAAATAGGGTCTGTACTCGCGACAGCTTCTAAGCGGATCTTTTCGATGACATGGGACCGTAAGATTTTATCAACGGACCGCAGGATGTGATGACGGGTAACGACAGTGACATCCTGTATGCTTATCTCTATATGATTTCTCTAGGTTCAACTCAGAATAGCGGTAGATTTCTAACGCAGCTCGCAACTTCTCCCCTTCCTGGCATGGAATGCAAGCTCAATGGCGTAGCTTAGAGTTGATCACCTACTGGCCGGCTGCCTGCTATCCACAGGATCCCTTAAGATTCAAGAATGCTTTCAAGCACGTTGTGTCGTTTCTCAACAGTGTCACCTGCCAGGGTTACGCATCCTCCTTTATCTTTTGGACCATCATGCATGCGCAGTGTGCAGACACTAAGACAGTAAGGCTTACGGCCTATCTGGCGTCTGGACGGCCCACTCCCTTGACAGGCAAAGCCTTGATCTCCTCATTCCGTCTGGCCTCCTTATCCTGACTATGATATCGCCGTTGAAGCTGTTTTTCATGGTAGACCCCACCGTGGGCTATCAGCGTTTCCTGACCAAGTATGATCCCTTTCCTAAAGCCTCCTACTCCAAAGCTGACTATTTCCCCTTGTTTCTCGTTAACAGGTTTACGCTAGTAGTTCCTAAAGGTCCAAGTTGACAACTGCCAATGCTTGTGGCGAGGGCTGGGAGGCTGTGTCTCTGGCATAGTATTAGTTGGTCCATCCATTCTAGCTGCCATTCGATTGTTGTCCATTCCACCGGCCTCCGGAACCCCTCTGCTAAACTGTGCATGTGGTGCAAGGTTTGTTCACAGGCATGCCGGTCATTCTCAAGTCTCGACGCTGCGCTTCCTCTCGTGCGGGCCATGTCTTACCGTTGGCCATTATCAAAACCTTTGGATCCCGAGACATCTCGTCCTTTGCCCTCTACGTCGACCATGTCCTCGCGCCCTATTTTCGAGCCGAGATTGAACGTCTCGAGCTTCCTGTAGACCAGCGGTGCATCTGGTACCTCAACGTCTACTCGGTTCACAGTGGCCGCCCATTCCGCGCATGGATGAAGGAGACGCACCCGTGGATCATCATCAACTACATCCTGGGTGGCTGTACCGGCATCTTTCAACCCTGCGACGTCGGGATCCAGAGACCTCTGAAGCACACGGTGAGACGAGCGGCACATCACTACAAATTCCAGGAAACTCTATCCCTGCTCCAGCCAGGAGTCGACGCTGTCAATGTTCAACTTGACAGAACAATTGGTGTCGCCCGTGACCGTTCTATTGAGTGGATGGTGAGAGCATATGAGGCAATCAGCAATGTGGACCTTGTCAAGAAGGTAAGCGAGTTATACCTTGAGATGTGCGCCCGCAGTGCTAACCAGCTTGGCCCGCAGGCATGGGAGCACTGCCAGGTAGACGATACCTCAGGCTTCAATCTGTCGTGGGAAAGTTTGACCAGCCGCGAAGCACGGCAGGCACTTAATGAGCTGTCTACCTGAATTCTACGCAGAGATTACTCGTGGACGCAGCGAAGATATCGAAGATTCATCCGATGACCGCGAATGTCCTGAAGATACAGATGCGCGCTCTGCTGATCACGGCGCTGACACAGATGACAGTTGTCTCACGGTGTTTGAAGTCCTCGCGCGCACCTGCGGACAGGACTGCGATGTAGAACCGCCTGCTTCTGAGCTCACGCTGGAGGATGACTCAACTGCTTCCGAAGTGCCTGCCAGCGCCTCAGATGAGTTGGGTCGCGGACACCGCGCGAGAAAGCCAACGAAGCGCTTCACCGATGCAGAATCACAGGGTGGTAAGCGCAGTTTTCATCAGGAAACACTACCATGCTACCCGATGCTACCCAACGCTTCGGAGCACTACCTAGCTCGGGTAGCGTCGGGTAGCATGGTTATTGTTTCCTGATGTTTTTCTCGAGAAAACTTAGGCAAAAGTGGTTAAACAAGGCCCAGTTATTCCTCGATTTCACGCCAATGCAAACTGAGGAGAAACTGGTGTAAAACCAGCCAAAAAGGTCTGAAACGCATTAAAACTGGCGGAAAACTGAGTTTTGCCTTCAGTTTTTTTCAGGTGAAAACCAGAGAAAGTTGGCGCCTTGTTGAATCAGTTTTTGGCTAATTTTACGCCGGAAAAAAGTGCGCTTACCGCTCAGTGAATGGTGCGGTCACTAAGATTACATGTGTTTAGATAGCTCTTCTGCTTTATATTACATTTTATGGTGTGAAATGGCGCCGCAGGCTTGAAGAAATAGGTTTTTCCTGTAATGACAAATACTGGATGACACAACCGGATGGATCCCTCTGTGACACGTGACAGAGGCGAAATAGCGGACAGGATGAGGGCCTTGTGACCTGTGACATCCGTTACGGTCGTAAAAGTACAGTACAACCTGCCCTGTATACAGCGTGAAGGCACCCCTCCAAGCAGCCTCCCAGCACTCAAGGGACCTCCTCGGCGTGATACCGTCCGTAATCTACCCCCACAACCGCCCCAGTGTGAGATGCCGTGGACCCTATTTCAACGCCGAGCTATCTCTCGGATTGCGCAGGGCTGAGCGCTGAAGACGATTTCCGCAGCTGGGACCGAGTTTCGTTTCATCCTCGCCCTTTAGCGGCCCCAAATCACGGCGTGTTATTCATATACAGACGTCTGCCCGTAGAATTTGCACGATGCCGTGCTGCACCACATGGACAGCCACACACCAGAGCTTTGCCTCGTCCGACCGCTCATTGAACAACAAGCCCTGTTCTCGTATACGAGCAGTCCTGGCACGTAGAAATGAAGTGGCGCGCATGACCTTGTGTGGCGAGACACTTGTGGCTATGAATTGGTGAGGCGGCGTTTTGATGCATATCGGACGCCTAACTGCCAGCGTGATCATTTCACCCACTGTGATTTCTCTAGACTGCCGTCTGGAGGGTCTGCCGCACCCGCCGTTTGCCAAGTGAAGCACAGCCATGATCGGTACGGGAAGGTGAGCAGCACCGCTTGTCTGAGCAGCCGCGTCTGGATACTGAGAAGGCATGGCTCTCCTCCGAAGGCTGTGGATCAAAAGGCGCCGCTTGAAACGTTGCTGATTGAGGTAGGAATGCAGATCACGTCGGCACATAAGTAGGGGGCACACCGATCCCTCCACCATCGACCTGTGTCGGACAGCATGTCTGACCCAGCTTTCATTCCGTCACTCTCCTTACAGCTCGGTAATACGCTCGGTGCCATAACAATCTGTGCGCGAGCGCCGTTTCTCGTCCGGTACTGGCGTGTGTTGACTCATTGGACAGCTGAAATTCTGGCAGCAGTGTGAGTGCCGCTGTGCCGCTATGATCCAGCAGGCTTCCTGACAATAGCCTTTACAGACTATATGGTATCGCCAGTGTGCAAGTGTACATATACTTCCACCGCAGCCCTCATGATACTCTCTTCTTGAAGCGAACTGTGTGTACCTTGCTTCCAACTGTGACATGTCATCCTCACTCACCGATCTCTACAGATACTCTTTCTGTGGTACGTCATATGACACATAACCTAGATGAATGGTGACGCTTACATGTGTGATCAAGGATTCTTGACACTGTCTATCTCGCGTTAATTTCGCACACTATTTATTATTATGCCGTAACGAATTTTATGAACCCTCTTGCCTTAGAGTTTTGTCCATGGCATGTTCTCTGTCCTAAAAGTCTTGATCTCTGCTGATTCATGTCCTCGCAATACAGGAGCCTCGCAGCCGACTTGCCTGTAGGAGTATGTGTCATTCTTACGAGCAACCACACAGATGCTGACGTATTCGAGCTAGGAGCTGATTGAGGTCACAGTGACTTCGTAGGTCTCCTATGAGTCTTTCGACCTTCTACTAATCGAATCACGGGCATGCAGTGTCTTCGCATACAAGATTTACAAACGTGCGTACGCAGTCAACCGTCTTACTGCGAATACTTCATAAGAGCAGCTAGTCAGCGGAAATATACGGCCACTTATGTTCATTGTAAGCTTATGTTATTTTGACTCCGTCGGTATTATGTTCAGAGTATCGTAGGCGCCACCCCAGCTCCTTAGCTTCTGTAGGTCTCGCGCACTCTTACTATCTCACGATACTTACCTGGGCTGTTCGTGCAGTCAGTGCCTGTGGTGTGTCTCAACTTAGTCTCAAAGCACCTTGACTATATTCTGAGCCGGCCCATCAGCTCTTAGTGCAATCCTGTATGTATTTTTTCACCCTACTTCTTCCTACATTCGTCACTTATTGAAACACAGCTTCAAGTTTCCTAACTACCAGGAATTTAATCAGCGATTTGACGTATGCCCTTTCGCGTTGCATCCCTTCAGCCTGATTCTGACACCCATATAGTGGATTTGGTATACCGTGTTCGGCCTCCAAGCCTTCACTGACTGCGCCATCGCGGTTGCGCTCTGTGTACTGCTCATTCGGCAGCGTACGGGTTTCAGACGGTAACTAGAATATGCTACCACAGCGATAGTTGCCAGGCTAACCTCTCTGCAGGACTAATTCGCTTATACGCCTACTCGTTATCTACAGCATCAACACATGTGCGCTAACCAGGTCAGTTGTTCGCCGTCTTATGGTCTCAGCGATAGTGATCTTTGCACAGCTCCGTCTCCTTTGCAACCGTTATCACGGTGAGGGCTCTTCACACTCCTCCGTGAATATATCATGCAACTAACTAGATCTAAAGCAAGCCGCTGCGCCCAAAGATTTCATAACCCTCGCATGCGCCATGGTGCTACCGTTGTGTGCGCATTGAACGCTCGGCTCTACGTCTTGGTGCTAATGTACCAGTACAGTGATGACAAACTCCCTACTCGCGCTGCTCAACTCGCGCGACATGCTACGCGACATGCACGCCGGACAAGTCTTGTCCGTCCACCTTTCGAACCTTAGGGGCGCCTCTCATCGCTTGGACCACTCAGACGACGCTCAAGTGGCGCACATTTCCCGCGAATACACCAAAAATCAGGTGCGTTGCCGCTGTCGCTTAAAGGTGCTCTCCCTTGTTCTGATTCCGCCACCTATGTAGGGTGTTCTCGACGTCTCGGCTCGCATCCCTGACGCTTCGTTCGACGTGGAGTCCCAATTTTCTCGAGGGGCCGCAGCGAATCCTGCACAAGAATTAATCTCATGAAAATCTTGCCGCTCACCGTTCAGTAGCAATCTGCTTCGGGGAGAGCCTCCGAATATGACCATGACATGACGGATCAGTTATAGCTCATAGCAAACGGCATAATATTGTGTTTCAAGTAATTGATGAATTTACGACGTATTCAACCATATCTTACAGCTTCAGAGATGCCTGTCTGTCTGTATCAAGACGAGAGAGCTAGACGTCGCGGTACCTATCGTCAGCAAATATCACAATGCTGCTACTCTTGAGACTCGGTCAAGGTTATCGGAAGGCCGGCTGTTCCAAACCCAAGCAAGCGGGGCATGTCGTGTCGGCTTCGTACAGCTAGTGCATACATCACGCGAACCCACGATGCTCGAGCTTAACCACTCTATGAACACGATTCCTGACGCCGCTGTGAAGCACCAACGCGTGTGCAGCATATTCCGAAGGCACGAGACACGCTACACCACTATGAGCCATTCCCAGTGAGCCATGTAAGTGGGTCGTCAGGACATGCAGTATGACGGAAACGACTTCGAAAGTCGTCCAAGGGCGCGGTAGTCGTTTTGCATTTGCTGGATGAGATGACTCGGGCCAGTAGTACTTGCTAGTGCTACACTTGACTACCAGTGCGCCCATGCGGGAGCCACAGATATGCTGCTAGCACTGCGGACTTGTCAGCGAAGCAATATATGTATTTGAAAATAATCGTGACATGGTTCGTCTGTGAGTGGCAAATCCCGATGCCGACGCTACTCCCACTCTAGCCTCCCGCCATCACGGCCATCACCGAGGAACGTGAACCTTGCATCGCGCGCCGTGGTATGCTAGTCCTCACTGTCGGCCTCTCAGCTCGTTATTTAAATATGTCGAGGAGACCGTGCAATGCCCGCAAAGCACGTAAGTATTATTTAACACTTCACACTCAGTGACAGAACAATCTGACTTACGCACGCGTCAGCGCAGGAACCACGAAGTTAACCATGTCGCATGTCTTCGCTATGTCGAGAAATATTGACGATTGTTACATACTCTACAAAGAAGCATAGGCGAGGTCTGCGTACATCTTAAGCGCACGGAAAGTCATCTCACATTCAAGCAGTGCGTCCTCACGCGCACAGGAAATTCCTCTCCTGGTCCTTGGCCTCATCATTCTCGCTCCCGGAACCGCCGCTCTTAGCAGCCTCTCCGCCGCCTCTTCACCGCCCTTTGCCTCCTTTCATTGGCCAGGACGAGCGCGTATTTACCGCGTCTACTCGTATAGAAATGGCGATACTCTTTCGGGTACATGTGCGTGTCCAGGCGTTTGCTATCTGTGACTCTTATAGATTTTCTTCCCCTCGAACATCCTTGACTCGGTTGCTCTCCTCCGCTTCCGTTTGGCTTTGACGTGACTCTTTGTCGACAAGCGTGCTTGGCTATAGCATTTATTCTACACAAGATGCTTTATCACGTTTCAACACCACCATTAGTCCAACTTGGTATCTTCACTTTTATCTTTGCTCGGAACGGTAGCCTGGTATTTTTATCCTGGTTTGTTTTCGATCATCTGTCAGTTATACCGCAATTAATTTCTATGTACAGACGGGATCTCGAGTAGAACGCTGCTGAAGATCATTACGTTCAAGCATCAATTATCTCTCCAGGATTTCTGAAGCGCAATGATGTACGCACTGCACATTAGATTTACGTCTAATATTGCTCACACAGTATATAGCCGCCCTGTACACGGTAGAATGCTGTTTCCACGGTTGACGATCATAGCTGAGATTCTGCCTTTTTCCTGTGCCGGCGTATCGATATCTTCAACTTAAAGGAAAGCACTCAACGACAACATTTCTAGCCGTATGAGGGCTTTAGCTGTTTCTCGTAACCGGCACCATTCATAGGACTTGTGTGCAATTGATACTCCGGGTTTCCGGATGATCACCCGCGATTCATCTCCGGCCACCTAACAATGCGCTGCTACATCGTCGTGAGCATACCCCCGCTTGACATGCGTATTCCCATCCCTCACGGCTTGTTCGGCATGTCTGAACGTTGCTGTGAATTCCATTCTGAACTTAATCACCTCGCAATGTGTAGAGGCATAATAGTTCTTACCCCCCTTTACCTGAGCGAGGTGGTAAACGCGACGCCTATGCCCTCCAGAGTGTATATCACGCAACTTGCATCTATGGCTCAGCCATTGACACCCACAGAGTCGCTCCCTTCTAACAGCTTGAGTATCAATGGCACGCTTGGGGTGGCTTATATTGGTAAGCTCATTCATACCATCTTGCAGTCACAAGCTCAGAGGTTTCTACAAGGAAATATCATTATCTCAATGTACGCTGTTTTCATGATGCGCTGCATTGCTTCCTCACGTTGTACCATAGCTTATTTACGCTCACGAGCGTCCAGATATACGTATATTATCGACGCAACAAAAACGATCTTCTGGTCATGAAGTACCTGGCATGCAATCTCTTTCCGCGTGCCTGTGTTCATAGCTGATCACATCTCTAGATTTTCTTCCTTTGGTGAGGACCCGAGATACTACACTTTGCAAATTGAAACATGCTGATTGTCGACTCAGGCTCCTTGACATCCTTCACTTCGTCCTTGCTACACACAGAGTGTACAATTTAGTCATAATAAACTACATGGACCTGGCCGCCGCTCTTCGTGTGAACTGGTGCGTGCTTTCCGTCTCCCGCCAAATGGCAAAAGTGTCCAATATTGACCCGCTACGCTTGGATTAGGAGTTCTGCCATTGGTATGAGTATAGCGGTAGGTACACTGAACTTTGATTTGTCCGGGTGCTAATCTGTGCGGACGCCAGGGCCTCAGCGACCTAGTGGTTACGTTGTAAGCCATAATTCTGTGCCTGCCAGTTACCGCACAGCTGTCATGATCAACGCAGAATATTTGCCTATCGAATTTGGAAATGTGCGTACGCTCTGCTTCCATGGAGAACAGCAGAGTCCTGAGCTTGAAGGCAGTCGGCGGGCATAGACGTATCATCCAGGCGGTAGTGGTGAGCCAAATCCATCATACAGCAACTATCAGATTTTGTTTGATCATCAATCATAAAGGCAGCAATCTTACTTGGTAATCTGGGCGAGTGACTACATTTTTTGAGCGAAGTACCAGCACGCACTGATGCATGTGGGTGCTCAAACAGTTGTGATGGCCGGCGACATTGGTGAGGTGTACAATATTCAAGTGTACTCCGCCTCACTAATAACGTCTCTGCTAGCGATGAACATTCTGTCGTGGGTCCACCATATCGCGCATGAATCTCGCAGTCTAATTAGCGACGTCTAGGATGCTTCATGAAAGGACACTACTTTCCTTCAGCCCACGCTGGCTATGGTGTGGGACATTTAGCGTTCGTGCGGTTGTCGACGTCCTTATTACATCCACTATCTGCTACATGCTATTTAAGTGTCGGAAGGACGCCAGGCGGTGCAGTTATACGCCTCGTCATGCTGTATAGCATCAGCACATGTGTGCTCACAACGTACGTCCCTCTATTCTTCAGAATCATTGATGCGTTGTTGAGGGACTGATGCTCAGCGTGTGCGCGCTGTTGTCGATTATCACGGTCTGTACGCTTCCTCTTGTCACAAAATATAGCTGAAAAAACAGCTCCGGTGCAGTACGTCGCGCTCCCCAACACATTCATAGCCTTCGTACTCGAATTAATTCTTCCCAAATGTACGGTGTGCATGCCTACCTTTTCACTTTGTTAACCATACACATTGTTGCAGTGATGCTTAACGCGCTACTTGCCACCCTCAACCCACGCCAGACGATGCGCGGCATGGTCGACCGCGTCAGAATGCGACCAATCAGCTTCTCCGACGGCCCTGAAGCGCAGCCTGAGGGTGTCAGCGTATAGGTAGATTGAAATGGAGTAAGCATGAGCCCAGACGTGGATGCGGAACTGGTAACGTACAGAGCAGAATATTTTATGGGGCGTAGGAACACAGCGTCATGTCTCCGTGGAAAATAAAATCAGCGCCACGTGGAACGGGCGACGCATGACACTATTATTATCTCTCCCTAGAGAAATAGCTGAAGGTATCACAGCCCTCAACTGTGAGGGGTCTCTCTGGGCAATCACAGCTCGAAATTGAGGGGTGGAAGGAAAAATGCAAGCTACTATTGTGCGTAGAGGGCGGGAGTTTTACGTAGATGCGGGCGTCTTGTGTGAATGCCTGTGCACGCCGGGTCTCTAACCCATGAGTATGCAATGGAAGTAGGCAGCTGCACCTGAAATGCAGTTCTCGGCTAACTCGAAAGACGTTGCTTTGAGACTAGTCTACATCACTGCGTGTATGGATTCTGGTGTAGGTCTACGCCGTCCCATTTTATTCTCCAGTGCACACAAATATCTTCAGAGCTCATCGCACCGTAGATCTCCATTAATGATAGTACAAAAGTATAGCATACCAAACGCAGGCACCACCAAAATTTAAGACATAGCATACGGAGCATACTTCCAATAGCTGAACACGGACTGCAGCGTGAGCGGCGCGAACCAACACTGTAAGGTCGGCGGACGTACCCGGAGTGCTTCTTCGCTAGTAAGTAAGGCACGGCAACTTTGCGAAGGACCCAGGGCATAGGTGGCCAGATGTCCTTGTACTCGGGTGGCGTGTGGCTATCAGAGATCAGTATCTGCTTGTAAATTACACAATGTCTGGCGGACGTACCTGCGCATGTAGGGCACCACCAGGAACGGGTCGCCGTTATTCTTCGCGTGCTTCTCCATGTCGGTGATCATCTGGCGACATTCGGCCTCCGTGAAACCCGCTTCCCTGAGCTTGGAGGCTTCTATATCCACCAATTCCTCGTTGAAATGCGTGAACTGCAAGAAGATCGAACCGACATTTGTGTGTAAGAAGATGAGGAGCATGACAACTGCGAGGCTTACCATTGCGTCCTTCGACAACTGCATAAGACGTTTAAGCTCTGCGGCGTTGAGCTTCGAGATATCTTTCTGTGCATCTCTGATATTTGCAAGAAAGTTATCCAAGAAGCTGTGGATCTCTTTATGCTGCTCTTGTTCATGGGAGAAATCAGCCCTTTTGTTCAGGATGGGAAAGACAGAGGCCTCCTGTATGTGACAGCCGCATGTTAGAGTCATGCACTAGACAGCACACATCGTTTTTTTTTTTTACCTCTGTATCATGATGATGAACGATTGACTCTGCCCATGCCTCACAATAGCCCAGGAAGTTCTTCAGGTCTCTCTCGGGAGGACCGTCAAGTAGAGGAAGAATAGTTTCATATCCTTTCTCGTAGGTCGCATGGGCTAGACACGGTCATGGCGGCAGTCAGCGGACTCCAGCAGGTCAGGGCAACAGTTTTGCATACCAAGTTTCATATTCCAATGTAGGAGCTCGTAAGGGTCGGCAGGGACGGTCGCCATGGTGGAAGTACAGGATAAGGAGCCTCACGAGGTAACGTCCTTTTACCTAGCCTGAAGGTCTAGGCGTTGGTAACAGTGATGTTCTGAATGAGGCGTAGAGGCATGCAAGGTAGAGAGCCCTACATTCGGTGTAGCGCATCTGTGATGATGCTACAAGCATGACTCGCAGAGATGTTGACAGTCTACAGTCTGTTTCACACACAACACGGCACCGCGAGTAGCTGCGGCCCTTGAAAAAGATTGACTCCTGCCCTCAGCGGAGATTGTCAGGCGACTTCTGCGAGTGAGCTGGCAGCTATAGCCGGTTGGGACCATGACCGTACATCGTAACCCTAGCACAAGCCTGTGATCATTTTTGTGACATCCGACACATTTGAAGACCGGGCTGGGACTCGCCGCTTGAACATTTTATTGCTAAAAGATGCTCAATCAAACTATTACGGTGGTGAGAGCTGTGGATACGAACGACAGGGCGGGTGGGTACTTGGTGTCGGAGGTCTCCTAATTCTTAAGGTTCTAGACTAGGCTTACACAGCCCTTACGACGTGCGCACAGACTTGATGAAAGAAAGATTTGGGTGATGGAAGATTGTTGTATGTGTATTTAAAACATGATATGTGAATGATGGAACATGATGCGCGAAAACACACGGAGGCCTGAGCACTTGACTAGTGCCCTATTAGTCATGTCTGCTGACATAAACAGGACTTGCAGGGTGCACAGTCCATGTCTGCGACTCCTGCTAGGCAGAGTGGTAGTTGTCTCAAAGTTTTGGACTTTGTCCTTCAGCTCCGGCCTCAGACTCCCTTCACTCACCCTTAGGATTTAACTGCCTCTCTTGCTCATATCTTAACCATAGCGTCTGCGTCCCCTGTCAAGTTGATGCGCCTGCCCCTCCGTTGCATAATCGCCCCACTGGCCTATGCTCACCGAGTTTCGAGCGGTGCAAAATTTATGGACACCTCGGCCTCCCGACCTCGTAAGATGCTGCTCAGCTTACTAGCGGTACGTTCGAATAAACGTGAATGTAGAAGATGCGGGAGTTAAAACGGAAGTACACTATTTAGACGTATGAAAGCCTCGCTGCTCGGTCATAAGAGAGTCGTGACTGCTTTCCAAGCTGAATATCAAATATCTGACATAGCAAACGAAGGAATTAGAGAAATATGGAGATAATCAAACATTTTCTGCACCTGTCCGTCTGATAGCTGGGTTGCATATCCTGAGAACCACATGAAGCCACCTTGTCCTACAAAGGCCGCTCAATGTCCAGCGAGTATCCCGACTGGCCCGTCGCGATGGTGGAGTCATTTTTCTTGGAGTTCATGGATCCCGGAGCCTGCCTGGCGGTTAGGAAACTCTCCACATGAGTCGCGCCACTCGTCGCATCTTTCGTGCGATCAGTGCCGGGGCGCGGAACTGCAAACGGTACCCCGAGGGGGATCCGCTCTGCCTCGGCCTGACGCCGAATCTCGAGGAGCCGGAGATTAAGGTAGACGCGCGAGCCCATCGTGGCTGTCATGACCGTTGCAAAGGGTACCGCGGTCGGCTTGATCATTGCGTGCGCCTCGCCGAGCGCCTGGATGCTTAGCACGACGATGTTTGTGACGGTACTGAGGGTGAAGTACATCAGCGTGTCGCGAAAGATCTGGCGGCCGATGTGCGACTTGGTCGTCCAAGTGCGTGGAAGCTTCGCGATGGTGAGCAGGAGGATGGTCGAGTCGAAGAGGACAGAAGAGCCAAAGCTTATCGGTGCCCAGGAAACGATAGGGTGCATCTGGCAATTCGAGCCGAGTGGTGTAGGAGGTCCGGTCGTAGCGCTGTACTGTGTAGCCACCGCGATCTACTAAAAGTAAGCAGAAACCGCTTAGAAAAGCGCTGTACATACCCAGCAGGACACCATAGTGAGAAATACAGTTGTGACGAGTGCATATACGGCTCTATTTCCGTGCCACATCGCGCTGACACGCAAGCAGAAAATTGCGCCTGAAGCAGAGACCACGAGGCATGCGCCAACCTGGCTGAGAATAACTGCTGCTTGACAGTGTTGATTCTGCACCGACGTGAAGAAAAGTGAGGGAAGGGTGGCGAGGAACGCGGAGTAGCGTAGCACAATGAAGCTAGCAAAGTTTTAGCAGCCGTGAAATGATGCCACCGGTAGCAAGCGTGCGTACAAGATCGTGGTAGGTGCTCGCGATATTCTCTTATCCTTGTCTGTATACAACACGAGCTCGTCTGGAAGTAGAATAAAGCTGCATTTTGGTCATTAGACAATACCTGCTGCTATGCGAAGAATGTAACTCACTAGTCCCAAATGATAATCGCGAATGCTACTGCAACAGCAATTGCGATTTTTACTTAGAAGAAGGTAAGCGTCAGGCAGCATCTCGGACAACGACTTATGAAGACGCACCCGCATCGCCTTGGAGAGTAAGATACTGGTCAAGAGTCAGACCTGGGGGAAGGACGACTGTTGCGGTGTTCGGCGACGGGGAGCTTGTGGTAGGTGCCGACATGTCGTTGGTACTTGGGATACAGCGAACCTGGGGCCAAGTTTTGCAGAGCTGTTTCACAAGGGTTGATGAGGGATACTATACCCCTACATAAAACGTCCATGGGTGAAATCAGTCAACCAAACACCACGACAGACGCCGTTCTGACGCTCACCAGTGGGTTTCGATGGATACCACCGCGCTAGGCTAGAGCGGGAATAACTCTCATACGAATCGTGTAAGCAGTGCACGCAGTAGGAGAGGGCAGTTGCAAGCGACACGTTGTTTGCTTGCTCAATGAAATTTGTTAGATATCCAGTCGCCGGCGATGGGATGCCCTGGACTTGGGTCATGGGGCTGGGGTCCGGGCTGCCCCGTCTTCTCATGGACACGCCACAAAGCGACTGATGTGCCTGGGCCCTGCTCACGGCCACACGGCTGCTGGGCCTATCTCTGGCCGCATACTCTATTTGTTCTCCAGAACCTGCACGGGCTCCCACGGTCATGCTCGATGCCGTATGTTTGGCTCCCTGATGCCGCAAACAGCACACTATCCGCTGTTCGACACTGTCTTTCGAGCGTGTGATCAGAAGCGAGGACACAAAACTTCTTGAGCGATGAATGTACTCACATACATGTCGTACGGTAGCTGTCACTCCTTAGGCCGTATCATGGTCTCAGGCTGGCGTATGTCCGTCGTCAGGCTGACCTGCACCATCCAGCCAGATGCTGTTGAATTCTACTGCGTCTTTCTCAGAGCGTATCATCGGCATGGCATGTAACTTTATCGCACAGCAGTCAGAAATGGTGGCAGTAGAGCAACAGCCTTGTTGATGTTGATCGAGAGTATATGGTGAGCAGCACAGGTATAAAAGGCGGTGCGGCCAGCGTTGGCCGGTGTCGATACGGCGCCAGCACACCAACATATTTCGGCCAATTGGTAGCGCAGGCAAAATATGTGGACGCAGTCTCTGGCTCTTCTGCAGTCAACAACACTAACGCATACCCGTGGCACGTAAATGGTCAACAAGTGCTTTGACGAAGAAGAGAAGTTGCTTGCGTATCTCGCAAACGCCACAGTGACCGCAGTTTGGGGGCATCAACTCATGTGGACATTTTCTTTGCTTTCTGCAGGTGATACCACCCCGTGATGGCCCATGCGTTCATATCATTGGGCGCGCGGAGCCAGGGAGGGGTCCTATGAAGATCGGCAATTGAACTAGGCATTCTGTGGAAATCGCCATCAATACAGCCCGGAGGACATCGGACAGCGGCAGATGGGCTTTATGAGCGCGAGAACAGAACCCATGCGCGACAGTGATCGGACGAGTATTGGGAATTTGTCTATTGATACGGTTCAGCTAGAATACCTGAAACGAGTAACCATAGCTCAAGCTGGATCCAAGAGAGATGAACGCGTACCATGGAGGATTTCTAATCTCCGAGGCAACCTGGTTCCGATGTGCCGAATACCATGCTCATCATGAGGATGGTGGTCAGACTTTTTTGTTGAATTTTATCGATAATTGCCGCAGGCCACACAAGAACAGCTCTCGCGCTGAGAGCTTTTTGGAGTGATGCTGCGATTTTCAACCACTTTACGAGGTTGAACAAGTCATGTTACGACTAGACGTCCTTTCCTGGTCGATCGAGGTTCCGCGGTACTCCGCTAGGGGTCTCAGTCAGCGGGATGCGATGACGACGGCAATATAGACCATGACTATGAAAGATGTGCTGTCAACACGAAGTCCATCGAAGATGTACGCCCGCGTTGAGGACAATGTCGGAAAGGCTGAGGCGAGCCAACGACGTAGGAGTCAGCCACGTCGCCGCCGTATCCGGAAAACAATCGGGCGCTTCAAGTTGATCCGGGCAACTAGTAACAACTCGCGGGTATCCTACCTCGCACTATATAGGCAGGCCTAGGCACCGTAGGTTAGCCATCCGATCCTCCACATATGTGGAACAGAACACTCCTAGCAACACCTAGCTGGGACGGCTAGGACACGACTCCAACGCATCTCGCATGCCTAGCCGGACCAGGGACCGCCAAGCGCCTGTCGAAGTGGTCGCTGGCCATCGCCGCGCCTGCCATATAGTTGGCGTCATGTTTGCCATACAGCAGACAAGTAACACAGTAGAAAATAAATATATCCAGCCTAACGTAGCTGCTCTGCTGCACCATATAGTGTACTATACTGCGCTTTCTGCGGGTGAAATCTGCATTGGAGCAGGCTGGGACCAGCATCGTGCCCGTCCTCTTGATCGGAGAGGATGATATATTTACTCACCTCAGTAGGTTCGGGACACTTGGGCACCGCAAATGTCAGTCCGACGGTGCGCACCTTGCGTGTGGCGAATTTCCGACAGGAGCAAACGGTGCCGTGAGGACAGACAAAGGACAAACCACGTTGTGAAAGTGCTGCGTCATGATGCAGATCTAGCGCTCTCGTGGACGACGGAAACAAAAGTTGAATTAAGATGGAGATGAGAGTCAGTGCACGCCTGCCTCTGGGTGACCAGACCT
>NW_006767634.1:631725-634713 GCF_000300595.1 Phanerochaete carnosa HHB-10118-sp | reverse complement strand
TTTTCAGCATGTTGCTGAAGAATTTCAGCACTTTGCCTACGTACATGGTCGAAGTGGTGCTCCGGATCTCGTAAAATATCCAAAAGAACGTTAATCGCGTGTCCTGCTTGCACCGGCCTATATTGCGCAGCGATAGAAGGCTGCAAGTGCGAATGCAGAGCCCTGAAGACAGACATCAATAAAACAGAAATATCGGCAATGATGCCGCCCAACTTACTTTCGTAATTTCTGGAGCCGGTCGCCCGCCCCCACGAGCAGAGTCCGCTTGCCACCAGAGGCCAGTTCACCCGCGGCAATGGATATGGGGCGGTCTGCCAGGTAGGCGCCGTGCTTCTGCATGGTGTCGATCGCCGCCTGCGGGGTGCGTCATGTGTGAGTAGCGCCGCAGTCTCCATCTCATTAGCGGCCACCTGAGACACACCTGATACCGCCCTACGACACAGACGATGCGCGTACCCTGCTTGAGTGAGAACACGGGTCCGTACGTTTCTATCAGCTGTGCGAATTTGAACGGAAGACTGGCGCAGAAGGTATTAGATGGACTGAATGAAAGAACGATGCACGTCATGGGCAACCTACCGACCCCCTGGGGAGAACCATCGCGTATTGGGCCCCGGTGGGAGTGAAAGCAACAATCGCCTGGATTTGCCATTCACCCATGACCTCAGTAGAGTTAAGACCACGAGTCATCCTAGTGCTATCCCGACAGCCTGCAGAACGGAGAGCAAGTCGGTGGGTTGCTGCCACATCATGAGAAGTGAAAGTAGGGTGGTTGGAACGAGAAACTCACTGCACTGTCACTTATTAGAGTGTCGCCTATGAGGGTGTCGCACGAAACATGTACTATCAGTGAGCGCCGTGCAGATGCCCCATGACTGCGGCAGAATAACACGCAGAGCGCCGTCGGAGGTCGGCTTCCAAGGGGGCCGAGATCCTCGGAGTGTAGTGAGCGCTTGAGCAGTCATTTGGCTTCGCCGATTCCCCTGCCAGGAAGGTTGGGGTTAGATGCATGAGCAGGCGGTGGCAGAACACATTCAGCTCAAGTTTATTGGGCTTCCTACAGATGCATACAACGTACGTAAACGTACAATGAACTGCGCCATCAGTATTGATGGTAATGGTGCGAACAAAGTGTTTGTTTATATGACCTTGCACGCACGTTCCAGCCTGAGAACAGTGAAAAATAAGCAACATTGGACAAGTCTAGTGTCTCATCCCGCGCAAAGCATGCTCGCGCACTTCGGCGGTGTGCTCATGGCGACGAAGCTCATCTTCCAGAGCGCTAGTACATTATGAACAAAAATATTGGGAACTCCCTTGACATTCCAATAAATTTCCCATGACAGTCATTTGCCTACTCAGGCTACAGACGATTGTAGCAATGCTCTGCAAAAATGCGGATCATCCGCTCTGGGTCATCCCATTGAAGCTACGCAAATGTGAGCCAATTTTATTGATAAAACTTCATTGAGCAGGGGAAACTCACAAAGTGGTTTGCATTTTTCAATCTCTGGAAAGTGGTCTTTCGCTTTCTCTTACCCGGCTCGGCCGCCTCTTCAATAAAGTCTTGAGTCACTTTGGCTCCCCACATACCAGACCACGTACCCTCCTCACAGAAGAGGAATACGATGTCGACATTGGGCAGGACCGCATCCGCGTCAAGATATGTGCAGCGCGTATGCCTACGGCGGATCGCCTCGTCTGTGGTCATAATCAAACCGCCGGAGCGAACATGAAGTTCGACGGTTCGCTCGTAATCTTCCGGGGACAGCGTGCGGAGCGTCGGCGTGCGCGGAGTGGTGGTGAAGTACTTGCGCATCGACTCGACCGTAATGGGAGTCCCATCTGGCGGCGGAGTGTTATATTCAGACACCCAGTCGACGAATTCATCTGCCTTCCGTTCAGGCGGAACTGTAGGGTCGACGAAAGGCCAAGTGAAACCCAGATCGGGTACTACGCCATATATGTGAGACGGCGGGTCTGCGGGAAAGAGTTGAGCATTTGGCCGCCTGTCCGTAGGAGCTCTGATGCGCACCATGATATAAGAGCCTAAACATGTAAGGGGCCAGCGTAGCCATCAGGTCGTCCCCCATTGTCTGAGGATCTCCCAGGATGGACGTAGTTCCGACGCCGCACACAGACCATGAGACTAGCATTAGCCCACCTTCTTTCTTGTCCTGTTGTTGTATCTGAGGCGCGTACCCGATGATTCGACAATGCGCTGATGCGCTTCGTAGTCCCGTGCTCCCTGACATGACGCGCTCCGCATCATGGTTTCTTTATTTAGATGTGACACGCCCAGAGCACTTTACGCTGGCGCCCGTTTGACACCCCAACTCATTTGTACCTAGTCTCGCCTTTGTAAGGACATTCATTGGTTATGATTAGATTAGGAAATACTATAGCTATAAAAGAACACGGTGTAATATTTCGACAATTTATTGTACATTATTCGTGAATCCCCCGCCTGCGCAAAGATTCCTACAACATGTCCCCCTCGCCCGTGATAGCAGGGATGCGCAATGTCTGACAGACGTATCCGAGAAACCTGGCGATCTCCTGTCCCCATCTGCGCACCGCAAACGCTTGGACTTCAACATTGGGACTCGTCATGTGCGCCAGTTCCTCTCGTCGATCCACGGTAGTCACGGTTGTTCATGGTGATGATGCGTAGACCGTATTTGGAGGCATACGGCAGCACGCGATCAAAAATACCTACAGTATATTGCGCGTCAGAGGTTGTTCGTTGAATTTAGGGATGGGAATGCCAGAGTTTATCAGTAGGCCGTGCGTGATAACGATAGTAGGGTAAGTCGAGGAGCCATCCGGCACACCAGTATCCTCGTAGTAGATAGCGGTTCCATTGTCGTCGATCTGTGCGAGAGGCATAGTTGGTAAGCTATGTGGGAGGCTCGTTACGTTCCTCCATGCTCTTAAATCCTACACAAAACCGAGCGAACCACCTACCGTCTGGAGTACGTAACAAAA
>NW_006767634.1:612683-625152 GCF_000300595.1 Phanerochaete carnosa HHB-10118-sp | reverse complement strand
CCAAGTTGCCGGGCTGCCGGATACCGAGAGAAAACATTACGACCTTTCCTTACTTATTTTTTCAAGCTGTTTTTGCATATTTTCTGTGACAAAAAAGTTCCAAATTTCTCTCGTGCAGGCCATCAGGTCTCAGATCTCAGGTCTCAGGTCTCAGACCAGGCCTCAGCTTGTGTCAGGTTCGAGCTCCCTGTGGATGCGACACGAGCGTGTGAGCGCAACCTTACAGTAAGCGTCATTAGGCCTCAGGCCTCAGGGACGGACAGAATACATGAAACCATTATCAAAAGGGGTTCAAGGATAGTAAGTAATATATGCCCCGGCCAATACGCACGTGTGTCTGCAAGTGTACAGAAAGCCAACAGAAAAGGAATATATAAAATCAGTGTGGTCACGGACTGCTGTGTGCTGGCGCGACTTTCTGAAGCCCGGACGGCTCATCTGGTTGCTACTGGTTCCAAAGGCACATACCATATTCCAGAGGTTTCTCTGGATGCTGACGTACTGGACGTGTCTGGCACAGACACCACAGACACCGCCAGACACACCCAGATGCCCTGAGAAATTGGCGATGGAGTGGTGGATGTACTGTTGTCAGCGCGGTCTGGCGTCTTAGGGGCGTAGCCGGACGCTGGAAGCACCTGAGAAGCGCCGGATCGGTCTGGTATCCCGGGATTAAAGGTAGCTTATCGGCGGCGACACGTCCTCGCAGTACATGAAATCAGGCTGATATCAGACTGAGACAATCGCTGAGTTTGCTTCCCATTTTGGAAGGTCGCAGGCAGCTCAGTGTCGTATTTGAGGAGACGAAGGAAAGCACCAAGCCCCCCGGCCCCTCCACATCTCACCGAGTATGCCTCGCGCACAGATCGACGACAACGGAACCTGCATTTACTATGAGGACACTGGTGTGCCACACGGCTCCGTGACATACCCCACTATCGTTATCACGCATGGTGCACTTATCAATTCAGGCATGTCCATTAGTCCAGTTCAACGAGAGGTTTCTGAAAGAAGACATTTCTAGCTATATTCGAGCGCATGCTACCGTATGCCTCCAAGTACGGCCTGCGCATAATCACCATGAACAACCGGGGCTACCATGGATCTACGCCATACACGGAAGAAGAACTGGCACACCTGGCCAGCCCCGACGTTGAAGTTCAAGCGCATGGGGTGCGCAGACTAGGACAAGAGACCGCCCAGTTCCTTGCATACGTCTGTCAGACATTGCGCATCCCTGTCGCCACAGGCGAGGGAGCCAAGAAAGAGGGCGGGCTGGTACTGGTGGCGTGGTCTATGTATGGCACCGTGGCCGTATCCATTCTAGGAGATCCTCGGACGATGGGAAGTGACCTGACGGCTACGCTTGCTCCTTATCTGCGCACAGTCGTCTTTCTTGGTGCGCACTAAAGATCTTACGCACATGTGGCCGAACACTCAGCCCCTTTTCCACAGACTCACCATCAGCTACATTTGGTGTATTTCCCGACATAGGCCGTGGCACACCCTTCGGTGATCCCACAATCCCAAATGAACGGAAGTCAGATGTGTTCATTGATTGGGTGTCTGCGTATCACACCTCACCGCCAGACGGTGTCCCCATCACTGCTGAATCGCTGCACGAATACTACACCGTCCTTCCACGCACACCGACGCTTCGTACACTGTCTCCGGAAGACTATCAGCGTGTCATTGAACTTGGGGATTGTGTACGCCTGACCGGCCTGATAGTAGCCACGGACGAAAAAATCCACCATAAGTATGCACACTGTGCATTCTCTGATGCAGGTGCAGTCCTGCCCGACGTCAACATCCTCTATCTTGCTGCCGCGCAGGCTCCGTGGGCGTCGATGTGGGGAGCTAAAGTGGCTGAGGAACTGATCGGAGAGGCAGCCGATCAGGGTAAGAAGAAGCGAAAGGCTACTTTCCTGAGGCTGAAGGGAGCAAATCACTTGGTAAGCCCTCTTTGCTCAGTCGAGCTCTCGTCACAAGGTTTGCTTGCTGATCCTTGTGTAGGTTCAATGGGACGAGCCAGAGAGGCTTGTCCGTCTTTTGGCAGAGAGTTGCAACGATTCCCTGTAGTATGCGACTGGGTTTGTCACGGACATACTGCAACAAGGTTGTTATCATTCCAACGTCGCACAAGTTGATTGCGACAGACTAGGAGGCGTTTGCTTTAAATTGCATTGTACGGTAGCTTTTCCCCTCCTGGTGAGGTTTTGATGCACCCTCGGTTCCGGACGTTCCGGCCCCGTTATCAACACTGTAAGCTGTGCTTATACGCTCGTGTCGCATCCGTAGGGAGCTCGAACCTGACACGAGCTGAAGCCTGAGGCCTAACGTTGAACCGTGGGGATACCTAGAATCCGGACCGGAGATTCTCAGCCTATGCGCGCTTTGTCACAGGTGGATGACAAGGACTGATATGAACGAGTCTGGACATGCTGGAAGTACTGGAAGATCACCGGGCACAATGGCCAGCATCTGCAGACGACTTCCAGTACTCCAATGCTTCCAGGCGGACTGGGAGATTGCTGACCTGAAATTATCCCGTCCTGACCGGACGTTTTCAGAAAAGTTGTGGAGGGCTCGGGCGGGCATCTGAAGGACCCAGGCCAACAATTGTGTTAAAGGTCTCATAATAGCGATGACATTCGTTTAAGTGTCTCCCAATGTGGTCAGGGAAATGGAGCTGGGGGCAGGCGATGAACAGCTTCGTCGTGTGGCGAAAAGGTAGTGGCTTCACATTCCCTAAGTATTGGCAGGAGTTTTACGCGCATCTTGCTGTACGCAGACCATCTACTACATCACTATTCTCTGATTCAGAACTGACATCTATGAAGTGGACTTGGTACAGTACTGCTTCGCTCCACAGGCCCATGCCCAGGCTGACCGTACCATCACGGCCTCACTAGACCCCACTCCACAACATATTTTTCAAGCCTCCGACTCGGAATTGTACGGGCTTCAGGAGGTACGTGGAAGCTCACTACTGGTACTCTAGCAGATACCTGCTATATTGTCCAATCTGTAAGATTTCGTCCTGCTTATCTGCACACTCACTGACACTGGCATCCTTTATGGCGTCAGCAGATGTGCGCTGACCAGGTGCGATTCTCACTGCCTTATGCTATTACCATTGTTAAGAGATCAGTTTCTCGTGCAGTTCCGTTTCAATCGCCACTGTTCCCACTAATTTTCTCCTTCTACGTTCCTCTCACCTGGCTGGTTGAGGGCAAATAAAACCGCTACACCCACTCACTTCGTACATAGCGCGTTCGCCATGGTACTGTTGATGTGTTTCACACGTTTATCTAGTAACTGGAAATTTAGTGTATCAAAACGATGCACGAAAAGGGCGTGCGCGAATGGGGATGCTGAAGGCCTGGTACACCGCTGTTGAGGCCGCTGAAGGTTTTTGATCTTAAGTAGCTGCATCTCCGCATAAGAAGTAATTAACACCTCGATAACCCGTTCTTCCCATCGCCGCATATCTAGAGTTACGCTGAGTTAATGTTCAAATGCTGTACAAACATAAGTTCCGATGGATATTTTCTGGTACACCGTCTACTACTTGTATCGCACAGTACGTCCAGGAAGACTTCCGTGCGTATGCTTAGTATCGTATCTCTGATGAACACTAGTACCCCATATCCGTATAATAATGACATTGTCCCGCTAGTCCTTGACTTCCTTCGGGGATTTGAGACAAGCGCCAGTATATACCCTCATTCGATAAGCCAAGAAAGTATGCCCGAGTATATCTCAACCCTTGACGTCCTCCGCCACATACGAATCCTGCTTTGCTTTGAGCTCAATGGGTAGCGTGTCCTCTGTGACATCTCCGTCTGTCTCGATAAATTGCGTTATTTCGACCGCAAGTGATGTTTGGCCGTACTGCGGGCGTGACGGCCGGAAGCCAAACGAGCTACCAGGGACACGGTGGCTGCCACTCTGCTCGCCGGACTGCGCTGACAGCCCCTGCTCACGCGCGAGCCCGACGCGGACGATAATCATATTGAAGACGATGGAGATAATGGGTGAAATCTGCCTTCTGTCAGGCCGGTTATTGGAAAACATACACATGGAGGGGGCATACCATGTCGAGCATAACGTACACGCCGTTAGACTTCGTGACGAAGGTGATGAGTGCCGCGGTGACGGTCAGCGAATAGATGGCTCCGGACTCGATGACGACTCGCAGGAGTGGCGACAGGGCATGCGAAACCAAGAAGCGGCTGGTCTCCCTCTTCACCATCCAGATGCGGTACGCGAGCAAGCCTATATGCGTCAATTTGTGCTATGCTGCCCGTTTGGAACAGTTAGACGCACTTGTTGCTATCACGTTCGTGGCAAGGGTCATAGAGTAGTTGGCGGTAATCCAGACCCCAACCTCTTGGTTGAAGATTGCCCCATTTGCCGAAGCCGTGCCTAGGACGAAGTTCGTACCGAAGGAGGCGGCTGAGCAGATGTCAGAGACATGCTTGATGCAAACTTAGTCGTCTCCCCTACCGAACAGACCACACCAGCCAAGTGCGGGCAAGATAATAATGTAGACATTTTGCCATACGGTGTAAGCGCGGTAGATCTGAAGAAGGCGTACCATCAACCTCTCTTAGCACGGGGACTTAATCAAAATTTTTACCACAGCAAAGTCAAGAATGAGTGTTTGGCAGTTGAATAACACGCTTTTTATAAGGAATGTGCGCTGTGCGAAGTTTGCAAAATACTGTTCTGGCCCGCCAGGTAAGTTGGGTCCAATGGTCAAGAAGCCTTGTTGCAGTCGCTCGATATTGACGGCCATTTCCTGCAAGGCGCAGTGCCATCAGCAGCGGTGCAATATGCGTGCAAAACAGGCTGCTTAACTGCTGTTGACAGCAGGAAAATTGCGCAGGAGGCAATCAACATGCTCTTGTTCAGGCGTCTCCGCTTCCGATTCTGCAGCATAATCCACATGGTAAATATGTACATAAGAACGGAGAAGCCTGAATAGTTTTTAGCACGAGGGCAAATCAGTCGCACAGCAACCGAGCCTACCATACAAGATGGCCTCTAGAACTGTTGAGAGGATCCCGGCTCGGCTGAGGGACAACATGGCGGCAACCTGGTAGCGAGTTGGAGTTCCAAGCAACCAAGTAACCAGGACCGCACGCATCATATACAGAAACCCTTGAGAAAAACCCTCTTCAGCTGAGCAATCCCGGAGACGTTCGCCTCAATGAGCATCCGAAGTGCCACAGACGATCTCGATTACTGCGCCCGCACGACAGGCAACCATTACGCCAGGGCAAAGGCACGTCCATATACGACTTTCCATGTGTGAAGGTCTAGGAATAACATTCAGTCCTTGTGAAGCAGACGCCGGCTGATACCGGGCGCACTGTCTTAATCTCAAGGGGAAGCGTCTCTACAACATTCTAGCTTGCGTGAGACCCCTTCTCGCGAGCCGAATTTCTTCCTACGTGCGGCGTGCTGGAGTACAGGAAGGACCTCATACAGCCTGATTGGCTTAAGCGTTTGGGTGTACGCATCGGTAGTCTTTGAGCCAGGGTGTTACCCACAGCACTCAACCGGACCGAACCGGTCGCCCGTAATCTGTGGGAATCCAGATCTTTAGGCTTGCACAGCCAATCAGCCGTCCCAAGACAATTGAAAGCAGATTATTCAATCGGAATCATTACCTCATGGAAGAGAGAGCGTGTCCGCCGAATACCCCCGCTCATTCGCACCTGGCGAAACAGGGCGAAACAGTCTCGTCGCTGAAACATAGAAACACGGCGAAAACGGACTGGATGCAATTTCTCGAAAGCATTAGTATAGCAATCATATGTATAACGATCAATATAACTACCAGCCAATGGGGGTATACAGAGTGTACCATCGTGGAGACCAGATTCGGTCGGGCAAGACCACCTTTCATATGTCCGGGCGTCATCGGGATTTCTCTATTTGCAACTCAGACAAAACTTCGCCATGCGTGCGATGACACGATAGGCACCTCAGCACGTAAAGCCCGCTCAAAGACAGCTTCAAAGACATCCCTTCCAGACTTGCCTAACGCCGATATCGGACGGACGGACTGAGACAGCGACTGAGCAGTACTGTACCTTCCCGGAGGTTAGATATTGACGAATGCCTGTCATGCATGGGAAGTCTTCAAGATATCCACAGATATCGATTGATATGGCACGCAGCCGGCAGTGCGAGATACAACATTCGTTCAAACTCGCGCTGGTATCCGCGACGTGCCGACTGCTCATTTTGCTTTCAATTTTGGATGGCAGACAGTTTCATGTAGGACTCTAAAACACTTCGAAGTGGTTCAAACGCCACGCATGGGCTCTTTATATAAGGGGGCAGAGCAAAGCAACGAGCCTTCCACATCGCCTTCGGAACATGCCCTTCGCACAGATCGACGACAAGGGAACCTCCATCTGCTACCAGGATACTGGCGCGCCAGATGGCTCCTCGACATACCCCACTCTCGTTTGCATGCACGGGGCAATAGTCAACTTGAGTGCGTACGATAGTCGAGCTTAACGGGAGATTTCTGACACTCCATAAATCTGCTACGTATGCAGATATGTGGGATCGCATGGGACCGTACGCCTCCAAATACGGTATGCGCATGATCGCGTTCAACGAGCGCGACTACCCTGGTTCGACGCCGTACACGAAAGAAGAGCTGGCGCAAATAACGAGCCCCGACGTTGAGGTCCAAGCGCATGCGGTGCGCAGATGGGGTTTAGAGTTTGCCCAGTTTCTCGCATATATCTGTAAGACATTGGACATTCCTGCCGTCTCAGGCGAGGGAGCCAAGAAACAGGGCGGGCTGGTGGTAGTCGCGTGGTCTGCCTGTGGCGTTGCAGCTACGGCTATGTTGGGAGATCCTCAGACAATGGGAAGCGACCTGACGGCTGCGCTGGCCCCTTACCTGCGCAAGGTTGTCATTTACGGTGCGCATCAGAGTTCCTACGTGCACGTAGCCGAACGCTCAGCGCTCCGCTCTTTCTTTACAGACGCTCCGTCGGTTGTATTTGGCGAGACACCCAACCTGGGCATCCCTTGGCCTTTCGCCGATCCCACAATCCCACCCGAGGGGATCCCAGATGCATTCATCACCTGGGTGTCTTCTTCCTTCTCTCCTCTGCCAGAAGGAGTCCCCATCACGCCCGAATCGCTGCGCGAGCATAATGCCATCCTTCCGGGCACGTCGACGCTCCGCAGCCTGTCTCCTGAAGATTACAAACGCATTGTCGAACCTGAGTTCGGTGGACGTGGACTCGGTTTGATTATGATCACGAGCGAGGCGATCCACCGCGCACATGCACACCGCACATTCTCTGACACTGATGCAGTCTTGCCCGAGGTCGACATCCTCTTTATCCACTGCGCCCAGGGTCCATGGACTGGTGTCTGGGGAGCCAAGGTGTTCCAAGACTTAGCTAGCGAGGCGGCCGACCCAGGTAAGAGGAAGCGAAAGACCGCCTTCCTGAAGCTGAAGGGCGCGAATCACTTCGTGAGTCCCCTTTACTCAGTGGAGCCAAGTTGCTGATCCATGTGTAGGTTAACTGGAACGAACCAGAGAGGATGGCTCGTCTTTTGGCAGAGAATTGCAACTTGCCCCTGTAGGAAGTGACTGGCCTGTTATGCGCACAATGTAGGGGTATCGAGACCGTCGAATGTACTTGTACAATATAAGAACTTACGAGGACCATCTATCGCTGAGTTTTCGCTTGCTTGGACCTAGTAACGGCGACCGAGACCTAGTGGCGCACGTTGCGCGCGCGTTCGCCAAGTCATGGATGTGGACGCAGGCGTCGACATCAGTGCCTTGCCCAGAAAAATCTGGAGACCAGCTAAACTGGTGTTAACGACTATTTGCTAGCGACGGCCTGGTGTGACGGACAATATGTGTATTGCATTACAAGCCTGTGGCACGTGGGTAATCGTACAACATCCGTACTGCCGCCATTGGTGATGGTCGAGGGAGCGAGGATGTGTAGAGGCAAGCTGTTCCCAGTCTCACAGCCTGTTATTATGAAGTTCCAAGTAAGGATCTCAACATTTATGGCCCGCACTGAGGCGCATGCTGACCTGCAGTATCAAGATCGGGATGGATGATATTAGCGAAGCGGAAGCATGCGCCTACTCCCTCCGCGCGAGATCACTCGACGTCTCTGTCTCGGTTCGTGTTCTCGATCGCCGCATGGGTAGACGTGACCTCGGTTGCAATAGCTCCGCTTGACAGCTGGGAGGGTGTGCGGATAGGTTTGCGTGTCGCGCGTACTGTAATGATTAACCTGCATGTTGCAGCCGCCGGTGGAATACGTGGTACAGACGACAGGATGTACGAACAGATCCGTGTCTGGCATGCGGAGATGAACACAAGTAAGCATGCGAAGAGAGGGCGTACTATGATGAAGGTATCCCCTACGGCTCAGTGAAGGAAGACCCAGACGTTTACGACCAGACCGTCTGGCGCGGCTAACACGTATAAGAGCACTGGTCGCCTTTGGTGAGAAGTACAAGCGTGCTCAACTGCGATGCGACGACACTGCACTCAGCCACCTATTGTTTGCATTCGCATCCCGGACCAGCCAATGATGAAGACGTCCTGCCTGGACATTAGTGGGCAACAGAGCGTGAAGGAGTGCTGAACGGGTCCGGGAAATCCATGAAAGGAGGGCTCATGGTCGTGTCGGCTAGGCTGCTGACTGTCGCTTGAAATACGTGTATGTCATTGATGATGAGGCCTAGGTTGAGACACCCGGTGTAAGCCAGATATATACACAGCAGGGTGAGCGCTATACTGCAGAGCGGGAGGCTGTAGCAGAGCAATATCGGAGCAATGCAGTGGGTTTCCCGCCGTCTCCTGGTTCGTTTGCATAACAATAGCGGTGGATTAGAGACTTAAACTCCGCTGTAACACACGTTGTACTAATACTTACTATTGTAACAAATAGCTCAACTCCGCTTCTATGTGATCATACCGCTGTAAAGTAATAGTAAACAGCATTTGCTATGGCGGAGCCCAAATCTTTAATCTGGCGCTATCCTTATACAAACGGGCCTTCTACGTATGTGAGCACTTACGATTGTCCACAGTACTAGTGCACACTGGCCAAGCTCGAATGCCTGCTCGGCAAGCCCGATATCTCTATCAAGCGAGTGCGCGCGCTTATGGGCACACCCCTCCGAACATGGGCACACAGGGATCGAGGACTCGCTCGAGGGCATCTAGAGCGTGCTCGTGCACGTCGCGCACCAGAGCAGCACACGGTTGCCCGCCGTCTCGTCGTCCGCGACACCTGTGCTCGGGGGCCGCGCGCGCGACCCCACGGCGGCGAGCTGGATCGCAGCGGAGGCAGTGTCGACGGAAGTTGCGCGCCCTCCGCTGCTCATACATCTCGCCGCGGTGTGCTCTCAGCCAGGGGAAGCGCCACTGTTGTCGGCGGCATGGCAAACTGCATCGACCCCGCGAGCGGCCGGTCGCCCCTGCATGTCGCGGCGCTCAATGGAAGCGAGCTTTGCGTCGTTGCGCTGCTCGAGGCAGGTGCGCAAAGGAGTCAATAAACACAAGAGGTGCAGAACAGATTTGAGTTCTAATCCTATGGCGTACAAAATAACATGTGGGCAGGTAATGGATAATATCTATCATTTGCGCAGATCAATCTGTAGATTCTTCGCGGTCAACATGCTCATAGGATCTATGAACATCACAAAAATCGGACGATCCTTCAACGGCAGGCTCTAGCGGAGGCGGTGTCTTGTCACTGTCAACGGCGGCATCCAAAGGAGCGAACAGCCCACAGTCATCGTCAACAAGCTCCAAGAGAGGATCCTCATCTTCATCGTCTTCATCGTCTTTTGTGCGTAGTACTGTACCTATGTGAGTGACATTATATAGTAGCTAAAATGTGCATGCTTACGTGTTCGCCGAAGGCATCGAGTGTCCCTGGATCTCGACACTGACCCGCCTACCGGTGCGGGAATGGTTATTACATAACCTGGACCTTGAACAGCGGCTAAGGCCCCACTTCAGTTCATATAAAATAGCGTTAACCATACTATGTGCCACCATTTGCCACTTTAATGTCGATGCACAGTCCAAAAAGCCCAGGTCGGGCAAAGCAACGGTGTAGTAAGGGCAGAATCGTGCGCTTCAGAGGAAGTGCGCGCGCTCCAGGGCCATTGCCGGCGTGCACTCTCAGGCTCTCTGTGTAAGCCGACTCATTCGCAAGTAAAAAGCATGGATGGGTATGTGTGTTATATTTAATTTTTATATTCTGATTTTTTTTTTGTCTTGCCTTTCCCTCTGGCCTCGCGCCGACCCTCTGGCTCCGCACTTGCCCTGGCCATCAGTCCATTCTCCAGACCGACCGGTGCAGGAGCCAATCACTGCTGTGCCTGACATCATGGGTTTGGCCCCGAGTCGGGGGCTTGGGTCCACTACTCCGGTTCTCAGCAGATACTTAAGGCGTGGCCTGCAAGCCTCTTCTTTTAGGAGGTAAGTCGACAGGGAGATATAATGAATCAGTTTCTTATTTCCACTAGACAACTATGATGCGCCGATGACGATGACGTTAATGATAAGCCACTTACTGGACTTGCGAGCACAATGCTAGCTTGCGAAAGCACTTGTTCCACTGAGCAACTGGCGACGAAGAGAGCTGTTCAGCGACGTAAGCTGTACAGCTGTTTCCAGAACGATAGACACTCCCCAGCTAGTTTTCAGCGCTCGGAGTTCGAAAACTTCGCGGGCGCCAGTGAGAGTGAGGGCGGGGCAGACGGCATGGTTGAGCATCGATTCTATGAGGTGGTACGAGCCTTTGCTAGCTTTGCTACTCATGCACATGGCTGATGCTTGCTGAGGTGCGCCTACTTGTACGCATGCCTCTGTGGCGGCAACGTATTTCGAACGGTAGCCCTACCCACTTTTCACTGGCAGACCACACGAAACATCAAGTCCTCCGAGCCTCCGGCAGTTCTGGATGAACTCCGAGACCTCCTGAGTATCATGAGAACCACAAGCAGCCCGGCCAACAGATCCCAGCTTCACAATCTAGTACATATGTTGACTCGCACTGCAAACGAATATTGAGGCTGCCCAAGCAGTCGGCCTAACCGCACCCGTCCCGTGAGGTATCGCTAGCGCCCGTAGGAATTTCAAACTCCGAGTACTTTACATGCTGCGGACGGCATTACTTTTTGCGGAGCAGCCGCCACGCCGCCAAGAGCTACCCCGTTTCTCCTCGCACACCTTAAAGCATTCAGCCCGACCGGTCCCCTGTGAGCTTGCTACGACCCACCTACACTTGGCTCAAGCCACAACGCCGAGCCCGACGGTGACCGCGCAAGCAGTCCACATTCGAGTTTTGAACGGTACATCAACACAGCAGAACGCGTGGTAGTACAGCATCAAGACGCAAATCCTCTCACCCTCACGACCCTTGCCGCAGCATCCCTTTCACTCTTCTCTGCGCAACCATGTTGAACCGTGCCTGCACGCCAGAGACGTCAGAGTATTCGCTCCCAGCATGGAAGCGTGTGCCGACAACAGCAGATGTCCTCTTTGGTCTCGCGCTTCCTTACCGACCACCAAAATCGTCACTCGGCGCGTACATCTGGCGGAAGCGGCTGTGGTTCGAGTCGACCTTCGCGCTGACGATGCTTCAGCCTTGGGAGAAGGTGTTACTTAGTATGTGTCTCGCGTTTCACCCTCGGATAAACCTCCTCACGCGGCACAGTGACTCTCTTCAACTCGTTCCTCGTGCTCTTCATGACCGGCTTCTGCCTCTATTTCCCCTACCACCTCACGTTCGTCGCCGGGCGTGCGAAGTACTATCTTCTTGGGCAGGAAAACCCTGAAGTAGGTGTCGCAGCGTCGATACAGCGACTCGTTATGAGCTGGCGGTGGAACGACACGAGCACGCGGATCGCGAACTGGGTTGAGTTGTAGACAGTTCTCCTCTGTGTCGTCTTTCCCTTACACTATGTACGTCGTATACCGCGTCTTTCCTGCTGCTCTCCACTCACCACACCCACAGACACGCTGTAATGGTTCTCCTTCGCTGATACCCCGTAGATACCCCGTTGGATTTTGTTCGCATACTGCAAAACTTGGTCAGTGTGTATACTCGGTTCGCATGCGTTGTGAAGCACGCCCATCCTGCCAACCGTCACGCGTAACTAAGGCTCAGGCGCTTAAGTTACCCTAGGATCCGCACATCTCAGCTGGCTGGAAAAAGATGGAAAACGATAGATGTCGTTTAGCCCTCGTCTTCTGGGTCCGTGCTCGGTTTTACAACGATGTCGCGTTGTAGTAAACAGCAGTTCTGCCGGCGTTTAACGGACACTTGCTCCACACGGCCGCGGTTCGATAGACGTTGAGCCTTTGCATACGTTAGCCTCCTGGCGCGCCCAAATCGTCTGCCCAATGAAAACGGTTACGCCGTGTCGAAAAACC
>NW_006767634.1:611052-612456 GCF_000300595.1 Phanerochaete carnosa HHB-10118-sp | reverse complement strand
GGTTCTCCTCTGTGTCGTCTTTCCCTTACACTATGTACGTCGTATACCGCGTCTTTCCTGCTGCTCTCCACTCACCACACCCACAGACACGCTGTAATGGTTCTCCTTCGCTGATACCCCGTAGATACCCCGTTGGATTTTGTTCGCACACTACAAAACTTGGGCAGTGTGTATACTCGGTTCGCATGCGTAGTGAAGCACGCCCATCCTGCCAACCGTCACGCGTAACCAAGGCTCAGGCGCTTAAGTTACCTTAGGATCCGCACATCTCAGCTAGCTGGAAAAAGGTGGAAAACGATAGACGTTGTTTAGCCCTCGTCTTCTGGGTCCGTGCTCGGTTTTACAACGATGTCGTGTTGTAGTAAATAGCCAGTTCTGCCGGCGTTCAACGGACACTTGCTCCACACGGCCGCGGTTCGATAGACGTTGAGCCTTTGCATACGTTAGCCTCCTGGCGCGCCCCAAATCGTCTGCCCAACGAAAACGGTTACGCCGTGTCGAAAAATCGTCCGTGACGTACGCGTGTATTACGACAGTGCAACTCGACAGTCGTTCGTCCATTTTTAGTATTGATGCGCCATCGATCCCGCCACCACGGGCTACAGATCCGCCGGGCCGGCGGTTGCTGAACAGCGAAACAGCTGCTCGTCGAATCAAGCAAGTTTTCCACGACTAACTCACCCTACTCCAGCCATGGACTTGGGCTTGGACGGTGTTCACGTACTCGTTACAGGTACCTGCGCTTAATATCCGGTATTCGGAGAGATTTTTGACTTCGTATGGACAGGTGCTAGCGGGGGGATAGGTCTGGAGACCGCCCGACTGTTCCTCAGTCAGTCGCTGAATCTCTACCATTCGCTTATCGCAAATATTAGAGCTACCTTCGTATAAGCAGAGCAAGGTGCCAAAGTGACATGCCACTACCGGTCGAACCCGTCGACGCTGGCAGCCCTGCAATCCGAGTTTGCAGGGACGCAGGTTCAGATCCTGCAGGCGGACCTAACGCAGGAGTCGGACACGCAGCATATCTTCAACGAGGCGAGCCGTTCATTTGGACCCGTGCAAGTTATTGTCGTAAATCATGGGTACTGGCCCCCGGAGGACGTCCCGGTTGCGCGCATGACGCTCGCCCAATGGAATGCGACGGTCTCCACGGATCTTACGTCGAGCTTCCTCGTTATCCGGGACTATCTTAATGGCCTCGAGCGTGCGAGCGTCGCTGCGAAGGACAAGGCGGCGATCGTGATGATAGGTAGCACCGCTGGAAAGTACGGCGAGGCTGGCCATGCCGACTATGCGGCGTGTAAGAGCGGTAAGGGATCTTCGCCTGCATAGCATAACGTGGAAGTATCTTACATAATCTGTCCCCCCTGTACAGCGATGATGTATGGTTTGACCATGTCC
>NW_006767634.1:598062-610928 GCF_000300595.1 Phanerochaete carnosa HHB-10118-sp | reverse complement strand
GCAGGTTCAGATTCTGCAGGCGGACCTAACGCAGGAGTCGGACACGCAGCATATCTTCAACGAGGCGAGCCATTCATTTGGACCCGTGCAAGTTATTGTCGTAAATCATGGGTACTGGCCCCCGGAGGACGTCCCGGTTGCGCGCATGACGCTCGCCCAATGGAATGCGACGGTCTCCACGGATCTTACGTCGAGCTTCCTCGTTATCCGGGGCTATCTTAATGGCCTCGAACGTGCGAGCGTCGCTGCGAAGGACAAGGCGGCGATCGTGATGATAGGTAGCACCGCTGGAAAGTACGGCGAGGCTGGCCATGCCGACTACGCGGCGTGTAAGAGCGGTAAGGGATCTTCGCCTGCATAGTATAACGTGGAAGTATCTTACATAATCTGTCTCCTCTGTACAGCGATGATGTATGGTTTGACCATGTTCATGAAGAACGAGATCGTGAAGATCGCTCCCAGAGGACGGGTGAACTGCGTCGCGCCTGGCTGGGTTCGCACGCCGATGGTAACGTCCGCGCTAGAGAATCCCTCAGTGATTTATCAGGCACTCGCCACGTACGTTTTCTCCAGCTGCACTGTGTACACTCCGCAAAGTAACGTGTCAATTCCAGAACCCCTCTAAGAAAGGTCGCCGAACCGCAAGATATCGCGTCCCAGGTGGTCCTGCTCTCGTCAGCTTCAGCGTCTGGCCATGTCACCGGCCAGGTTGTCATGGTAGAAGGGGGTATGGAAGGTCGACTATTGAATCGGCCTGAAGATGTACTTGCCTAGACTTACAATGGAAGAGAAGGAACATGCATCCTCTTGGTCATGCCGCGCCGTATCGTGCGATGCGCTACCTCGGGAAACCGGCACTACTTCATTGCCTTGGACCATGAATCAGTTCAGTAGAGCGAGCATCTGCTCTTCCACGCTTTGCTTGTGTGCACGCTGTTTGTGGGGGAATGTACGCCCGTCTTTAAGTGGGGGGTCTCCGGAAGTCGGGGCTGCTGCTTGCCAGCAAGGTTGATCCGCTGTCCGCTCGGTGCGGGGCAGATTTGAAATGCTAGCCGGTTAGAATACTTCTGAAGGGAGATGGCGCGCGGGTTTGACTTTATAGCTACAGAAAACCCAGAAATCAGGCAGTCGTGACATGCGAGAAGTACTGCTCATGCGTACTACGAAGAGTTCATCTGTTTGCGGCTACGTACGGCGAATGTAACCACAACATTACCATCGTACCGGATATCATTCGAGAAAGTAACTCTGAGGCATTGCGTGGGGGATGTGAAAGTTGTCGGTTCGCCGCGGGCGCATTCCAAAAGCGGATCAATTCCCAGTATGAAATCCGTCGGCCCAGTGCACTGGCGGCGCGCGCCAAACCAGGACATCTCAGACTTGGTCGTCAACCGTTATACACAGCTCGTCCGACCACAACATGGTACGCATCCCGTGTCCCTCTGTTATGCATCCTCTCTAACAGATGCCAGAGTGACAACGCAGGCTAGTCTTTTTTCTCTGTTCGCACCAGACGACGCGGGGGGCTGAACGCGAAGTACAGAGTACAAGGAGGCCTTCGCGCTCTTCGACAAGCGAGGCACAGGCGCAGTCCCGCGCGAAGTCCTCGGTGACCTCCTGCGTGCCCTTGGCCAGAACCCAACACAGGCTGAGGTCGCGGAGATCGTCGCATCGGCACCCAAGGACGGTGAGTGCTTCTGCTCCTGCCGCTACGGCGACGCGCGGACGGCGGGCTGAACGGGGCTTGACATACGCTGGCGATGTGCCCCCCGATGGACGATCACAGTCGACTACAAGACGTTCTTGACGATTCTGAACCGGCCAGACGGCTTCAAGCCTGCGGGAACGCCAGGTGCGCTGCCTGATCCGTTGTTCATCTGCTAATTACTGAGGTGTGTCGTGCAGAGGAGTTCATTCGCGGATTCCAAGTATTTGATAAGGAAGGCAACGGGTTCATTGGTGCAGGCGAGCTGCGCTACGTGCTTACGCAGCTGGGAGAGAAGATGTCAGACGAGGAGGTTGACGAGCTACTGAAGGGTGTGCAGATAGGCCCGTGCGTACTTTATTCTTTTCTAACTTGATCTACTCATTGATTGCGACGCAGTGACGGCAACGTGAACTATGAGTCTTTCGTGCGCACGATTTTAAGTCAATAGATTCGGATGTATCTTACTCTGGTGCGATGTGTTTGCTCTCGCATGCCGCCTGCTTATTCCCTCACGATTTTATCTTGCATGGATTGCTCCATTCGTCATGTTCTGCTTTAATACCAACACAACGTAATCAAATCCAAAGCATACTTGTGACGGATCGCCCGAGCCCGTTGTTATGGACGAACATGAATCCTAGGCCTGTGACCAGGTGAACTCGGTAGGGTAGGGACGCACATCGAGGCGGTCGGTGCATTCGAATGGTGTGCTGGTATCGAGTGTATACGAGTCAGGCCCTGGTGTGCATATGCAACCTGACAAGTGTGCCAGAGCTTCGTCTGCTGGGCACTCACATTCTGAACGCAAAGGTATTCATACATGCGCCCAAGTGCAACATACATGTATAGATGCGATTGATACATACACCCACAGCTCTTAGCCGCTACTAGGCTTAGGCTCACTGTATGTACTGGCAGGCTCTTATCGGGATACGGCCCACCACCCGGCTTGTAGCGCGGCCGCATGCCCTCTGAAGGCTGTAACTTGGTGAGTACATACAACAATAACCTAGTACATGCAAATATACTCACTTTTATAGCATACCACTACTTGTCTTATTCTTGGCAAGCCCACGATTTGGGCCAGGCTCGGGCTCAGCTCGAGCTCAGGGTTCGGCTTGACATCGCCACAAGCCTACCCACACACCACTAAATGAGACTATCTAATGTAATTCCACTTGACCAACAGTTAAAGGCGACCGCTGAAGACGCATTGCCTCTTCCCCTATAGATCGTCACCACCATGTCTGGTCTGTCAATATTCGCTTCCGCATATCCACCTATCCCGCTCCCGCGACGGTCATTTTTTACGTACTTGCTGGAGCAAGACAACTTCGACGACAATCACCCTTACAGCATCAATGGTCAGACTGGGAAGGTGCTCACGCGTGGACAGCTCAAACAGAAGTCGCTGTATCTCGCCGATGGATTGAGAAACGTGCGCAACGCGGGGCTAAATGCCCTCGAGAAGGGGTCAGTCGCTCAGTCGCTCTGGTAGTCGGCCCGGCGACAGACTTGTGTCCGGTGCTGATGTTTGCCCTCGTACGTGTTTCACATTGCTCTGCAACGCCTCGTGATCTAGAGCGCGAATGTCGCAGGGCGCGACAGGGATCATGTGTATGCTGGCCAATCACATGTACATCGAGCACGAGCTCGTGCACGCGATGAAGGTTACTCGAGCGTCGCGCGTCCTTGCACGTGCCTCGGTCATGCCGCTGGTACTGTGCACGCTGCGGTCTCTCGAGCGTTCACGAGAAGACATCAGGCGGTCAGCCATCATTATCTCCCCGGAGGACGAGATCCCGGCAGGGTACAAGTCCGGAAGCTGGGTCGCGCTCAGCAAGCTCGACTACACACTTGTACCGAGCGTGCCCGAGTGTCTCGACGGTAGCACGTCCGGCGACCCCGTTCATCTACCTCAGCTCAGGTCAGCATCCGCGAGCTTTCCACCGGCTGGCGCCGCTGACAGATATGCGCACTCGGCACGGACTACGAGCCTGAGCAAGGGCATCGAGCGGTACAAGGTCTCGGTCAGCTTTTCGTCTTTCATTTATTTGTTTATTTACCAAAGGGCAATGCTCGGAAGGCCGACGACACTGAGGCGCAGGCGACCCTCATGCTACTGCCCATGCTGCTCGCGTTGACGACTAGCCTGCTTGTGGACAAGTACGACCTGTCGTCGTTGCACGTGACGGCAGTAGGGGCGGGCACCTATGTCGCCCGATATGATCCTGGCTTGTCGCCGTCGATTCGTTAAGAAGGAATGGCAGTCAAGCATAAGGGAAGCCCATGGGATGACGGAATTGTGTCCATTTGCGCCAACTATGCTGTTCCGGGATTTTGAAGCTTGGTCTCTCTAGGTGCCGCGGCGACGTACATGCCGTTGGAGGCTATGGCGCCGCATATGTCCTCTATGGGATGGCAGTTGCCCAACTCGGAGATGTGCGTGGTGGACGACAATGACGAGGATGTGGCCATCGAGACACAGGAGGAACTCTGGTTTAGAAGTCACAGTGATATGAAGTGCGCATTTTTTTTTTTTCGCAAATGTTGGCAAGACTTCCTGACGTTCTGCAGAGGGTATGCGAACAACCCGAAGGCGACAGCGGAAACCATTACGCCCGATGACTGGCTCAAGGTCGGCGACATGGCTGTTCTAGACAAGGATGGGTTTTTGTCAGTTACAGACCGTAAAGAGCTCATCAAATACAAAGGTTTCCAAGGTATGCGTCTTGTAGCTACAGCGAACCTTCTCGCTCACTTTGTGTCCCTCAGCCACTCCTGCAGAGCTGAAAGATATCATCAGCTCGCACCGGGGTGCGGGGGACTGTGCCGTGATCGGAGTGTATGAGAAGAATTAGGCCACGGAATTGCCCAAGTACTGCCTCTATAAACTACTTTGAGTGCGTACTAGTTGCGGGACCGGACTCCACCTTCGCGAGACTAATGTCATCTGATAGGATACTAGGCATCGTGCCGATAGCCGAGATACCGAAGACTCCGTCTGGGAAGATTTTGGAGAGAAAGCTGTGGGAGCTGGAAGGCGCACAGAATGGATTCGTACCGAAACTGTACAGTATTGGGTCGTGAGAGTGCAGTTGAGAAACCTGGCAGAATCGTCAAGTCAAGGCTTATGGCGTATTTTTTCCCTTCATGTGTCATGATATATTCATATTGCAGGATAACATGGGTAGGCACAAAGATACCAGAAAGTCACAACAAAAAGCAAGTGAGTCGACACACGGCGACCATACAGCAAGTCCCAATATATTCATTCTACCAAGTATCGAATGTCTCGTTGTATCATCGAGCTTCTCGAGGCACCTTCTTTCGCATTGGTCTCGGCTTCTATCACTCGATCTATCTGCTACTCACTTCCTTCAGACGTTTACGATAGCGCTAGCGAAGATCACTGCGACTCCAAAACGAACTCTGGCCCTTTCCCCGTCGTGTCTCGCACTCCGGGCGCTGCCTCATGATGCTGCTTCCATCGCCCGAGACCATTCGTGCGCGCGCTACCTGCACACTATGCACAGGGAGCAGCCGGCACGATGCTCGAGATACGGAACGTGCGTTTCCTGCTCAATGGACGGACCATGCTCGAGACGCGGCACATGCATCGCTCCCACGTGCGATGGCCCCTTCGTGAACAGGCGCATCAAGGACATCGATATCGTGAATGGGGAGTTGAGGCCCCTTTGCATCGAGGGAGTGTTTTTGTGGGTGGGTCGCATCGCTCGTGCACCAACCTTTGTCTCTCTTTTTGTGCTCATACCAGCACAAAAGGTATTAGGTGCCATCCCAGCGTCCCTCAGTACGCATCCCACCAACTACTGAGCAGACCGGTCGCGAGTCCAAGAAGTTATTTGTGTCGGGCAGTAGACATGCACCGGTGTCCACTTAGAAGCCATATAAAGGAGTCTAGCTAATCACTATTTGTTTAATGTTTGTTTACTGCTTATAAACCTCTAGCTGTGTGTTGACAAAATATTTACTGGCTGGCGCCTTGAGTCTAGTAGCTCTGGAGACTTCAAAGTTAAGGAAAAGAGGGTCCCCCATGCCCCCTCCCCCTCAAAAAAATCCCCTATTTGCAAGCCAGCCAATAGGCGCTACCAGGGCTCGAACCTGGGTTTTGGGAATTGAAAATCAGAATCCCAAGTGATAACCACTACACTATAGCGCCTTGCATATGTCGGCCCCATACAGAATCCCATATGTCTTTGTCCCTCAAGACCCCACTATCCGGCAGATGTTCAAACATGGATTGGAACCGTAGTACTCGTACATGACCGAAGGACCCACGCAGACATGGCCGTCCTGATGGGAGAAAGAGGAGGTCGCTTGTCTCTTCTCGTTATGCTTCACTTCCTCCCCGAAAGCACGACATAATTTTGTCACGCATAGCTGACCATTCTGTACAACTCCGCCATCAGTCGCACCACCGCCGTGGACACGTCTATCATGTATTGTCTATATCAAAAGGCTCATTAAAAGAAGAACCAGCCAAAGCCAAGGGTAAAGCGGCAAAAAAAAGATGTAAAGGAGAGGCAGGGTCGGAGCAGGGCCGCGGAAGGACCATCTATGTATGTCTGTATGCATGTTCATTAAGCCGTGAGGTATTGTGGTGGCGCTACATAATTAATGGGCGATGGAGGAAGGGTGCGCAGGGAACGGAGATCCCAATCTCAAGTTTTGGCTCTCCGGTAATACAGAGAATGCGCTTTGTGTCGGTTTCTGCGGCTTTCGGCAGGGTGCAGTCGGGAAGCACAGCGCAGCCGTGCGCTTACTCGCGAGAGACGTCACTAGCATACAGAGAGTCAGTGGGCTAAGCCAGAGAAGGCAGGAGGACAGACGCACCGTCCGAAGATCTTGACCTTGATCCAGTCGGTCGCGACGAGCGCACGGTTGCGGAGCGAGAAGAGCTTGCTCAGGTAGGCGCTGCGCCAGAAGAGGTACGTCGCCACGCCCGCCGTCGCGAGCTACAGGAGCGGGAAGCGTTAGTCAGTCCCAGGCGTCAAGACCCACCGCGAACAAAAAGAGCCCACGCACGTTTCCACTCGAGAAGAAGGGCAGGTCCGCGATCGCCTTGTCGCTCCCGATGTACGCGAGCGAGCCCTGGTGTGAGTACTTGAACGGCCGGATCTTCTCGACCTTGGCGACCTGTCGCTCGAGGCCCTCGACCTTCGCCTTCCTCTCGGCGCTGTCGTCGGGCACGCGGCGCGCGTCGTCGAGCTCCTCGGCGAGGCGGTCGCGGCGCGCGAGCTGGCGAAAGACGCGCGCGAGGTACGCGCCCTCCTGTGCGGCGACCTGCGCCGTCGGCGCGTAGCTCGTCGCGGTGCAGTCGCCGATCGCGAACACGCCCTGGGCGCCGTTCATCCGGAGCGACTCGTCGACGGAGATCCCGCGCCGGTTCGTCTGCTCCGCGGGCAGCTTCGCCATCAGGTCGCGCGTCACCTGGCGGAGCGTGTTGCCGGCGGCCCAGACGACCATGCCGCACGGCACCTCGGCGACGGTGCGGTCGGGCATCTGGAGGACGACGCTCTTCTCCTTGATCTCCTTGACCATCGTCTTGGTCATGATCTCGATCTTGGCCGCCTTGAAGGTGCTTTCTGTGTAGTCGATCAGCTGCTTGCTGAACATGGGCAGCACGGAGGGCAGTGCCTCGACGAGCGTGATCTTGATGCTGTCTGCAAGCTCGGGGTACCACGAGCGCAGGTCATCTTCGAGGAAGTCATGGAGCTCGCCACTGAGAAGATGTTAGCGCTGGAAGGGAATGTACGGTCACGTGACACACCTCAGCTCGACACCGGTGGGACCGCCACCAACGACAACCTGCAGGAGTATCAGAACAGATTCGTAAAAGAGACGTGATGCGACGCACCATGTGCAGAAGACGATCAACCTCCTCCTTACTCTGGCCAGGGAACGCAGCAGATTCAACGCAGTCGAGGAAACGGCGCTGCATCTGAAGCCGAGATGAGTATGCCAGCAGCTACCATAGTGTAGCAACGCACCTTCTCCGCATCATCGAGCTCTTTCATGAAACATGCGTTTTCTCGTACTCCGGGGATGTTAAATGTCTGAGTCTCGGCGCCGACGGCGTACACAAGGTAGTCGTACTTCATGGTTGTTGATGAGACGAGACCTTGTACCTCAGAGGTGTCTACAGAGACCGTAAATAATCTGCCTGAAGGGCACTTTGGAAGTACTTGCCTGCGAAGGTAACAGTCTGGTTGATGGGGTCGACGTCGGTCGCAGACGCCTCGATGACCGTCACCTGACGCTTCATGTGGCGCGTCACGTAACGCGTAGCTGAGGAAAGGCGGGGGGTGAGCAGAAATAAACAGTACATGTCGAGCGGACATACGCTGGATAATGGAGCGGGGGCTGAGCGTTCCAGTAGCGACACTAGGGAGAAGCGGGGTGAACAGGAAGTAGTTACGCGGGCTGATGACGAACTGGATGTTTGCTCAGTCATCGTGCTCAAAGGGAGAAGCGACTGCGACGTACGACATTGTAGTCCTCTGCTTCAAGCGAGTTGAGCAAGCTGGTCGCGCCCCAGCCGCTTCCGAGAATGACGAGGTTCTTCTTGCTGGGATCGTGAGGCAGCTGGGGGCCGGGCGTGCGGTCCTTGTGCGCGACGTAGTAGAAGAGACCTCCAGAGAGGACGACGGTGAAGAGGGTAACGCGGCCGGTAGCCTGTAGGACGCGCTGCCAGCGGGATTGCTTGGGAGGTATTGGCGCGGCCTTCGCAGCAAGAGGTCAGTCAAAACAGAGAGTCACGGGGAAGACCAGGGATGAGAATCACAAGGGGCTGAGACTGGGCTTCGGTGGATGCCAGACGTCTTGGGATTCTCGCGTGGACGAGCTGGGCAGACGGCCTAGACTGCGCGATTCTTCGGCCGAGCTGAGCGCGAGCTGGGAGCACGCGTGAATATTCCGGTCAGGCTGCGGTAAGCGGTGCACGCACCACGAGCGACCTGCATGGCTTTTGAGATGGTGAATTAGTTCACCGGGGGTGAAGAGGAGTAGAAGTACGCGGGGAGGAAGAGGAGGAGGAGCAGGAGGAGAGTGTCTGGACAGGTCTCGCCAATTTTGCGCGTTGAAGAGGTCGTGCGTCATTCCGACTCCGGTCGCACACGGCGCACCTCTTGCGCCCACCCTTCGTCACGGTGGCGCCCGCTCTCCCTCCGGAACAAACTGGCTTGCAGAAATACCCGCGAATTGGCAGAAAATATCTGCACGTATCGCGTGCATGGATGCGGTGTACGGCGAAAGTACGGTGCATACGCCGGAACCGCTGCCTTTGTGGGCGGCACTGCGGTCGGAAAAGACCGCTTTGCGGTGGAGTCCATCCTAAGCATACGCTCTTTGCAGACGTACGAGCTAACTGTTTGCATGTCGGATGCCCCTGCAGTCCAGGCTGTATAGAGCTTGCAAGATCCAATGTAAATACGACGTCGAGCATGGGGGAGATCTTTCTCTGGTCACACCGTTTTTAGTGCAGGATCGTCGCTATCGCTCCGTAGGTACTATCGCGTAGCGATTTCGCAAAAGTCTCATCAGGGTGGGACTATCACAAGGGTCGCACTCGGGACGCAGGGATACGCACAACGAGCGGAGAAGAAAAGGCGTGAGGAGAGGGGGGATATAGAAGAGAGGGTGTGCTACGTCGTTGACGTCTTTATATTCTGCGTTCGTTGTTACTCACGTCTTCGCCATTGCACAGCTGGCAGTACCAGAATGTACGCCTCTGAAGAATTATTTCTGTGCAATGCGCTTAATTCACCCAGCCGGCCGCTGCTTGTTACCTTTCTTTCCCAAAAGTCACACTTTCTGCGACTCGGAGTATTGTATACTGCATCAGTGTTCCCACACCTTAAGTAGTGCCTCTCATAAGCTGGTTTTCCAGTCGACAGCCATCTTCTTCCCTTCTGAGCTGTCCATTTCTCCGCAATATCCAACCAATGGCACGGCTCTTCGGAGGCACAGCCCCCTCGGCTCTAACGCTCAACATCGCCGTGCCCTGCTATATCGCCGCCACAGCGCCACACGCTGGTCCCCACGCTTTGATTTCCTGACCAGGTCTTTCCTTGAAAACCAGCAGATCTCAACTGATCTTCATCCGCTCCTAGGTTTGTCAGTCTTCTGTTTGCTGCTGCTATGTTCAGCGTAGTATTGGACAGGCACCAGTTCATGCCGCAAAACGTTGTGGACGGCGACTGCGCGTCTTCTCGTGCAGCCGACACTTCACCGGCGCGTCCCTGAGACTCGCGTGTCGGCCATGCACGGTCAGCTCGTCTGCAATGTACCTCCGGTATGCGTTCCTTGCATCTGTGGCAAATGTCCGAAAGACGCACTCGAGTTCAAGGCATCGGGTGGGGAGGCTCGCGGCGCCTCAGCAGCGTCCTCGCACATTTCCCTCGCATTCTAGTGAGCTATTCTGCAACTGGTCTGCTGCAATGACTTGGTCGAATGACCACTGACTACACTGTCCAGCGTACCTTGCGGGATACGGTGCAACCGTGCCGGCTGGTGGCCCTGCTGCAGTGATCACCGGTTGGCAGCCTCACCGCTGAATGCTTCAACTTCCAGCAGGTCCCTTCTTCTGTCTATTCATCAATAACCCCTAGCCTTGTAACTACAGACCAGCTCTTACCCGGAACTCCTCAGGGTATCAGCCATCCCCCGGCGAGCCTCCGAGCGCTCGCTTAGTGCCGTCACTCAGCCTTCCCGAGTGTCGTGCGAGTTAGACGGACGCGGACAGCGTCCGCAAGCGGCGCGGTGGCCGCGAGATACACGGACGCCTTGCGAAGGGTGCGCGTGGATCTGCAGTCTTCTGTACACGCACGCGACGTATTCAAACGGCGGCCGAGGGGTATCCGGACACGGAAAAACCGTGTCAACGAGCAGGGACCCTGCAGGATCGCAAGGTTCGACTCATGGTGGCACGGGCGGAGGGTGCCGCTCGGCGTGGACACGGACGTGCGCCGGCCGTTCTGAGCTGCTTCGCCTACAACGCGGATGCCGCGTGAGCTGACATCTCGATGGGCCCACCTGCACCTGTGCAGACCGCACAACACCGAGGACGACGGTGAGGCAAAGGGTGGAGGCATTCCTGCAGGGTGCCGGCTCACCTACTAAACACAGCACTCCGCAGATGCTGAAATGCTTCCCCCGTAAACTTAACGTCCTGTCTATCTCTCTGAATATGACTAGATAGTCAGTCTTCAAGCTTCAAGCTTCGCACCGTGACACTCGGCAGCAGTCTGATAGCTTCCGGGTGCGCCTTCCCTGCCTCGGGACCGCAGCATCCGCGGCTGGCATCGTGGTTCCACGCGTGTCGTCCGAACGGCCCTTTACGAGAGCATCGCAACGGCCCATGATGTGCGTGAGAGGACGTAATATTACCGAAGTACAGTCACCACAGTCCCGAACACAGTTCACGCTGGTAGACGAAACGAGCCGCGGTGCGATGCCATGAGCTTGCTCACAAATAATCAACATCTGTATTCTAGAGAGCACCGTCTATGTGGGTGCATGTGCGGCAAAGACAAGGAGAGGGATACAGCGATCGACTAGGATAGCATGGCGGACAGGGCGATAACAGGGGCGTGCGCCGTCGAGGCGCGGTGTACACTAAGGGTATGCGGCGCCCGGCAGAGAGGGAACGTGGGGACTCGAGAGGGACAGGGCAAGACGGCCAGGCCTTGCGGCGCGGTCAACGCATGAGGCGCAGATAGTAATAAAGACGAAGAGACCAATGGCGCAGACGAACGAGGAGAGCTGAATGTGAAGATGGAGCAAGCGCGGGAATGAGTCATCTAAGGTGCGGTCGTCGCGGTGTCTCAGAGCGTGTTGTACGTCTGGCCGAGAGGGAGGATGTTGTTCGAGCCGTCGGTGAGGATGTTATCGCCGGCCGTGAAGTAGGCGTAGCCGCTGTTGCTGTCGAGGCCGTCCAAGAAAGGCAGCATCGTGTCGAGGAAGGTGGTCTGGTCCTGTGTCGAGCCCGAGGCCCCGAACTGCGACCGCTGTTAGCACGACGCCATGAGCTGCATACGGGGACATGCACACCTCGGTCATGAACGTGGGCTTGCCGTACTTGGTGCCAATGTCAGTGATGTACTGCTGGAAATACCCGATGTTGGTCGCGCTATCGTAAATATGGAACGCGATGCAGTCGATGGTGCAGCCGTTGCACTCCTGCAGGAACTGGTCGAGCCAGGCCTCGCCCATGGGCGCGCCGCCGTTGGTAATCGCAGGCGAGCAGAGCTTGGCCTTACCCGCGAAGGGCTCCATCCATTGCATCCATGCGGCCGCAGCTGCCTGCGGGCTCAAGTTTGACTGCGAGCCGAGATCGGGCTCGTTGAATCTGCGGGGGTCGGAATCAGACTCGTCCGGGAGTTCACTCTGTTTCAGACCAGATTGGCTGCGGGTTTGATACGCGTTGCTTGGCAGATAAATACCAGGAACAAATCTGGCTGGACGCTCCCCGCAGCCTTCACATCCAGGCACAAGCTGGAAGCAGAAACTCACCCGAGGAGGTGCGTAGAGCCGGAGGCAATAGCAGCGGTGGCGTCGTCCATCCAGGTACTGGTGTGGCCTGAGTCCGCTCCCCAAAGCATGGGTAGGTACTGCTTGCCCGCGGGAACGTTGCCACCAGGAGTGGATCCCCAGTTGTACAACCACGAGATCCTGTGCGAAGTCAACGTCTTCGTCTCGTACGAGAACTGCGAAGGACTCACTTGGAACCGAACTGGTCAGCCGCGCCGATGTTGTTGTACGATACGCCGCGCTTAGTCCCGTTACCAGAGGAAGGTGGAGGCGCGGGAGGCGCGGTGCTGCAGTCCGTCAGCTCATGAGGCCAGGCACGGAGCCAAAGCGCACGTACGTGACGGGCGCAGACGTGCTCGTGGGCGCGAGCGTCGCAGAGGGGCCGCCGCGGCGGTGCATGTTCCTCACGTGGTTGTGGCCCTGAACAGAGCCGACGAGCGCGAGCGCGATGGAGACAAGGGTCGCTGAGAACTTCATATTGTTTGGTTGTAAACTTCTTCTAGGCGGGAGGCGCGGGAACAGCGAGCGTGTGTAACGAGTGCGAAGCTGAAAGAACGAACAGCGCCTTGAAAAGAGTGTGGCCGGGAAAGCGAAGCTGAGCGAG
>NW_006767634.1:595192-597295 GCF_000300595.1 Phanerochaete carnosa HHB-10118-sp | reverse complement strand
CTATCATGCAATAACGGCATGGTACACCGGTGGCGTACTTGGAACGCTGGCCAGCATCCTCGAGCCACATGTATAAGCCAATTCCGGAATTATAGTGATTTTATCCGCAGCCCATGGAATTCTCTCATGCACATGAACCCCAAGCTATATGTTTTCTGGCTGGCCACAGAAGCAGGGACGTTAACATGCAGCTTGCAGCACGCGCAGGCGACATTACACGCGCTCTCGGTCTGAGAGCGTTCAAGTCCCCATATATCAAGAGTCGAATCTGCCGTAGCTGAGTTGCCCATGTCTATCACAATCATGTTCTGAGATGTATGCCGCCGGGCGACGCCATCCGCGACGGCTCGAGTACATCAGAGATCGCAGCGAAACTGATGCCCCAGATAGATGACCAAGACAAGAGACGGCTTCGCTCCGCTACGCGACAAATATTGTCCCGGTAGCTGTTCTCGTGGCAGCTGTTCTCGCGATCGAGGTTGGCGTCTTCGCGGCTGGTGTATGCTCACTCATGTAGCATTCTCGTGACTCTACGGAAAATATAGATTCACATATGTATTTGTTTATCGAGCCTTCTGGTTCTCGACCGCCTGCGGCGGCTAGCAGGATGAAACTGGAGCAGTGGGGTAAGCGGAAGTAACAGGAGATCTGGGGTCGATTAGGGGCATGCAGCGCTGGGTATATAAAGAGCAAGGTTGGGAACAGGGCATGTAAGAGGTTAACAAATTGTAAGGAACCAGTTACTTACTTTCAGGCCATCCTGGTTTAAAGATACGAGCAATAGCCAATTTTAGATGCCAGAGTACACTGAGGCGGCATAAAGGTCAGGACGACTTCGGTTTTTCGAAGTCCGCCCGGAGTATCCCAGGTGAGCTAGAATGGCTGGGGACGAGACTACTACCTCTGGTAGCGAGCTCTTACATCAACCTCCTTCGACTGCCCTTCGAGTACGCCATAACTTGCATCTAAAAGCTCCAGCTCATCCTCCACTATAGTACGATCATCTACGATGTCAACATCAACGGTAGCATTGGCTGGCAATGCCTTCCTCACCACGGTACCAGCAGGAGCTGTCGAGGTCATCAACGACAACGGCCTGGCGAACTGGACCAATCCAAACACTATTTGCAGCGTTTATTTTCGCGTTGGCTCTGCAGCCCAGGTAGCTATCGGGCTGAACGCCTACTTGGCGGGCAGTAGCAACAGCACTGTCAAAGTCACCGTCAATGGGACCTCATTCACAATCCAACTCGCAAGCACTACTCCCCAGACCTATTCCGTTGGCACCGTCAGCGTCCCTGCCCCCGGCTACGTAACCGTGGCCTTGCAGGGTGTTTCCAATAACGGTAGCTATTTCGGTGACGTATCGGGCTTGAGCGTGACCACGACGGCTGCGCTCGCCTTCGCCAATGACCCAGCGAACTACTACTGGTCGCGTCGCGGCCCATCGGTTCACATGACCTACACCGTCCCAGCCAACTCCGAGTACTTCTACAACGAAGTAACCGTTCCCGTGAATGAGGACGCCATTGGCTCGTACTTCATGGTCGCGGGCTTTTCCGGTGGCTACTCTGGAATCCAGGTCAACAGCGCAACCGAACGCAAGGTCCTCTTCTCCGTATGGGACGCAGATAATGGCCAGAAGACCACGCTCGTGAGTAAGGGCGCGGACGTCGTCGTCAACGATTTTGGTGGTGAGGGCACAGGAGGTCAGGCATACCTCGTATTCGGCTGGAAAGCCGGCACCACCTACAAGTTCATCACACGTATCCGCCCTGAATCCAGCTCAGGCAGTACATTGTTCTCCACGTGGATCTTCACCCCAGAGACGAACGCTTGGCGCTATATCGCCACCTGGAAGCGTCCTTCCACCACGACGTATCAGTCCGGCGTTTACTCCTTCCTGGAGAATTTCATCGACACTAGAGGTTATGTTGGTCGCCATGTGCAATACAGCAACCAGTGGGCACGTAACACGAACGGTGCCTGGTCTGAGATTACCACTGGTCGCTTTACAGGTGATGCTACTGCGAACAATGCGCAGCGCATGGATTATGCCGGTGGCTTGGAGAACGGACATTTCTACCTCCGCAATTGCGGCTT
>NW_006767634.1:590844-595172 GCF_000300595.1 Phanerochaete carnosa HHB-10118-sp | reverse complement strand
CGCGGACGTCGTCGTCAACGATTTTGGTGGTGAGGGCACAGGAGGTCAGGCATACCTCGTATTCGGCTGGAAAGCCGGCACCACCTACAAGTTCATCACACGTATCCGCCCTGAATCCAGCTCAGGCAGTACATTGTTCTCCACGTGGATCTTCACCCCAGAGACGAACGCTTGGCGCTATATCGCCACCTGGAAGCGTCCTTCCACCACGACGTATCAGTCCGGCGTTTACTCCTTCCTGGAGAATTTCATCGACACTAGAGGTTATGTTGGTCGCCATGTGCAATACAGCAACCAGTGGGCACGTAACACGAACGGTGCCTGGTCTGAGATTACCACTGGTCGCTTTACAGGTGATGCTACTGCGAACAATGCGCAGCGCATGGATTATGCCGGTGGCTTGGAGAACGGACATTTCTACCTCCGCAATTGCGGCTTCTTCTCAGATTTTGTGCCGCTCAACCGGGACTTCACCCGCCTGGCTGCTGGCACTCAGCCAACGGTCGATGTGAACACATTACCAACCCAGTGAAGCAAAACAATGGTTGTATTTCACATGATTTCTGTTAATCTTACCTCTATCCTGATTAATCCTGATCTCTCAGGCAAATTGTTCAATTTTAAATGTTCTCGCATGTAGTTGTACCAATGTGCCGTCAAGCTTTCCTTTTCAATGTATCTGCTGTTTTTTCTTGTACTCGCTTTGTTTCAGGCTTTTGTTTCGAAATTTTTGCTTGAACTATATCTGCTACTTCTTTAAAGTCTACAGATGCTTTTATACCTCTCCATTGGCCCAATAGCCTTCTCTTTCTCTATTGTACATGAGCACTGATTTTGCTGCCCAACAGTCATTCCCACCATTCTCATGATATGCATTTACAAACCTGTTGTACAATCATTAGCCAGGGACAGATAAATAGTATGAATGTATTCTAAAATTAAAAATTAAAGACAACTTCCATGTGTTCATGTGCAGTGAACATAGATTCATAGATGATATCATAAAATACAAGTGCATTTTACTGGTGAATGACATTGATGACATGGGCGAGACTTTGAAATAAGTGGTGAAAAGGTTAATGGACACCACCTCCATTGTTTTCCATTTATTAGCAGAAAGCAAACTGGAGATTGTTGTGATTCATGACAAGAGCAACAAACCAAGAGTGTATTTTTGGTGACTGAATCAAATTGAGCAATACTTGTGCTGTGAAGAGATCTAATGGTAATCACTCAGAAGAGGAGAAGAGCATACTATCACATCTGATGAAAACGCCTTCTACTACACAATAGGATGGTTTGGATACAGTGTGATGCATGATGATAGCCAGCTCAGCAAAATCATGAATGATCTGTTCAAAGCCATTTCTGTTTAGCAATTGCAATTCACACAAACACCTATGTGAGTGAAGACTTGATTTTTTTTGGTTGGAGCAGGCAAAACTCTGAAAACATCAAGGATTTTTGCAACACACATACTAACGGAAATGGCTTTACCAGAAAATAATCCAAGATAAGAGGTAGAGTGCCTCAATTGCCTGGTTCAAGAACTGATAACTTGCCTATTAATTGGCATTTTTCTTTTATATCACTCAATCATTCAAAGCATTGAGGAAGAAATCTACTCAACTCATTAACAACTAATGTGCCAGCCATAATTTTTGCACAATCAATTTACTCTCGAAAACAATGCAAACTACAAATTTCTCAGTTATTATGCTGCAACTAACATTTGCATTCATTCTTTTGCTGTTTTTAATTGCATTGTTCTGGCAATGCAAAGCAAGTAGCAATGTAGAACTTGCAAGTGCACAGGTTGTGATTTGCAGCAATTTTTAGAATTTACTTTGATATATTGAAAGTCATTCCACTCCTCTAGGAGTTTCTAATAAAGATGATGAAGACTTCCTGTCCAATCTATTTTCATGGTATGATGACTGGACTGCGCGAGTGAAAACTGGTGGAAGCATGCAGGCACGATCTAATATACACAGTGTTAGTCTGAGTGCAAAAGAGAAAGAGCACACTGTATAGCTATGTACCTAATACATATGGTGTTAGCTAGACAAAGGTTGGTAAGCATACTACATAATGCAAGGGCAACGAAGGGAGACTTACTCTGAGTGCGAAAGGGAAAGAGCACACAGAGTGGGAATGCAGGGAGGAGTCCTTATATACGTGAAAGGATCAAAATTAGAAGTCTGCTAGAATGGGGAAGCCTGCTATAAAGAGGTTTGTGCATGGGAGCACTACATATAATTGTTCAATCACTATCTACGTATTAGTAGCACCTAATCTAGGATGTCCACCTTAAGTCCATGCCAGGTGGAACACCAAGCCAGAGCCACTAGGCACTTCAACACAATCAACAGGTTGATTTTAATTTCCAATCAGCCAGCTAACCAGGCTCAACTTGAAGTTGCTGCCAATCCATTGTGCAACCTGTATTACAAGCTCTCTGTATTGAAGCATTGTGTTGCTTCTTCATTGTACCTTAACTGGCAAATGCAAAGGAGAGCAATCTATATAATCTCCAAATGGAAGCAAACATTGTGATCTTTGCAACAGCCAGACTGTCTGGCTCTGGAATCTGACATTCAACTTGTGCATATGGCAGCCATCAAAAATATTCTATCTACTGAGGCATGCATGCAGAGAATTCAGAAACTTTCTGAACTCCTGTTGCAAGAGGTCAAGTGACTATCTGAGAAAGAAAAAGGATTCTGTTCACTATCCAAAATATCTGCTTTGAAGCTCAAGAACATATTATGCTCTTTGAAAATGTCAACAGTCAACACCCACAATATTACCTGCCAAACCCTGTGTCAAAATGGTTAACATTATCAAATGGACCTTAAGGCTTATGCTACTGTGAATAGTAATGTGCGAGCTGGGCCTCAAAACCCACAAGCCTGCCAAACCTGGCCCAAAAAGCCTGACCTGAGCCAAGCCTGACTCAAGGCTGGGCTCAAAGTATAGTCAAGCCTAAGCCTGGCCCAGAAGCCCAGGCTTAGATGCACCAGCTCTGTTACTGTTCTCTGACTTCATAATAAGGTGAGAGAGATTTAATATGTATATACCAAACATAATATGAATATTCTAGACTCAATGGTTCCTGCCAAGCACAATTGTGCATTACCATTTGATGTCTGCCATAGGTGTGCGCTCATGGGCTTCATTGTGACTCAACTTATTCTGCAAGCGTATGTCTTCTGGAGGCTGAATTCAGTGAGTACATGCAGTAGTAATCTACTACATCCAAATATACTCCCCTTTTATAGCACTAGAATACTCATTGTATCATGAGCAAGCCTGTGGCTTGGGCCAGGCTCAGAGCTCAGCTCAACGTTGCCACAAGCCCAAGCCTGAACTTGGAGTCCAAGCTGGGCCTGCACATCACTAACTGTGAAAAGAGAGGAGCAGACCAATAAGATCATTGTGCTAGAAGATATTCATGGTGTAATTGTTAACAATTATCACATATGACTATTTGAAAGACATACAGATCAAATTAATGTTTGTGCCATTTGGAATTTTTGCTTTTCGATAACAACCAGCTAATGCAAACCAGATGTACCGGAACCTGGAACATTTCAATGTCATTGACATCAGCAAAACCGCCCGGGCCCTGAAACACCCTGATGAAGGTTTGTCAGGGCACTCAGGGCATCTAGAGTTAGCTCACGCGATCGTGCCCCTCAGATACCAGCCCGTGCATCCTCTCAGTGCCGTCAGATCAACCCTGCCAGTCTACTACACTGGCAGCATTATACTTTTTGGTCCACCAGCTGGCCTTTCCTCTATCATCTCTCGAAGCACGTTGTTTCAGCACGAGGCAGTGACAGAATGGATCTTCGCAGCACGGCATGGCCTTGGTTAGATGCGAGCAATGAGCTAACAGGGGTTGTGGTTATTGACTCTATCATTCAGGCTCACTCTTTTCTTAGGATGTGCAGAAAGGATTATTATAGCCATGGATACATTCTGATATAATTTACTGATTTATTCTATAATTTATTTTGCTTCGGGCCAGGCTCGAACCTCGAGACCTTGACGTCTGAGCGGCTGAGAGCCCTGAGAGGTCTGACGAGTTTCGTCAGGGCCCTCAGCGCTTCCAGTATCGGACCGTTTTGCTGATGGACTCTCAGACTAAGAGATGGACTGCAAACCCATTCACTTCGGTTGTACTGGTCAGAGATCTTTTCGACAGAGGAAAAGACAGTGCTGAAGTTATCTTTGAGATCCAACGACTTCAGGTCGAGTCGGATGGTCAATTAATGTAAACAATGAGATTCGCTCGGCGCTTTAGCTCCGACTTCCCCTGGCAA
>NW_006767634.1:571227-590824 GCF_000300595.1 Phanerochaete carnosa HHB-10118-sp | reverse complement strand
GAGGCAGTGACAGAATTGGATCCTCCGCCAGCACGGCATGGCCCTTGGTTAGATGCGAGCAATGAGCTAACAGGGGTTGTGGTTATTGACTCTATCATTCAGGCTCACTCTTTTCTTAGGATGTGCAGAAAGGATTATTATAGCCATGGATACATTCTGATATAATTTACTGATTTATTCTATAATTTATTTTGCTTCGGGCCAGGCTCGAACCTCGAGACCTTGACGTCTGAGCGGCTGAGAGCCCTGAGAGGTCTGACGAGTTTCGTCAGGGCCCTCAGCGCTTCCAGTATCGGACCGTTTTGCTGATGGACTCTCAGACTAAGAGATGGACTGCAAACCCATTCACTTCGGTTGTACTGGTCAGAGATCTTTTCGACAGAGGAAAAGACAGTGCTGAAGTTATCTTTGAGATCCAACGACTTCAGGTCGAGTCGGATGGTCAATTAATGTAAACAATGAGATTCGCTCGGCGCTTTAGCTCCGACTTCCCCTGGCAACCGAGGGCTGTTCTGGAACAGTAAAGTTGCTCGGAGACGAGGTGGGTGCCTGACAGACAAACTCTCTTTTATACCTCGCGCACGCACGCCCGCCTCGTTCTCGTCCTTGGAAAATCCTGAGGAATGGAATACCTAACATGCTGCGCATGCCCCATTAGCGTTCAATACTACTCGTTGTGAGATGGTGTGCTTATGAACTTACATATGCCCGGTCTGTGGGATTAATATTGATACCTTGTAGGGTAGCTCATAACTTGCACGGTAATCGATGCAATATTGCGCGCACGCGCCACGCCGCCTGCTCGCTCGCAGCGTTGAGACAGGCTCATGTTCGGTGAGCACCTTCAGACGATGTTGGCCACTGAGATTGTCGATTCCACGCCACGTCAAGAGAGACAACTAGTCCAAGCTATCATCTCGCTTCATGTATGGCGGACATGTTATTCGACACGTCCGCTGTACAAGCGTATGGCGTAAGGCGCTACCATGCAATGACGGCATGGTGGCGTACTTGGAACGCTGGCCAGCATCCTCGAGCCACATGTATAAGCCAATTCCGGAATTACAGTGATTTTATTCGCAACCCATGAAACTCTCTCATATGATCATGCACATGAACCCCAAGCTATATGTTTTTTAGCTGGCTACAGAAGCAGGGACGTTAACATGCAGCTAGCAGCACGCGCAGGCGACATTACACGTGCTCTCGGTCTGAGAGCGTTCAGGTTTCCAGATATCAAACGTCGAGTCTGCCGTAGCTGAGTTGCCCATGTCTATCACAATCATGTTCTGAGATGTATGCCGCCGGGCGACGCCATCCGCGACGGCTCGAGTACATCAGAGATCGCAGCGAAACTGATGCCTCAGATAGATGACCAACATGGCCCATTTTAGATGCCAGAGTACATTGAGGCGGCATATGAGTAAGCATAAGGTTCGTCTTAGAGGGCGCGAGAGCGCGAAGAGGTCGGGACAAGATGACCCCTTCGGCCGAGCAGAGTATGCAAAGCAGTCAGCGGAGCGTCATATATACTCATCAGCCGCTAGTGATTGCCTCAATAGTAATCTCAAACAAAGGTATTTTACGCGTACATGCCAATAGTAGCTGATTACTCGCACCATGTTCAGTTGCTCGCCGCGCAAAGCATCGGCGGACGTCGGGAACGAGAAGAGATAGGCGCGACTGTGTCCCGAGCGCCGAGCACACATGCTTCCGTCGAGCTTCGTTCTGTGACTCCGTACTTGCTCCGCCCCTTCCATCGCCGCCTGAGGCCTAATGCCTTGTATATATATCATCGCCCGTTCTCCCGCCCTCTTCCCCTCTCCTTTCACGCCATATAACGCCCCATACACGCACCCTCGACGACCTCACCCACGACGCCAGCCCCGACCGTAATATCACGCATACAGAGACCATGCAGTCCCGGGCCCGCAACTCGCTCGAGTTCTGGAAGAGCACGCCGAGCACGGCCGCGGCGCTGTTTGGCGTCGACCTGCCCTATCGCCCGCCCAAGAGCCCCGTCGGCGCGTTCTTCTGGCGGCGCCGCGTCTGGTTCGAGACGACGATGGGCCTCTCGGTGCTCGAGCCCTGGGAGAAGGTCATGATCCGTACGTTCATTCTTCTCCGCCTGTGCGACTCATCCTTTGACGCGCTCGTGCGACCACCGCAGTCGTGGTCTTCTTCTTGCTGCTCACGATCACCGCCACGGGCATGTACAAGTACCTTCCCCAAGAGCTCGACGTCATCCAGCAGCGGATGGTGTACTACTTCTTTGGCCAGGAGGCGGATAAGGGCGGCATACATACCGTGCAGAGATTCGTGACAGGTCTCGTCAGCAACTCGTCGGGGGAACTATAGACGGAGAAGCACGAGAATCAACATAACGCCAGTTTCGGAATGACATAATATCGTGAGTGATTACTCCGTGCTGACTAGACTAGTGGCGGGCTAACATAGCGCAGATATCATATCTTCTTAATGTTATGTATTTTTAGCTTACGATGCTCTGTAGACTTCGTGCTCTTGCCTCGCTTTCCCTGCTTTCCCCGCTTCCATGCCGGATCTGAACCATTCCATGTCACTGTCCATGCTGTCTCATCTGGTATATGATTTATCTTTCACGAAATCTTAACTCTGTGCAAAATGAATGGCCCTGAATAGACTGCTGGCCGCATGTCGGCTGAGCTCTTGGCCTACCATCATGCAACCGAAACTTGGTGCTCTGTAGTCGGTCAGAACATACACCTTGAACCCTGTCATCAGCCGCTTACGGCGGCAACACTTTGAGTTTGAGCGACTGCCACAGGTTCTGTAAGTCCAGGCAATATTTACACACGCTGGTGCTGTGCGCTTCCAGACCGCAAAGCGTGTGGATGGTCGTACGAAGTGATCGAACCAATGGCGTCATGAGCACTGTCGGCCGCAAGCCCATGAACCCGAGAAGCACGCGTTTTACTCTGAGGCAGTCTATATATTAGAGCATTATGTAGTTCCCCTATGTGAGAACGGTCACTACCTGTTTTCTGGCATGCGCGCCAGCTGGCTTTTGCTGCGTACACGGGGGCGGACCTTGGCGTACCACTCCCACGCAAAACGGATGACCTCGCCATCGGCGTCGTACGGTGTCGGAATCTCGGAGTAGCCCGGGCGCGCAGTCGGGTGCCGCAGGTAGATAGCTGAGCACGTCGCGAACGACGGTTCGATGTATGCAGGGATGAACATCCATGGTGACGAAAATGGCGGTGGGTGGAACGGTGTGAGGTCTGCCTTGTCTTTGCGGTTCCAGGGGTACTGTGGGCCTGTCGGTCCTGGTTTTGCGGCGGGCTTAGCTTTGGTTTTCGCTTCGAACTGTTCTGGCGCTTCAGCCTCGGCAGCGGACGCCTCGGCATCCTCAGCAGCCTCGTCGCTTTCTTCCTCTTCGTTCACTTCAGTCTTCTTTCCATCCAATGGTCGCAGAAAACGGATAGCTGCAGGGTCCACTGAAACCATGTCGCCCGGCGCGAGGCGCGTGTTCGCATTCTGGTGCTAGAGGCCGGAGTCAGACGACACGCAGAGTTCAATGACCGACCGAGCACGCACCTTCTTGCCGTTGAGTAGCACGTCGCCGTGAATGACAAGCCGCCGCGCCTCGTACACGCTGCTCGCGAGGCACGCGCGGAAGACGACGACGTCGATCCGGCGCTCAATCTCGGAGAGCATCAAGCTGCCGACGGGCGCGAGACCCTTCGCGTCCTCCTCCTCGCGGAGCCGTGCCTCCTTGTCCGCGACACGGTCCTTGCGCGCCCACCGTGCGAGGCCGACGGCATCCGTGGTGCTGTTGGCACTCCGGCGCGGGCGCACGTCGGGCAGCGTCGAGGGGAGGTACCACCGCTTGAAGATCTTCTCGTTGATGAAGTCGCCGTGATACGCGCGCACAAGGGCCTTGCTCTGCCACCGATTCTGGAAGAGTGTCGTCGTGCTCTTGAAGAAGTTCGTGCCGCGCTGTTTCGGGCCTATGGACCGCTGCCAGAGGTTGAACAGGTTCCGCGGGGACCAACTCTGCGTGATGGGCTCAGCGTGCAGAGCATATAAATGCAGAAGGAAGAAAATCGTACCATACGAGGCAGAGCTCGCTTGAAGCAGAAGACGTTCACATCCCGCATAGCTGCAGGAAGGCGGAGAACCAGCTCGAAACGAAGAGGTGGGAAGTGAGAGAGAGAGATTCCGTTGGCGCGCAAATCATGGCGAAATTGTTATCGAATAACAAAATGCTTGTATTGAGATGACCAAGTGCTTAAGAAAATCCTAAGCGCTTGAAGCTCGCGCTGAGTGCCAGTAAGCTGTGTTAAGAAGCTGCGCTTGAACCTGACCACTACCGCCATGGATCCATACACGCCTGGCTCACGCAGACATCACCGCAAGAAGAACCTTGGCTTGTCTACAAAAGAGTACATCAAGGTTAAGCGATATCTTGCTGCCTGATTACGCTTATCGAGCCTGAGGCTTGCAGGTCACGGGCACAATCGCATCTGTACGGAAAGGCAGACATTATGAGGAGGAGATAGACCAGGAATTCGTACATGATATGGAGACGGGGCGTCTCAACAAAGGCAAAGGTGCGTCCCCTGATGTGCTTGTTGCATCTGCCATCTAAATTTCCCCGCAGGCAGAGAGGAGCCTTCGTTCATTGCGGAGGCATCTTTCGTGAAGGCTCCCCTCAACTCACGCGTCGGGACCAGCGCGGCAGCGCCGAACACGAAGGGAAAGGCGAAGCAAGAGAGTCTGGACAGGTTTCCTCTTGAGTTGCAGGAGTCACTGATCTTGGAAGACCTGCTGTTCGTGCTCATGGTGCGTGCGTCCCTAACCGGGATCGCTTTCTCTCCGGCGCATTTTGCAGCACTGTAGCTCTTGGAATTGAACAAACTGAAGATAATCGGGCTGATACCCATGCTCAGGGCATTGAAGGGGCGTATATTACCTATCCAAGCGACTACTCTATCGAAGATGAGGACCCGCTACAGGGCATGCGATTTGTTGTAACGCCTTCTTTGGGTATGTCGGGATGCCTAGTATATACATCAGGTCCTAACGTATCTAGATCCTTCTCTTCGTGACCTGGTCGAGCGGATATTGCCCTTGGCCACTTACTACACCGGTATCACTTCCTTCATAGAAGCGCGAAGTCATCTCGATTTCGGCCTCGTTAACCACGCACTGTGTGCTGCCATCCGCGAAATGCTGAAGGTCCGCTTACATCCCGATTTTGGCTGTCGCTGTGTTCATATTGCAACCAGGATTACCAAACCCTTCTCGCTCAGCTCGAACACGCCTTCAATACTTCGTCACAATTCACGCTACAGAAACTGTGGTTCTACGTCCACCCTACCTTGCATACACTCTCCCTCATGTACATACTCACATTCGAACTCGCGTCTGCGGACGATCCCGCCGGGTCCGAGTCTGCTTCGAGCTCGTCCCACGCATCCGACGCGGAAGACGACGCGCGTAACGAGGCTCTAGGTCTCGGCGGCGCGAAGCTTAAGGCCGTTTTGAATGAGATCAGCAAGACGAGCCAGCTTGGCATGAACGGCGCGAGCACCATACCCGTCAAGGGCGGCGAGGTGCTCGCCATTCTTCACGAGCGACTCCAGAACATGAGCGGCGACCCTGCAGCGAAGCAGCTTTACGGTGTACTTATGCAAGCGGCAGGGAAGCCGTACGTCGAAATGGTACAGCTGTGGATACGCACGGGTAAACTAGTCGACCCATATGAAGAGCTCTGCGTTAAAGAGAGCAAGTTTATCGATCGTGGGACCCTGGAGGTGGACTACACTGACGAGTATTGGGAGAGACGGTATACTGTGAGTCGCCGTCGGTCTGCGAGCCCGTAGACGCTCATCATGCTGTTAGCTCCGCGACGGGACGACAGCAGGTGGCTCCTCCAAGCGACACCAAGCAGGTGTACCTGTACCACGAACAACTGGTGGCAGACTACCGGGCGGTGCGTGTATACCGCCAATGCTCGAGCGGTGGAAGCAGAAGATGCTCCTGGCCGGAAAGTATCTAAATGTCATCCAGGAATGTGGCATTGAGATCAGCAAGAACTTGAACCAGTCCGGAGACGAGGAGTTGTCAATGGAGGACGACCGGTATGCAGTCTCCATTCATTTACAAGCTTATGCTTATTCGCACTCATGCAGGTTCTACAAGATCATCGACGATGCATATACCCACGCCAACAGGACACTCCTGCGCTTGCTTCTACGAGATCAGCAGCTCATACCCCGTTTACGCTCACTCAAACGCTACTTCTTCATGTCCCAATCTTCGTTTCTAACACATCTACTCGACCTAGCGGGTAGTGAGATGCGTAAATCATCCAAGTCGGCGTCAATCGTAAAGCTGCAGAGTCTGCTCGATCTCGCGCTGAATACGGACGCGCAGGGCGAAGACGCGATGTTCAGGGATGACGTCAAAATCACTATGGCCACGAGCGGCTTGTACGACTGGCTGCTCAAGGTCCTAAAAGTAAGCGGGACGATAGGTGGCGAGGACGGCGAAGGCGGTTCAGCGCACCTTTATGAGGATAACAAGAAGGACAAGTCCGACAAGAAGCAGCAGATACTCGGTGCGTCGCAGTTGTACTCTTATAAGTGCTTGTGTTGACGGCTGGTGCATAGCCATCGATGCGCTAACGCTCGATTACCACGTCAAGTTCCCGCTTTCGCTCGTCATCTCTCGCAAGACGATCCTGCGATACCAGCTCATCTTCCGCTTCCTGTTGCACCTCAAGCACGTCGAACAGTCGCTCACCAACATGTGGAGCGAACACAAGACGGAGCCGTGGCGCACGCTCACGCGGCGGACGCCCGGCACTGCGTCGCGACCTGCCACTCCGGGGGGCGCAGGCACAGACGCAGCATTTGACTGGCACGTTGATTTCGAGAACTGGCGGCGACGTGTGTTCCTGTTACGTGCACGCATGCTCGCTTTCGTGCAGCAGATCCTCGCGTTCACGACGTTCGAGGTGCTTGAGCCCAACTGGCGCAAGCTTGAGGGGAAGCTCGAAGCGGGCAAAGTCGAGACCGTCGACCAGCTCCTGCGGGACCACGTCGACTTCCTCGACACCTGCCTCAAGGAGTGCATGCTTACGAGTTCCAAGCTTGTCACGGTCAGTCTCCTGATCAGCTGTTCTAACGGGATGCTAATGTTAATGCGCTGTTACAGGCGACGTCGCGGCTGATCGTGACGTGTTCGACCTTCTCGCTCTACGCGGCGTCGTTCACGAAGGAGGCGAAGCAAGCCCTGGCGTGTGCCGAGAGTCCGGAGAGCGACCAGTCGCACGTCAAGAGGTGGGACACGCTCGGCAAGTTCGAGACTCACTTCAACCACTGGTATGTTACGCGTCTGCAGTCATCGACTACGTGTTTACCCCAGGTCGCGCAGGTTCAAGGCACGCCTCCAGCCGCCATGTGTGTTTGTGCTTCCCGCTGACTTTGTGGCAGGTACACCTGAACTGCGTGCAATTCTACGCATCGAGCGAGAATGTGTCGCTCCTGCCGCTCGTGGTGAGGTTGAACAGCATCAAGGTGCCCACATAGCGGCAGTCGCGCGTGTAAAACATCGTCGATGCGTCGGGATCTTACATTTGTTTTCTGTACCCTGTCTTTTTGCAACGCATAGCTGTCGAGAAAGCGTATAGCCGGAAGGACAGAAATACACATACACCTAGGTAAGTCATCGGAACGCAGGTAGAATGAGTGCATAAGCTGCACGGGAACGTCGTTTCGTCGAAACGGCACGTCATTTTCAACTTCACGCCGACGCAGATATTTGTACTAGATCCGAATCCCGAGCCCTAGTCCCCGAACTCGCGGTGTACTTGCGCGAGCGGCGGTCAGATGAGGCCTGTATATTCGACCGGCCGTACCCACTCGATTTCAACTGAGCAGCGACTCGGCCGCCCTTCCGCGCCACCATAGTCGACCTTTTAATTTGCTCAGAACGCGACTGTTCCTCCGTATGGGCATCGTGGTAGAGGCCGTCGGCGGGATTTGGAATAGTAAGCACTGTTTGTTTGAGTTCCGCACCCATTTCTCACGGCGCTGTATTCTCGAGATACGCGTAAATGGATAATGTCCTGGTCGCATTGTGCTAATACTATCTATTTTTGCGACATTTGTATCAGAAAGACAATGAGCCTGAGCCTCTGTCATCAGTGCCCACGACGGACCCGTCGCATCTGTGAGCGCGCGCTCAAAGAGTCGCGCACTGCTCTCCTATGCTACAACTAGTGGCGGCCACGATAACGACGAGTCGCGATATATCTGAGTTCCAGGATATTACTAAGCCGATCTTTGTCTCTTTGAGCCTGTCCCCCAGTATCATGTCCTGAACCAACCGTCTGGCTACTCGTTGCGATCGGACCAATATATTACATAAATGTCTCGAAAACCCTCGTAATGCGAGCGACAGGTGACGAACCAGAGCGCATTCACGAGGACTCGATACCAAGAGACGTTTAACTGGCAGTGCTTTCAAAGCTGATGACTGTGAGCGCAAAGACAAGCGGCCTCTTAGCAGTAACGCACCTGATTACCGGTCTCTTCGTCCTCGACATGCGCTGGTTGAAGACCTCAGTCATGGATTGTTCATGTGAAGTCCGAGGGGTGGACGGACATGATCTGGCCGATGTACATATTGCGTAGCGTGTCGCGTGAGTTGAGCAATGCAAGTAGAGAGTTGTACATCACTATACTGGCGTGTTAGCATTAGGCGGCAAGGACTGAGGCAGAAGATGCGAGACGAACATTTTGGGAGCACCATGGCAAGTGCAATGTACGTGTAGTTGTGAGGTATCGTTATGTACTTTGAAGTTTAGTCAGCTGTGTGTTATTCAAGCGGATTCAGGGAAGGGGTGGCATGTACCGTGACGACAGATGCAATGGAAATGGAGCTGCTCAAGCCTGAGCAGTGCAACAGCCATACAAAACACTGAATACGCACCTCGTCAACGCGAAAGTGCCAATGCTATATAGAAGAAGGACACGAATGAGCGAGTTAGTTCTGCAGTGTGGCGGGGCTGTGAGTATAGACCAGAATATCAGATAAGGTTGTACCTCTTGAAGCCTGTGCGACGTTTTACGAGGATTGTACAGAGAGTTGCTGCGATGGCGCAGTCGGTAACAGCTTGAAGGCCAAACATAGCACACCACAACCACTTCACTAGTGTCAAAATCGACGAGAAGATAGATAACAGTTGCAGCCGGCTTACGCACATCAAGTTTCAGGCCTTGAGCACTTATCCCACCAGGGAATTTCTCGCTGAAGTCTGTGAGCAGTGGAGTAAGAAGAAGAGTGGCTGGGAGCGTACTCCAATATGCCATTGGCTAGTCGGCAAGTTTGAGACACAGTAAGGACGGTTCCGAGTCGAGCTAGAACTCACCAATAGCTCCAACTGTAGGAACAGCATGTCAGCTGGAGAAATGATCAACATGACCATGGAGACCTACTGAAGCTGATGACCTGGGGCAGTACCTATAGTACCTTCAGGACGGACGGCACCGATAGGGCCTCACAAATGACTTACGATGAATATTACCGACCATATGCATCTGTTGACTGATGCATATTATGAGCTGCTTGATAAGCAATTGGTTGACTGCATACGCACGTCTATAGATCTTGTACGTGAAAATACTGTGTGCCAATAATAAGCTTTGAGCGAGGTCAAGACACGCTTCCGAGACAGCGTACAGGCTCACAGTGACCTCAATCAAGTCCTGGTTCGAGAATGTCAGTCCCTAAGTAGCCGATAATTCGGATCACACTCACACCGACAAACAAATCAGCCACGAGGCTCCTAAACGGCGAGGGCATGAGTGAGCACGAGTTTCGGACTTGTAGCGAGATAGAGAGCACACCACGGGTACTTTGTCACAACAGATGGGTTCATGGAGTTTGTCACGACATAATAGTAGACTGCATGGGAAGCGAGCACCAGATAGAGGCTGCTGAGAATCCTTGAGACGTGGTGCGTGAGTGTCGTTGTTATTTCGAATGTCACGGTTTTACATGACATACCATAGGGAGAATATCTATGATCACGGGTGAGCACAGACGATATAAACACGAAGGAACGTACAGTTCGTTTGACGAGTGGGCTATCATTAAGGTTGTAGTGAAAGTAGACATAAACCTGGATGCTGGCGATACCATATAGCCTGCGAAGACTAGTGTCAAAAAGTCTAGTCAGCTCGCGATGTCCTGATTATGCTCACACCGCTACCAGAATCTCAGCTACTTGAAGGATTAATGCATGACAGCGCTACGTCCAGCGTTCACGCACCAATGACTATTCCGCCAAGTGTCCCGTCTAGGGAGCCCAGCTGGGACAAGAACAAACGCATCGAAGGGGCAGGTTAGGACAGGCTAGCTGCCTCCACTAGTTCTGGCATAGCGATGGCATAACGCCACGTTATATACGCAGCGGTAACGTAGATTCAGAACTTAATCCCCTGGCCAGTGCTTCTGCATCCCGGAATACTTGACAACCGTCATCCAGTCCCAAGTCCGAACCAATGCCTCGAGCGGCAAGCGGCAAGTGTCCATGGATGTGGCTAGCAACATCCCAAATTCAGCTGGTGTGAGAACCACATACCACATCAGGCATCTTTGGGCGATGAACGGGTATCTCCCGTTCAGCTTCAACTGCGGAGCTGGCGTAGGATATCTCCAGCTATTTGGTAGGTATTGTGCACACAGCGCATGACATGCATGAGAGTCGACTCCGCGACAATACAAGAATGCGCTAGCATGCGCGTGTTCCACAGCAGGAGCGCGAGTGGCTATGCACCGAGCCTAGCGGATGCTCATTCTCGAGAGAGCCTACCAACGGACGGTAGTCCCTCGTTACTGTTCACAGGCCGGCGGTGACAATCAGCGTTTTTTGACGTCAGAAAATACCGACATCTGCCAGCAGACTCAGATACGGGCTGTACCGGATGCTACCGACCTTTCCGAGTCCCGTCTCGGCATGTTACCATTACTAGTAGGCCGAGCGGCGACGACAGCGACTGTGGCCGGAGCGAGAGAATATTAATGCACGGATGTGACCGAAACCATCTACGTCGTCCCAAATATCATCACAGCCTGGCCGTTCCTGTCCTTGCTCACCGGATTTTCGGGGATGACAGCTCCGTCAGCGAGGCAGAGAACAGATGAGTAGCATGCATATGCGAAGCTCGAATAGAGGGCGTGGAAAGATAATCTAAGCGCCTCAACCGGATAAACTTATCAGATAACGCGGGTCTAGCTCACAACCACAACTTACACGACAACCAAGAGCTTACCATCCTCCATGCGACGGAAACTGGAAATGCGCAAGATGTTGCAGAACGTATTGCTAGACTATGTCGATGTTTGCACTTTGTCGTGCGGCTGTACAGCGTAGACGAGTACCAAGTCGTATGCTCTTCTATTCCATGCAACTTAGAACATCTGAAAGAATTTCTTTCAGGACGACATCTTTTCGATACATGTCATTGTTTTAATAGTCTCAACGGCGGATTCAGGCCGTGAGCCGCGCTCGATGACCCGATTCTGGACGTCACTTCCTCGTGCTGACCTCCCGCACGACCTGTTCGACCACCTCGAGTTTGCCGTCTTTAGCCCGGCGACACCGCGTATGAGAAGTTTTGTTGGCCTGCGAAGATGCTCGAGCGGCGGCTTCTGACTGCGGCCCTTGGTGCAACCAAGGCCGTTGATAGAGGGGAGGCAGACGACTAACACCGGCTCAGGCGAGTCCTTCCATGTGAAGCTGCTTGTCTGCGCTGATGCGCTGTAATAGCAAGAACAGGCGGTGCTTTAGATCCGTGGATAAATTCCCCGCCAAAAACACTCCTCAAGTTTTTCCCACCGCCTCCCGGCCTTGAGGTCAAGCCGGACGAAATTTTGGAGCATCATTTAAGGTCGCCTTGCCGGCGGACGCCGGCTTGTTCAAAGGGGTCGCCATCTGCAGCAACACACGCATAACCGCACCAGATTGCTACCAAGATAATTCAACCTTGACTTCGACGAAGACTCGGAGTACATCGTCTGACCTCCCATGCGCGCCTCTTACTCATCACCTGCAGGTACTCGCCAGGAGGCATCTACGGTTGTTGAACCGGGAGCATATGCAGCAGATGTCGACGCATTCCTGCAATATGTTGGCTGGCTTGACGAAGTCAAGAAGCCCTTCGCTGTGAACTAAGTCTTGCCAGATCAGTCGTTTCTCGCGTATTTTAACCTTGAGAAACGTCTTTATGCGCTATCTGGACGTCAACTCCGTCCCCCGACGGTCGTTATTTGCCCTCCTAAGGCAATTTACACCCGACGAACTCGAGCGGAAGAAGCTCGTCGAGTTCTTGTCACCTGAAGGTGCCGTAAGTCTTTCTTCACGATTCTGATAGGCTTCTGACTGTGGCTAACCCCGGCGCAGGACGACTTGTACGATTATTGCCAGTGTGAGGCGCACGATCCGAGAGGTTTTCGAAGAGTTCAGAAGCGCCAAAGTACCGAAAGAGTACCTGTTCGACCTGTTCGCGCCCCTGCGGCCTCGCGAATTCTCGATAGCGACGATCATCATGAGGGGATCCCGTTCTCGCCCGTCATTTCCCGCAAGACGATCTCTCGATACTAGCTCATCTTCCGCTTCCTGTTGCACCTCAAGCACCTCAAACAGCCGCTCACCAACATGTGGAACGATCACCAGATCGCACCCTGGCGCAAGCTCACGCGACGGACGCCCGGCACTGCATCGCACCCTGCCATTCCAGGGGGCATAGGCACAGACGCGGCGTTCGATTGGCGCGTCAATTTCGAGAACTGGCGGCGACGCGTGTTCCTGTTGCGCGCGCACATGCTCGCTTTCGTGCAGCAGATCCTCGCGTTCACGACATTCGAGGTGCTTGAGCCCAACTGGCACAAGCTTGAGGGGAAGCCCGAAGCGGGCAAGGTCGAGACCGTCGACTTCCTCGACACCGGCCTCAAAGAGTACATGCTCTCGAGTTCCAAACTCGCCACGGTTAGTCCCTTAATCAGCTGTTCTAAGGGGATGGTGATGCTAATGCGCTGTTACAGGCGACGTCCTTGGCGTGTGCCGAGAGTCCCGAGAGCGACCAATCGCACGACAAGCGGTGAGACACGCTCGGGAAATTCGAGACTCCCTTTAACCACTGGTGCGCCATGCGCCTGCAGCCATCGACTACGTATTCACCCCCGAGTTGCGCAGATTCGAGGCACGCTCTCCGCCACCGTGGGCCTTTGTGTCTCTCGCTGATTTTGTGGCAGGTACACCTGAACTGCGTGTAGCACCACGCATCGAGCAAGAATGCGTCGCTCCTGCCGCTCGTGGTGAGGCTGAACAATATCAAGGTGTCCACATAGCGGTCGCGCGCGTAAAGCATCATCAATGCGTGGGAACCTTACATTTTGTCTTCTGTACCTTATCCTTTTGCAAAGCAGGGTTGTCGAGAAAACTCATAACCCAAAAGACTGGAATGCACACGCTCCTAAGCAGGTTATTATGACACAGGCAGAGTGCCTGAGCGCATAAACTGTAACTGATCTTTCAGACTATAACTTAGCATCGTGATGTGTGCTCAGGATGCTGCTGTTTCTCCGTACTGGTACGATAGCGGAGTTCCTCCGTGAAAATTTGGAGCGAGAACGTTGTTTGTCTAAGCTCAACACCCACCATTTTCACGACATTTCTATCAGCAATGCAACAATCCTTTGTCAGCAATGACATAAATCGTATCCACGGTGAGCCTACCAAACCTGTGAGCGTGAGCTCGAAAAGTCACTCTGTGCTGCAGTGGTGACAACAATACCGGCGGGCCACCATACATATCAGAACACAACCGAGGCAATACTTGTCTCTTCGAGCATTGTCAGTGTCTTGGAACCGTCCGACGGGCCACCCATTGAGGCCAACCAGCATATTACATAAATATTATATTTCAAAGATCCTCGCAATGCGAGTGACAAATGACGAACAAGAGCATATTCATAGGGACTTGGTGCGATGCAAGGCTTGGTTGGCAGCGATTCTCAAGACTGATGACTATGAGCGCAAGAATAAATGGCGTTTCAGCAGTAGCGCACCTGGATATTAGCCTCTTCATCCTTAACATGCGCAGCTTGAAGGCCGTCTGATGGGCCTGAGTTGTGAATCATTCCTGTGATGCCCGAAGGGTGGACAGATATGATCTGGCCGGCACATATATCACGTAACGTCTCGCGTGAGTTGAGTAGTGCAAGCAAGGAGTTGTACATCACTATATTGACGTGTTAGCACTGTGCAGCAGGACTAGGACCGGAGATACGAAACGAACAATTTGGGAGCACCATAGCAAAGGCAATGAATACGTAGCTGTTAGATAATGTTATTTCCTTTGAACTTGGTCAGCTGTGTGCTCCTGTGCTATGTTCAAGCAGATGCAGGGGAAGGAGCACGCACCGTGATGGCAGATGCAATGGAAACGGAGCTGCTCGAGCCTGAGTATTGCTCCATACCTACAAAGTTGTTGAATACGCACCTTGTCAGCGCGCAAGTGCCAATGCTATATATAACGAGGATATGGATCAGCAAGTTGGTCCTATTGTGTGGCAAGGCTGTGAATATAGATCAAAGTACAAGCCTGAGATGGGATGTACCTCTTGAAGCCTGTGCGCTGCTTTATGAGGATTGTACAGAGAGTTACCGCGATGGCACAGTCGGTGACGGCTTGGAGGCCGAACATGGCACTCCACACCCACTTTTCTGGTGTCAAAATAGACAAAATAGACAAAAGTCACAACCGGCTTACGCACAGCGAATCTCGAGACGCTGGGGATTTTTTCACTAAAGTCCTTCCGTGAGTGGGGGAATAAGAAGGAGAAGCGTTGGGTGCTTACTCGAGTATTCCCGTTGCTAATCGGCAAGTTTGGAATACAGTAAGGATAGTGTTAGGTCAAGCTGGTACTTACCAACAACTCCGACTATAGAAACAGCCTGTCAGTTTGAGAAATGATCCACACGATCGTGAATACCTACTGCAGCTGATGACTTGGGGTGGTACCTTTGGTTTCTTCAGGACGACGGCACCGATAGAGCCTTCATAATCAATGACTCACGATGAACATAAGTGGCCATTTGCTTCCGCTGACTGATTCCATTATGAGCTGCCTGTACAGCAATCACTTGACTGCGTACGCACGTTTGTAAATTTTACACGAAAAAATGCTGCTTGCCAACAATTATATTTACCCAAGGTCAGAACGCGCTTCCAAGACGACGTACATGCTCACAGCGACCTCGATCAAGTCCTAGCGTAAGAATATTAGTCCCTGAGTAGCCGATAGTCTAGATTGCACCCACGCCAATAAACATATCAGCCAAAAGGCTCCTAAATTTCAATGGCGTGAGTGGGCACGGGTATCAGATTCGCCACGAGATAGAGAACGCACCAGCACCATGTGGGTGGTTGCTTTGTCACAATGGATGGGTTCATAAAATTTGTTACGGTATAGTAGTAGACTGCATGGGAAGCGAGCACTATATAGAGGCTGCTGAGAATCCTTGAGTCATGCGTAAGTGCCGCCGTTAAGTCAAACGTTTTGCATGACGCACCACAGGGAGAATATCTACGACTATGGATGAGCACGGGTGATATGGACACAAAGGTACGCACAGTTCGCTTGATGAGTCGGCTGTCATGAGGGCTACGGCCCGAGTGAAAGTAGACATAAACCTGCATGCTGGTGATGCCATATAGCCTGTCATGAATGACGATGTCAAAAAGTTCAGTTGGCCCGCAACATCCTGGTAACGCTCACACTGCTACCAGAATTTCGGCTGTTTGACGAATCAGTGAGTGATAGTGTTGTACTAGAAAGAACGTTCACCGACCAATAACTATTGCACCAAGTGTGCTGTCAAAGGAGAGCAGCGTCACTGAAGAGGCCGGCCGAGGCACGCTGGCTGTGGTGGAGTTCATTGAGGGTCCTGACACTGCAAGGTATTAACATTAAGCTCTAGTACTTATACGCACCGACACAAAATAGACCCGGAACTCAATCCGCCAACCGATGCTTCTCCATCTCCCGCTCTGATGTGGGGTGAAAGGTCTTCCTATATATTGGGCAGGATACTATTCAACAACAGTTAACCGGTCTCCACTCTGTTATTTTCGGCACCTTATCACAGCTATCCTTTGCTCTGCCAATGGCGATGGATACACCAGGTGGAAAGCCTGAGAAAGTATCGCAGTATGATCAGGTCACCAAAAACGAGCTGATGATAATAGGCGTGAAGAAATGCCGCCTCCCAGCTCACCTGGATATGTCTGCACTGTGACCATTGGCAGCATTCATGCTGAGATTACATGTGTGCAGGACTCTGACTTCAGGTCACATTGACCACGTGCGATATCACCATTGCTGAAGTCCTCACGAACATCGTTACGGGTACACCTCACCTTGACCTCATGCAGTTCTACGCCTCCGATTCGAGCGAGAACGGATCGCCTCTCTGCTCGTGGTGAGGCCAAGATCCTCTGTCTTCTGTACTCCTCTTCCGCCATGCGGAATCTTCTTGAGAGAACAAGAGACTGAAAGGACGGGAGTATGCGAGCCACTAGTAGGTAGGCCACTGAAACGCGACAGCACATTAAATGAGAACGGCATCCCATGCGAGGGGTAGGCAACAGGAGAGCCATGATGCATGAACGATGATGGCACACTGGCGTCAATGCAAATAATGCCCGACAGGCATCTCGGCGCTCCTCATCTTCAAGTGCCAGAACACCCCGCAGGTGCGCCTTCCACAGCATCTTCATAGCCGTACTCAAACTCCCGCGTGCCTATCCGATGCCTGTGCCTCCCCCACTTGCGCCGTCCCGGTCCTCGTCTCCGCGATCTCTGTCTCTGCTGTCCCTCAGACTCTCGGTGAAGGTTACAGTATGCACGCCATGTGCCTCGTCGTGCTCTTGCTCTCTGTAGTACCATGCGCACCGCGCAGGCATCCAAAATCACTCAATATACCAGTGTGGATGTTTAGCAGTCCCACCCGGGAGCTCGACACTTGACGGGGGGGGGAATACCTCACATCTCAGCCGTGCTTATACCGCCAAGCCTAGGGTAACTGAACAATCATGCACCCTATGGATCTGTTACACCTGGAGCATGTAATTCCAGAGTCGCTCGCCGCTCTCGTACTTCGCGCTGACAACAACGGCAATGGCTGCAATCGAGTGCAAGAGTGTGACACCACGACATGCGTACAGTTTTACACTATAATCCAGCTAGTATGCTATTACGAGCAGATCTCGGATGGCTCCGCTGGCGCAGGTCACGGCTGAAGAACTAGGGTAACTAGAGTACATCTATTGAAAATCATTGCCGTGCGGCACCTAAAGTGCGGCGTCCCTTGAGAGCTGGAACTAGGAGGCAAACAGGGTGTCGGGTATACGACACGAGGTGTCAACGTCATCCTACACCAGGAAAGCAGTCAGCAGAATTGCAGGCACCTCTAGCAGCAGTGACCCACTTCGCTATTGGTCCCTGCGGAATCCGCCTGCTCTGTTCTTGTACCGTTCGATGGGCCCGAGTGGCCGAGCACTCCCGCAAGCCTTGAGAGGTGAATCGACACGGCCTGGCCAGCGTACTTTTCGCGTAGCAAGTCGCGCGAATTGAGAAGGCCAAGTAGGGAGTTGGACATTACTATAGGAGCATGTCAGTATTGAGAAATCGACGTGACGAACGTAAAACGGACGCAATGGTAATACCATGGTAATGGCAATAAAGACGAGATTGTCTGGCATGGCAGCATACTTTGCACCCAATTAGATGCGCCATTGCGTACAGAAGAATATAAGGCGAGTGCTCACCGCGACGATAGTGGCAATAGAAACAAAGCTACGCGTGGGTCACTAAGGTTGCAACTTCGAATTTGTGGATGGCGAGAACCCACCTAGTCAGCGCACAGGTGCAGATGCTGTAAAGCATAAAAGAGAGGATGAGTGAATCAGTTCTACAGAACAGTCAATTCGTCAGCAGTCCTTGTAGCAGCAGGTGGCACATACCTTTTGAAGCCTGTACGGCTCTTGATAAGAATCGTGCACAGTGCGATTGAGATGGTACAGTCAGAGAGGGCCTGAAAGCTGTAAAGAGAGTACCATGTCCACTTCATGAACGTCAGCACAAGGAAGAAAATATAGCAAACGCTTTTCGTACTGCGAAGTGCTGAGCCAACTCCTGAAAACTAGGGACCTTGCGCCTGGGGTGAATGAGCAAGAGCAACAATAACAATGAAGAGCAGTCAGCAGACTTACACAAGTATTCCAATCGCTAATCCACAGCTTCAGCGCGCGATCCGGATATGTCTGAGCGAAGGCGGCACATACCAAAAGCTCCAGCTGGGAGAATGGACAGTATGGGCCTCTGCAATTGAACGATAAAACAGAAAGAGGGGGGGAGGGACTTACCGGAGCCAATAAATTGGGGCAACATCTAGAACATCCTAAGCATGATGTACAAACAACTAGAGCAAGTGACTTACAATGAGTATAAACAGCCATAATACACTCCGCACTGGCAACACTTGTTGATTAGCCACGTTGAATAGAATAGAGTGTGCGCACATTTGTATATTTTATATGCAAAAGCCCTATATGATTGTTATAAGATCTGCAGCAGGTGTAGGGGACCTCCCATTAAACGTACAAAGTCCCAATGACCTCAATCAGGCTCTAAAATAAAATGTTAGCATCTACATGATTAGTCGCGCAGGCCACATACACCTATGATCATACCGGGTGCGAGACTCCTGCATCGTAAGGGCATGGTTCAGCCGGAGCTTCTCTCCACAGATTCCAAGCGCACCATGTAGCCCATGCCAATGCGAGAGGGTTCATGAAACTCGTAACGGCGTAATGATATACAGTATGCGACATGAATGCGAGATAGAGGCTGTCGAGAATCCTAAACACATGCTCAATGGTATGAAAGTCGATAATTCCACATAACGTACCATAATAGAAGTATCTATGATCATCAGTCACCGGTAAGTTTGAAATCTAGATGACAAGCAATGGGAGGGTGCTTACGGCTCGTTTCATGAGGGGGATTTCACGAGGGCTCCGGTGAAGGTATACGTAAACTTGCACACTTGCGATGCCATATAATCTGTGAGAGTTGCTGTGAGAAATTCTTATCGACTCATAATACCTAGTGACACAAACACGGCTACCAGAATTTCGGCTGCTTGGTGAGTCAATCCGTGACAGCTTCCAGCAAGAAATGATGGTCGCGCACCTATGACCAAGGCACCAAGTGAGTTCCCTAGATGCAAGGGGGCCGAAGTAAGCGAAGGAGGCGTTGGTGGCGTTGGCTTAGACATGCTGGCTGCGTCTTGGGGGGTTGTCATAGAGGAAGTATTGACAGTTGTGTTGTACTTATGTGCACCGTCGGAAACTACAGATCCGAAAGGAGATCTCTGGTTCTGCTAACGACGCAAAGTCCTTAATTAATACGACGTACCACTCTACCCAACAGAAAGGAACCTGAAGATAAACAGTTATCTGCATTTGCACAG
>NW_006767634.1:568469-571207 GCF_000300595.1 Phanerochaete carnosa HHB-10118-sp | reverse complement strand
GGAGCTTCTCTCCACAGATTCCAAGCGCACCATGTAGCCCATGCCAATGCGAGAGGGTTCATGAAACTCGTAACGGCGTAATGATATACAGTATGCGACATGAATGCGAGATAGAGGCTGTCGAGAATCCTAAACACATGCTCAATGGTATGAAAGTCGATAATTCCACATAACGTACCATAATAGAAGTATCTATGATCATCAGTCACCGGTAAGTTTGAAATCTAGATGACAAGCAATGGGAGGGTGCTTACGGCTCGTTTCATGAGGGGGATTTCACGAGGGCTCCGGTGAAGGTATACGTAAACTTGCACACTTGCGATGCCATATAATCTGTGAGAGTTGCTGTGAGAAATTCTTATCGACTCATAATACCTAGTGACACAAACACGGCTACCAGAATTTCGGCTGCTTGGTGAGTCAATCCGTGACAGCTTCCAGCAAGAAATGATGGTCGCGCACCTATGACCAAGGCACCAAGTGAGTTCCCTAGATGCAAGGGGGCCGAAGTAAGCGAAGGAGGCGTTGGTGGCGTTGGCTTAGACATGCTGGCTGCGTCTTGGGGGGTTGTCATAGAGGAAGTATTGACAGTTGTGTTGTACTTATGTGCACCGTCGGAAACTACAGATCCGAAAGGAGATCTCTGGTTCTGCTAACGACGCAAAGTCCTTAATTAATACGACGTACCACTCTACCCAACAGAAGGAACCTGAAGATAAACAGTTATCTGCATTTGCACAGCCATGCTTCGCTGTGCAGACGATGAATATCGGAAGCCTGAGGACAGAGGGGAAGTATTGCAGCGTGTCCAGGAAGATAACAATCAAGTCGATGACAGGAAAAAAGAGCGGCATCTAAATAATTGGAAATGGCGTAACGAAGGGGCCGCCACAATGCACTGGATGCTTGAACTCTGTCTTACTAGGCGCTGGGGCATCTGTCTCGGGAAATTCAAAGATATAGACCTGTTGTTAGAATGTGAGCTGTACTTCAACAAATATCGCATGTAGGGCAGACAAACCTCAGCCATGTAATAGCCTTACTGTTTGTGGAGATGCATACCGCGCGAGTCATACGGATAGGCATCTGTGCTATGCTGACTCATCTCGCCATAACCTGGATATGAAAGTAGTTCTTTGAGGCTGTGGGCTCAACGAATCTCATCGAGCAACTCTCAGCGTAGCGTGCGAAGAGGAGGAAGAAGATCCTGGTTCTTGTCGCAATGTACCGCCCGAACAGTAGGCCGGTGTATAGCGTGACTTTGAGAGTTAGATTAGTGGTCGAGATGGGCACAGGTGTGTCTCACAGCGGTGCTGCCGTGGGAATACAGTATGAGAAACACGAACCGAAAGGGGATTTCAGTTCCTAACATACCATCTCTCTGTCCGCGTGATACCAGCATAGATGTCTTCTGCGACGGACGGCATTTGCGGAGGTTAAGGGCCACGAAAGATTGCCTGCCTGAGGAGATGTTGAAGTGCGCATACAATTTGTGGATGAAGACAGTCGCGTATCACTTGAAATGGTACATCTTGAGGTAAGAGCTGTGAGGCGGAACAAGGGTATCTTCACGTAGCTGTTTTTAGGTTATGCCAGGATACATCTGTCAATCAGAGTTCAAACGGGCAAAAGCAGAAACTCGCCTCGTCTAGCACCGTGCCGGGTCGGACAACGAGATAACCATCTCCTCTCAGACTTCTTGCTCACCGCCTCATCTTGTGGGGGCCAAGTGAGGATTTGCACGACGCTCACTTTAATGACACGCCTAAGATGCCGCATGGCAGCCCTTAACAGGTTCAGCATGCACCTTTCTTATCACCTCTCGCGAGTCGCACGCGTATTCTACGTGGATGCGTACCATTGAGCCGGGACTTGTATGCTTTGGGAACAGATGATTATAAGACATGGATCCAGTAACTGAAGTTTACGCGCAATCTTACGCTGGAAGATGATCAGGATACGAATCGCGGGAGTGAGAGCATAAGTGGCGCCCAAACAGTATCACGTGGAAATCATGTGATTGAACATTGGCTCCCCGTCCCCGAGGTTCGTCCCTCCCTCACGCCTCACGAGTCATTACCCTCACTCCAACTCGCCTGGTCTTCGTGAATGAGTCTCAAGCTCCACAGTACGCCGCATGTGCTAAGGGTGAGATGAAGATCTGTCAATCTGGTCAACCAAGCGCGGCTTCGCGTATTCTGCTGGCTTAGGATCGAAAGTGGGTGAGATCTTCTTGGTACGTCTGCGACTGCGTTCATGTGGCGGTATATGCTGGCCTGGCGTGCAAGCTGTCTTACCGCAATCTTCAGCAACCCACTTATGAGGAGATTTGCTTTCACAGACATAAGGCTCTTTCTGGTCCTCGTGCGGGGCGCGTGCGGCGACCGCATCATCGTATTTGATTACTGTTCACTCCTGCCGGAACGTGCTCTACATAAAAGCCAATCATGTGTGCTACATGTGTCAGTGGCAGCATATCTCAAGCTTTTGCCAAAGAACGCTGGCTGGCAGTTCAGAACGGCACATGCATGGCACTGGAACCCACTCATACGGTGAAGGCGCATCGACTGTCGAGAACATCCAGTTCTACTATTCACTTCGCTAAAAAAAACTGTGCTGCACTCTTCTAGTGAATAAAATATGGTCGTTTCATCCTCGCACGGCTTTACCATCGCCGTTGCGCTGCACGCGCTCGCCGTTCACTTTCAGGACCCTCGGTGCGAAGTGATGCGATGCGG
>NW_006767634.1:561572-568449 GCF_000300595.1 Phanerochaete carnosa HHB-10118-sp | reverse complement strand
CGCATCGACTGTCGAGAACATCCAGTTCTACTATTCACTTCGCTAAAAAAAAACTGTGCTGCACTCTTCTAGTGAATAAAATATGGTCGTTTCATCCTCGCACGGCTTTACCATCGCCGTTGCGCTGCACGCGCTCGCCGTTCACTTTCAGGACCCTCGGTGCGAAGTGATGCGATGCGGCCTGTGCTCTGGGCAGAGCGTGGAATCCAAATGGACATTCCGGCATGGCTGGTACCTCAGCGGCTGTTACGCGACCTACGGCTCGCAGCTGTGGTTGAGAATGGTCTCACGGGGGCGGCTTGTCACTTACCGTCGCGCACCGAGACGGATCCTTGCACAGGATTCAGGCCCCCATCCCGAGCACCTAAACTTGCGGAATGCTTACATGAGTGATGGGAAGAGGCCGGTATATTCGACACAACCGATGAAGTTGACGGCGGCGCAACATTCCTTCTGTGCGATCATGACTGATGTTTAAAGCTACAGCATCGCGATGTTTGCTCAGAACGCCATTGATTATCCAGTGTACGGATACAATGATAGAGGTCCTCTGTGAGATTTGGAGTAGTGACATCGTTTGTCTAAGCTCAGCGCCCATTTCTCATTATGCTGCCGTCTCCGGTCTTGAGATATGGGCAAGTCGATGACAGTCTTAGTTGCATTATTTTAATACCACTCAATTTCGCGACATTCTTGTCAGCAATGCAACGAGCTGCTGTTAACGGCGACATAGCTTATATTCACAGTGGGCCTGTCACACCTGCGAGCGTGAGTTTGAAGAGTCGCGCATCACTCTCTGTGATGCAGTGGCGACAACGATAACGGCGGGTCGCGATACAACCGAGCATGTATCAGAATACAAAAAAGCCAATATCTGTCTCCTTGAGACTTCGTGCTAGTGTCGTGTCAGTGTCTTTAAACCGTCCGACCGGCCACTTGTTGCAGCCAAATCAATGTGTTACATAAATACTTCGACGACTTCCGTAATGCAAGTGATCAGTGACGAAAGGAGCATATTAACGAGAAATTGATACGAGACAAAGCTTAGTTGGCAGTGCTTCTCAAGTCTGGTGACTGTGAGCGCAAGTATAAGCGGTCTATAAGAAGTAACGCACCCGATTATTGGCTTCCTCATCCTCAACGCGTGCCGCTCAAAGACTGGCATTCGACAGGCCCGAATCGTTGGTCGTTCCTGTGAGGTCCGAAGGGTGGATAGATATGATGTGGCCGGCACACATGTTACGTAGCGTCTCGCGTGAGTTGAGCAGCGCAAGTAAGGAGTTGCACATTACTGCGCCGGCATGTGAGCATCAGATAGCAGGACTCAGACTGAAGATGCTAGACGAACATTTTGGGAGGACCATGGCGAAGGCAATGTATGCATCGCTGCAAGGCATTGCTATGATCTTTGGACTTGGTCAGCCGTGATGTTTTCAAGCGGACGCAGGCCACTCAGAATGGGCCCGTACCGTGATGGCAGATGCAATAGAAACGGAGCTGCTCGAGCCTGAGTTTCCGGAGCCATATAAAACATTGGAATACGCACCTCGTTAGCGCGCAAGTACCAATGCTATATAGAACGAGGACACGAATCAACGAGTTGGTTCTGCGATGTGGCAATGCTGTGAGTATAAATCAAAGTACAAGATGGGGCGCACCTCTTGAAGCTTGTATGATGTTTCATGAGAATTGTACAGAGAGTTACTGCGATTGCGCAGTCTGTGAACGCTTGAAGGCTGAAAATGATACACCACACCCGCTTCACTGGCGTCAAAATGTAGAAGATAAATAGAAGTTGCAACCGACTTACACCATTAAGTTCCAGGCTTCGTGCAACTGTATTGATGGGGAATATTTCACTGAAGCCTGTGAGCAAGGAATAAGAAGGGGGAGGGCTGAGAGCTTACTCGACTACGCCCGTGGCTAATAGTAGGCAAGTTTGAAATATAGTAAAGACAACTCTGAATTGAATTAATGCTTACCAATGGTTCCGACTGTAGAAAACAGGCTGTGAGTTTGAGAAATGATCAGCGTGACCGTGAAAACCTACTGCAGCTGGCAACCTGGGGTAATATCTATAGTATCTTCAGAACCACACTGATATAGCCCTCATAACCGATGACTTACGATGAGTATGAGGGGCCATTTGCGTCCGCTGACTGATTATACTATGAGCTGCCTGGCAAAAGCAATTCGTTGGCTGCGTACGCACGTATATAAATTCTGTACGCGAAAGTACTGCTTGCCAACGATCAGATCTGCGCGGGGCCAGAGTACTCTTCCGAGACGACGTACAGGGTGACAATGATCTCAATCAAGTCCTAATCCGAGGATATCAGCCCCTGAGTAGTCGAGGGTAAACATCGCACTCACGCCAACAAATAAATTAGCCACTAGGCTCCTGAATTTCCGGGGCACGAGTGGGCACGAGTCTCAGATTTGCTATGAGATATAGAACACACCATGAATACTTTGTTGCAGCCAATGGGTTCATGAAATTTGTTACGGCATAATAGTAGACTGCATGCGAAGCGAACACTAGATAAATGCTGCTGAGAATCCTTGTATCGTGCATGAGTGCCGTTGTTAAGTCAAAATTTTGCATGACATACCATAAGAAGAATATCTATGGCCGTGAATGAGCACAGATGATATAAACACGAAGGCACGCACAGTTCGCTTGACGAGTCGGCTATCACGAGGGCTACAGTGAAAGTAGATATAGACCTGCATGCTGGTGATGCCATATAGCCTGTCATGAACGGCGGTGTCAAAAAGTTCCGTCGGCTCGCAATAGTCTGGTAATGCTCACACTGCTACGAGGATTTCGGCTGTTTGATGAATCGGTGAGTGGTGGCGTTGCGCCCGAAACGACTCTGGCATACCGATGACTATTGCGCCAAGTGTGCTGTCTAGGGAACATAGTTCAGTCGAGAGCAGTAGCATTGAGGAGGCAGACCGAGGCATGCCAGCTGCCATGTTTGTTGAGAGTCCTGACATTGCGAAGGTACTGGCACCACTGGCACGTTGTACTTATACTCGCAGCAGCAGTGCCTGGAACTCAATCCGCTAACCAGTGCTTTTCCATCTAGATCTGCTGTTCCAACTTCGGTTGAGATGCCTTACTATTAACTGGACAGCGATAATCGACGGCTGTTTCCCTATTTCAATTCTGTTAGTGTTCCCGTACCATCAAGATAGCGGTCTTTTTTTCTGCCAATAGCGACGAGTACACCGAGCGGGGGGCACGGAAGCGCCGCGGCATGATTAGAGTCGTCAAACACAAGCTGATGGTAGGCGTGAAAGGACTCAATACTGTCTCCGCAGCTCACTTGGATATGTCTGTGCTATTGCCAACACCCACGTCGAGAATCACCTGCGTGCAGTGGGTCACATGCAACATTTACCGTTGTACCTGAAGGCATGATCTCCGCCACCGTGCGCGTCTGTGAAGTTCTAACTTCTCACGGACATTGTTGCAGGCGCACTGTATGCAGTTCTACGTCTAGGAAGACTTCACGGCGTCATCAACGGTTATAGTGAAGGAATACCCACTCACCGCCTCAGTTGAATGTCCGTACGGCGAAGGCGCAGCAGATGCGATCCGGTTTCTGTCCGCGCTGGTTGGTGAGTTGAATGGCCTGCTGACAGTTTAGGTTCGTGCTCTGGTGCAAATGCAAGTGGCGACATGTCGCACGGGCCTCTGTCGAAGTCATTGTACGACGGCAGTGCGCACGACGAGTCTTCACAGATCCTCAACTCCGCGTCGATACAAGAAGATGCTGTCATGCGCGTGTTCCACAGCAGGACCGAGAGTGGCTATGCATCGAGCTTGGTGGACGTTCGTTCTGGAGAGCCTACCGACAGAGAGTAGTCCCTCGTTACTGTTCACAGGCCGATGGGGACAATCAGCATTTTCGACCACCAGCAGATACTGATCTCCTGCTAGCAGATTTATGTTAGGGCTGCACTGGATGCCACCAACTTTTCCGAGTCCCGCCTCGCATGTTGCCGATCTGAGGTCGAGCGGCGACGACAACGGCTGTGGCCAGAGCGAGAGAACGCCAGGACTTGACCAAATCGATCTCCGTCGTCCCAATTCTCGTAATAGCCTAACATTCCCTGTACTTGCTCACCAGATTCCCAGGTATGTCAGCTCGGCAAAGCAGAGAATAGATAAGTAGCATGCGAAGCTTGAACAAAGCGCGCGGGGAGATGATCTAAGCGCCTAGACCGGATAAACTTATCAGATAACGCGGGACTAGCCTAAGTCAAGGATGTCCGTCTCTGCTCACAACCACAACCTGCCCGACAATCGAGAGCTCACTATCCTCTATGCGACGGAAACTGGAAATGCACAAGATGTTGCAGAACGTATTGCTAGGCTATGTCGACGTTTGCACTTTGCCGTGCGGCTGTACAGCATAGACGAGTACCAAGTCGTATGCTCTTCTGTTTCATGCAACTCAGAGCATCTGACAAAAATCCTCTCAGGACGACATTTTTTCGACGCATCTCATTATTTTTATAATCTCAACGACGGGCTCAGGCCGTGAGCCGCGCTCGATGACACGATTCTGGACGTCACTTCTTCGTGCTGACCTCCCGCACGACCTGTTCGACCACCTCGAGTTTGCCGTCTTTGGCCTCGGCGACACCGCATACGAGAAGTTTTGCTGGCCTGCGAAGATGCTCGAGCGGCGGCTTCTGACCCTTGGTGCAACCAAGGCCGTTGATAGAGGGGAGGCAGACGACCGACACCAGCTCGGGTGAGTTCTTCCATGTGATGCCGCTTGTTTGCGCTGATACCCTGCGCGAGCAAGAATGGATGGTGCCTTAGACCCGTGGATGAAGTCCCTGTCGGACACGCTCCTCGAGTTGTTCCCACTGCCTTCCGGCCTTGAGATTAAGCCGGACGTTATCCTGGAACCTCGTGTGAGCATCATTGAAGGTGAACCGGCCGCCTTGTGGCCGGATACCGGCTTGTTCAAAGGATACCACACGGCCACTGTCTCTAGCAATACACGCATAACTGCTCCAGATTGGTATCAAGACGTCCGGCATTTCGACCTTGACTTCGATGAAGACTTGGAGTACGTCGTTTGACCTCCCATGCGCACTTCCTATTCACCACCTGCAGCTACTCGCCAGGAGACATCGCAGTTATCGAACCAGAAGCGTGTGCAACAGATGTCGACGCCTTCCTGCAATGTGTTGGCTGGCTTGACGAAGCCGACAAGTCTTTCGCTGTGAAGCACGTCCTGCCAGATCAGTCGTTGCCGACTCGCCTCCCGCGAAGTCTTACTTTGAGAACCCTCTTTATGCGCTACCTGGACATCAATTCTGTTCCGCGACGGTCGTTCTTCGCTCTGCTAAGACACTTCACACCCAACGAATTCGAGCGGGAGAAGCTCGACGAGTTCTTGTCACCTGAGGGTGCTGTAAGTCTTCCTTCATGAGCCTGGTAGGCTTTGACTTTGGCTGATCTTGATGCAGGACGACTTGTACGACTATTGCCAGAGCGTGAGACGCACGATTCGAGAGGTCTTCGAAGAGTTCAGAAGCGCCAAAGTACCGAAAGAATACCTGTTCGACCTGTTCCCGCCCCTGCGGCCTCGTGAGTTCTCGATAGCGAGCTCGGCGCTGGTAAATCCTTTGCCCCGCCTGCTTTTCTATCGTGATGCTCAACCACTGTAAAGCGGAACCCATGGCGCATACAACTGTGTGTAGCCATCGTGAAATACAAGACGAAGCTGAAAATACCAAGACGGGGTGTAGCCACCACGTATCTCGCGGCATTACAGCCAGGTACGCCTCACCTCAGTCAATGCGCTTTATCGTTCTAAGCCAGCATTAAAGGGGATAAACTTCAAATTCGTCTCAAGAAGGGCATCATAGTGTTACCTCCTGACAAAGCCACGCCCGTAATATGCATTGGGCCTGGCACTGGCATAGCACCCATGCGTGCGCTCATCGAGGAACGCGTCGCGCGGGGCGCAAAAGGTGTGTTGCCGGGTATGGCCTCGTGACAATGTACTAACGGTTTGCCGCCTGCAGCGAACACGCTGTACCAGGGCTGTCGTTCTGCGACGAAGGACCAGCATTACCGCACGGAGTTCGCTGCGCTCGCCGGCGACGGAGACAAGCACCTCGAGTACCGCGTCGCATGCTCGCGCGACGGCCCGCCTGGCGTGAAGCGCATGTACGTACAGGACCTCATCGCCGCAGACGCGGAGCGCATATGGGAGCTCGTGGGCGTGCAGGGCGCGCATGTGTACATTTCTGGGTGAGCACGCATCCTTCTACTCGGGGTCGCAGGCCAGCTCACTGCGCTTCTCCCAGGTCTTCGAACAAGATGCCGGCGGGAGTTAAGGCTGCGGTGCAGGGTGCGCTCGAACAGTACGGGCAGAAGACGGAGGCCGAGGCGAAGGAGTTCGTTGCTAACATGGAGAGAGAAGGGAAGTTGATTGAAGATTGCTGGGATTGAATTTTCAGATGTTGCGCCTGACAGTTTTTGCGTAGACGGAAGTACATATGCTTGTTCTTGTTGCATCTTAGGGAAGGGAATGCTCAAATTAAAGGTTTACATTGGTACGCCTGTCAGATTGTAGAGTCCCAAGGGCTCGAGACCCGGTACCTCTGCCGTTCGCAAGCCTCACTACCCGAACCACACTGAAGGCATTATGTCAAATGCTGCATCTTCCCCTTTTCCGTGATTGTTCTATCATTCAGTGCGTCTAGAGGAGCCCATATCGGGGCACGTCGGCTTGCTCGACAGCCGCAACCTTGCCGGGATGTGAACGCCAGGTGCACTTCGAGGGTAGACGGCACATCAACATAACCGCCAACACATCCAGATCTAGAACGCAAGAGCAAA
>NW_006767634.1:554340-561129 GCF_000300595.1 Phanerochaete carnosa HHB-10118-sp | reverse complement strand
AGTACATATGCTTGTTCTTGTTGCATCTTAGGGAAGGGAATGCTCAAATTAAAGGTTTACATTGGTACGCCTGTCAGATTGTAGAGTCCCAAGGGCTCGAGACCCGGTACCTCTGCCGTTCGCAAGCCTCACTACCCGAACCACACTGAAGGCATTATGTCAAATGCTGCATCTTCCCCTTTTCCGTGATTGTTCTATCATTCAGTGCGTCTAGAGGAGCCCATATCGGGGCACGTCGGCTTGCTCGACAGCCGCAACCTTGCCGGGATGTGAACGCCAGGTGCACTTCGAGGGTAAGACGGCACATCAACATAACCGCCAACACATCCAGATCTAGAACGCAAGAGCAATAATATTCTCTACAAGAGATGCATGAATACAAGCAACACGAGAGCTACAGATAACGCTCCAAACCACGATAGAGCGTCCACAGAAACAACGCCCGGCAAGTAAGAAGAACCGATGTCTATGTCCTCGTCCTCTGCCTCGAAAGCGCCAGCGGTCCTGCATTCTCCTCGCGCTCGCCTTCCTCGGGTGGAACGTCGCCCCGCAGGTGCGCCTTCGATAACATCTTCATGATCGTCCGCAAGCCCTTGCGCACCTCCCCACCTGCACCTCTCTCGCTCGCATCCCTGCCCTCGTCTCTGCGGTCCCTGTCTCTGCTATCCCGCCCGGTGAACGTGTACGCGCGCGCCCTGCGCCTCCCCGCGCCCTTCTTGCCTTCCGCGTCACCACGCGCACCGCGCAGACGTCCAGAACCACTCGCAACACCCGCTCGGATGGCAGTCTCGCTCGGGAGCTCGACGCTCGACAGAAAGGTGTCGCCCATTGGCGGTAATGATGGCAGCGCGTCTGGTGCTGCACTCGCTCCCTCATCTGTTTCTGCTATGTCAGCACCGTCATAGAACCTGTGTGCAAGAAAAACAAGGAAGAGAGGCTCACCAGGTCCAGTAGACTCCTCGCTCTCGCTCTCGTCCGGCAACGCCAAGGTCTCCTCAGGTATGTCGACCGGCATGGCGGTGATGTGCCCAAAGAGCGAGCCCTCGGCGTGCGTCACCTGCACAACTTTCCATCCCGCCGCGCGCGCGAGCGCCGCAAGCTCGCGCAGCGTGCGCTCCTGCGCGTTGAACATCGCCCGCATCTACCAGTTTCACGATGGTCATCAGCACAAAAATTTCAAAGGCACGGGCGCAGATGGCCTACCGTCAAGTCCAACCAATATGCGTTCGCGTTTGCCTTGCCCAGATTCGGCAGCAGCGGCGAGCCCTCGGGCGCAAGGGTGCGCGCCGCACCAGGGAGCGGCTCGTACGTGACCTTCTCGCTCGTGCTGACGCTGTCTGGGGTCTCAGCTCCGCCGTCTTCGTCTTCATCCACACACGCGAGCGGGAGGACGTAGTCCGCGAGCAGAAGCCGAGTGTTCGGGCCTGCGGCTTGCCGGAGGCGAAGCAGAATCCTGCACATAGCCCCAAACATCGTCAATGAGTGTACAGTCAAGCTAAACATGGTACTTACCGAATAATGTAGCTGTCCGGCCAGTCATGCGTAATAACCCGCATCAGGAAGACCGCAGGCCTGACCTCCACGTCTCCAGCGTCCGGGGCCTTCGTGTTCGACTCCGTCATTGAGTCGCTCTGGCCTTCACTAGCCAAGATAGCCAAAGGGAGTGCAGGCTGAGGCTTGAAAAAGTCGTGTGCCTGGAACGTCGCGCGCCCCGAATCGAGAAGCTCTGGGTACCTGCTGCGCCAAGCCTGCAGAGCGCCAATGAGAATCATAAAACGGGCAGAAAGGAGAAGCCAACTCACGGCAGTGCCCATCTCAACGACCGGTGGCCGATCCTGAATGACAAACCTCAGGTGAGGGAAGGCATTCGCGAGGAGCATCGACGTCGACCCTATTCCGCCTCCGACGTCCACGACGACCGATCGCGGCGGGAGCTCGTGCCACGGGAACCCTGCGCCGCGAAAACACCACATGAGCCACGCCCGCACACATACACGCCCGCCGCCACGAGACAAACGCAGAGAGCGAAAAACTCACCGCCGACAATGCTCCCCGGCACCTCCCACTTCTCCGTCCCCGTCATCGCCTTCCCGAACCGCCGGAGCCGGAACACGTTCTCGCCGCGTTCGAGCCACTCAAAGTACCGCAGACGCGTGCCAAACGCGATGTTGAACGGCGCATACATCTCGTCGCCCGGCTGCAGCCCGCTCGACGCCGCCCTGCCTCGCCTCGCTTTCCGGCCGTCCGTGTTCGCCTGGAGAGCGCCCGGTGAGCCCGCACCAGAGTCCGACGGGCTCCGCAGCGGTGATTTGGGCGGGACAGGCGGCGGAGCACTGGAAATGTGCAGAGGTGGGACAGGCGGTAGCGGGTCGTCTTTCCTCGACAGCGGCGACGAGGCACTGCCGGAGAACGTCTGTGCGCGAGGAGACACAGCGAGGACAGACGGCCGGAGGTCGAACGCAGGGCCCAAGAGCCCGTTGCCGTCGCCCGCGGCGTCGAGGAGCTCTGCATACGTCTGGTGCAGCGGCTCTGCGCCCCGCTTGCCCGTCTTGAGGCTTGCAAACGAGCCCTTGGTACCCAGAGCGCGCAGCGACTCTCGGCTCGGCGTCCACTTCGGCGTCGCGGGCGCGACGTTCGACTCCGAGTGAGACGACTGCCGGCTTGGCGTCGAGCGTGGAGTATTGAGCATGTTCAAATCTTGACTTGGCATCTTCGCATGGCGTGGTGCAGACTTCGGTGTCTTGAGCAAGTCGCTGAACGTATATGCGTGGCCGGATGTTGCTGGGGATCGGAGTGTATCCGGTGAGGCTGGGATACTTACAAGTCTCTGGCCGATGAGAGACGTTGTAGAGGATGTGCGCGAACGGGGTGTCTCGGGTGCTTCGAATGCAGCAGAGCGGGGTGTTCCTGGCATGGACGGCAGAGGTGGGGCGTCACTTGGCGTCGTCGTCGGTGTTGGGGTACGCGAAAACGTTCGAGAAGATAGTCTCTTGAGAATCCCAGGCTTCTTGTGAGCATTCGGCAGCGACTGTGGGGTGGGTGGGGTCGCCGGTCTACGGGGTGTATCGTTGCTATTGCTGAAGCTCCAGCCAGATGACTTTTTCCTCTGTCTGTTCTGAGCAGGCGTTGGATGGGGATTCTGCGCGAAGCGCATAGGACTGCTTCCATCTTCAGTTCCGCGTCGTTCCTCCTCGACGACACTGCCAAGGGAAGACGTTGAATCGTTCGGTGTGACCATACCGAGATGGCTGACGTCGCCAGCGGGGGCGGACATTGACGGCCGCGGGTGTGGCGGGACCACGATGGGTGTTGTTGTTGTAGGAGCTGGAGACTGGGGAGAACAGGAATGAGGTTGGAGAGGGGGCGACTGAGGTGAAGACGAGGGCGTAGGAGGGGAAGACGGAGAGCTCGGAGGGAGCAGGTAACAGTCAGCGAGATACGCCGACGCCTTGAATAGCTCGTCCGTGCTAGCGTAGACACGATTGATGTTTAGTACGAGCGCATACATACGGTTATTTTGACGTACCACAGACCAACGAAAGCAGCGATACCATCTGTCCCTTCATACTTGCGCTCAGGACTACCCGGGCATGATAAGATGAGTGAGGTTGATAGGGCATAGACGCGTCGAACGCACCTCTGCTTCATGTCGACCAACTCTTGCCACGACTTTCCACTGTCAATCACGCTGCTTATGCGGTTGTTGGCGAAAACATCTGGGCGAACTTCACGGGTAATGTGGTGAGTGGCGAGTAGACGGAGAACGTGACCTGGAGGCAAAATTAAGGACGACATCCTCTAGCTGAGACAGGAACACGGACTGATTCTCGTCGAATCAACGACTGTCTTCTCGCCATTGAATCCCTTGCCCTCTCCAGAGGCTCCGAGCTGCGCTTGGATCTTCTCTGCAATCTCCCTCGAGGATAAACCTCTTGGACCCACTTCTCTAAGCATTTCCGACATATGCGCCGCCTCAAGAAATCTGAGGCACGCGGGAAGGTTGTACTGTCGTTGTTCCAGTAAGCAGGCTGATATATGGCGCAGAGGAGTGATACGTACTCCCATAGCGGCATCGCACACAACCAAGAAGGGCTTCTGTACCATAGCGCTCATCTGACCACATGCTGCGACTATCCGATTGACAGCCTTGATGACTTCGGGGTGCGTCGTGAGGTCTTCGCACTTCTTTCGCCACTCGCGCTGCCTCTGCGTGGGGTCGAGTAGCGTGGATGCACCGGCACCGACCTTTTCGAGCTCGACAGTGAGCGTCGGCGAGATAGGTATCTTGGGAGACGACGAAACGTTCGACGGCGTAGAGGTGCTCATCGGTGCGGATGTGTCAGATGAACTCGAGGTGGGTGTAATGGGTATGGGCGTGTCGAGGTCCGGAAAGTCGAGTGCGGGCTGCTTGAGGATCGGCAGAGGGACACTCGCATTGACTCCTGGTGGGCTGAACGGCGGTTGAGGTAGAGAGCCCATAGTGTACGACCGCTCGCGACCCTTCACGAGACCCTTACGCCCCGTGGACGCAAAACGAACGTTGTTGGGTCCTGGCTGGCTGTTTGATGCGCTCACAGGCGTGAGCGGCATGTCGGCATCGGCATCGTCATCGTCCTCTTCTTCGATATCGGAATCGGTGGACAACGATGAACGTGGTTTTGAGGGAGACCGCGCCTGGAAGTTCGACGAGGAAGAGCTGCGGAAGCTCGAGGAAGCGGAGGACTGCGATGCGCGCCGGTCTGTGGATGGGGGACGATATATGCGTTCAATGTCGTCGATGGCGGATCCGATGATGGCGTGCAGCGCACGCAAGTCGGCAAAAGTCATTGCGTGCAGCTGTGCGGTCCAGCGACGAGAGCGATGGGGGCGGCGAACTCGAGCTACCCGTAAACAAAGGGTCGAGGAAAGGAGTTGGGGGAGAGCAGCGTCGAGGAGCAGGGCTAGAAGGCGACATACATGGGACAATCTCCATCCGTCTGGGGCGAGTCCGCATCATTCGCACAACGCAAACAGCACTTCCGCGCTGCAGGCAGAGATGATCGAGCGCCACGTCATACAATGCAATTAGCCTTGTCAAATGTCTCCAGCCTCCATGCGCTGCTCGGGCTCATCTGGACGTCCGCGGTAGCGTCGAGCACATCGTGTTTGTGGTCCTGCGCGATGACACGTCAGCACATCAACGCGGCATCCGGCATCCGCGCTGGCGGGCACGACGACGAGGCGATGCGGCACAGCGGGCAGCGAGGGCGGGACGACCGTACGGAGGAGGTGGATCTTGCGCGCAATTTGTTCCATTTCGGGATGCTTCCTGCGATGTTCAACTTCTGTCACCGCAGCTCGTCCAACATCGCGATCGACCGTGTGCGCATGCTCGCGTCGGTGCTTGTCAGAGGGGCGATGGAGGAAGAGTCTGGAGACATGTCGCGTGCGCGGGCGAGATGGTCGGAGGCAAGGCTGTAAGCGCCAATGACGCCACAACGCTTTTGATCGCGGGGGACTTAGGAGAGACTTCCTCATTTGGCATATGTTTGGCCTGATCAGGAAAACGCTATCGGCGTTCTCTTCGCCCGCGAGTAACCCCATAGTCGCCATTTTATGCAATCAAGTGGCCAAAGCAGCGATAAAATGGATGCGTATAGGCTGCTTGAGATGGGTACGATGCTCTGGGAGCATAATAGGAACCTCGAATTTGCAGCGCTGCCTGCCAGCCTTAGTAGCTCAGTTGGTCAAAGCGTAGCTGCACGCTGAGGGCGCGGGTTCAATACCTGCCTGGTTGTAGCCTCTCTTTCTTTTTATACGGCAAGCCTGGGTGTGACTCCGGCGCGAATGCGTGGTAGGTTAGCTAGATCTCATAATTGAATTTGCAGGAGCACTTTATATAGTATCGGCGCGATAATCTAGTGCAGTGCCGCGTCGCGCTACTATAGTAGCTCAGTGGTAAGAGCGTGGCGGGTATCCGCTGAGGGCGCCGGTTCAATCCCTGCCTAAGCACGGCCCGACGCGGCACTGCCTTTTCTTTTGCGTCTATTCCCACAATTTTCACCAAGGTTTTTGTACGTCACACAGCACACAATGAATACTTACGATGTTGCGCACTCCACTTGTACGCGGCTTTGGCGCACGCGGTGTAGTCCGTAGCTCAGATGGTCAGAGCGTAGCGCAAGCTGAGGTCGTGGGTTCGACTCCTGCCTTGCTATCTCCCGTGCGCGAGGGCCGCGTTTTTTGTGGTTTTCCGTCCTACCGCTTGTAGCAATTCGGAGGCCAGCTCTGGGGCTAGGGAGTGGCCTCGTAAGAAATATGACCATTGAAATCTTGGGACGATGTATCTGAGACGAATGCATGTTTTTCACTGCACTATACTGATAACAGAGGTTGTGCAGTTTATTGCATTCCTTGTAACGAGAATTTCCCAGACTAACCTTTCCTCGTGATAATATCACCCTTCCATGCACACCTCTCATGCAACATCTGCCTTCCTGAGCAACAGCTTATATGCTGAGTGCGCACAATCCCAGTGCCAATTCCCGGAAAGATGGTGTAGCTCAGTTGGACAGAGCGCAGCACAGCGCTGAGGGCGATCATTTACACGTCGGCCATGAATAATGCTGGGAATACCCCACGTGACTACGCGTTACAGAGGTCGAGGCGGCAATAGCATCGTACGTGTCTGTTGCCTTGACCATATAAGATATCATGCTGAAGTGCTGCCAGGCTGCGCTCCAGTGGTACTCAGGCCCCAAACACATCAGGCCCCACCATTGTGCTGTCCACTGTGTACACGCGTTACAC
>NW_006767634.1:528059-547685 GCF_000300595.1 Phanerochaete carnosa HHB-10118-sp | reverse complement strand
ATCATCGCGGCCGCGCGTTTCCGCGACATGCACGTGACCGTCACACTGTGACGACACTCGTCGAAATTGAACTGGGTCTATCTTACTGGGCCCGGAGTATCTATATGGACGTTAGGAATCTTAGGATGAACCTTCCGGGCACATGCAGGCGATTAATGCAACAGAGAATGCATTAAAATTGTTTGAAGTAGCACACGTTTAGTGTGAAGTACTACAAGTACCCCGTTTCGTTTTTGAGCGCGCGATGATAAATTTGCTTCGCTCAAAACCATCTGTACCCCCGCGTTTGCATCCGTCGCGGGCCGACGCGTGCCACAAGTCCGCCTGTCCTCAGGCTCTTATCTCTACCCACTTTACCGCCATCCCTGGCTTGTCCCTAGTGGACAGTGCTGACACCGGCCGGTGATCTGTAGTATAATCAGCTTCGCAACGCATCGTTCCCACCGAGCGCGCTGATCGCAACCTGCAAGGACTCAGAGCGCCACGCACACTACCGGGACAGCGCGGAGTCCCAAGACGCTGGAGCTCGAGACGCCCGTGGTGCCATTCAGGCTAAAGCAGGCGTATGAAGAGTACAGAGGCGGCGAGTTTCTTCACAAAGGCCGAGTATTTGCGATGAAACGCTTTGGCCAAAATGCGCAAAGATTCTGCCGAGGAATGACGAGGTGGAGCATAAATTTCGAGCACGAAGTGGATGCACACTCCGCATTTTCGCAAGCATACAAGTCTTCGAGCAGTACTTTTCCATACTGTATGCCAAGAAGAGTGTATCGCCAGTTCCAACCATGGTCGCAACTTAAGCAGGCCAAACGAGAGCGCGGATTCCCACGCCAGAGTCATCACGTGACGTATCATGTGGAGACGAGGAGAATGCTTGTTCCGGAGTCCAGAGTCCAGACGTGCTCGCACGCAATAATCAGGTCTAGAAAGCACTCCTCATTCCAATCATTTCAGAGATAGATTGGGAAGGCAATCTCGTAATGGTGGATTACACGGCCTTTCCGGTCGAGCTTTGGGAGAAAAATCTCGAAAACGTACCAGCTCAGAACATGGTTCGCTTTCAGAGTGTATGATTTCAGTAATATTTATCGCAGTTCAATATCAATTGTCTGATGGGATGTCTTAGGTCTCCCGATTCGCTCGCAACCTCGTACAGAACTCGGCCGCCTTGCAATACAGAATAGAACAGTACTGCATGTCCACGGTCGATGGGCCTGCTTTTCGGAATATCGCACTGAACGAAAAGGTTGAAATTCAGAAAGAGTGGCACAGGGCCTGGAGGGTCTTTGGACACGCCAGCACCGTTCAAACAATCGAATGTAGCGGATCTCCGACAACGTGCCTCTCTGTTTCTCTGCGCCCAGCATACATCAAACCCTCACGTCGGAGCTACGACAACTCTTTGCGCTTTGTTCGCCCACCATCAAAGCTTCGCGGAGTCGGTCTCAAAGTCTGGACACTTGAGAACTTGCCCGAATTCTCGAGCCGTCGGTTCGCGTATGACTACGACCAGGACCTGCTCGTGATCGTTCCAAAGTACATGTCCGTGGGTTTGTAAAAGACAAGACAAAATTAACTTGGATCGATATAGATCGGTCGACGACCGTAAAGTTGAATTGCTCATTTTATCGTGCACGACAGGCGAAACACACCCACTCGCAAAGTCCCGGGCATTGCTCAACACATACACTGATGCGTTCCAGCGCGGGTCTGAACGGCTTCTGGTGCATGCCGACATGATTGCGATGTTATCATACAGTCACGAGGGATACAATCTGTGGGTCTGGGACTGGAAGCGTGCCGAGCTTCTGATGGTACGTCCGCAGAGATCTCGTTGTGGGAGTATTCTTCAATGTGAGTGCCAAGTCTATGACAGTAACCACAAGCAATCTACGCGTAAAGGATTTCGCATTCATGGACGCACGGCACGTCTTAGTCCTTGTGCAGGTCGCATCTGGCGACTCCAGAATCATGGTCTTCGACTGTTATGCCCCGCAGGTCAGTGCATGCTCCACTGACAAATCCGTACTAGCGGTGGCGGCTTTCGACCTTCCGAAACAGCATGTACACCGCACAGCGTTCCATACAGCCAGGATGCGGACTCGTCTATGCAGCAAGCAAACCCCGTTTACTTCGGATACTCGGTTCCGTTGGACGCCCCATTCAAATATCGCCCTCATCTCCCTTGATCCATACTTTAAGCTCTGCATTTATCTCATCATCCCACTGCATCTCCTCACCACACGCTTTCACGACCCGTCGATCGAGAGTAATACGATGCGTCCCGTTCCCTGGGAAGAGTGGGGCATGCACACCTTGACGCTGCAGACCGGCTGCGAGCCCAGCTCTTGGAGCATTGTCGGCGGCTCTCGGCTGTGCGCGCATGTTCCCTTCCTTGGGCACATCGTCATCTACGATTTCGATCTTGCGCAGAACCGCGGTCAGGACGAGGCGCCAGAGCTTAAGCACCCCAGGCTCGCGGAGTACTTGCGCGAGGTGCGGGAAAAGGCTGGTTTGTTTGACCTGACTGGCGCGGACTGGGCGGCGATGCGGGCGCCCTTTCGTGCGACTCTGGTTAACTACAGGTGTTGCTTGGCTTGACGCTTGTTGAAGATGGTGTTGTGTTCTCTTATGAAGAAGAAGGCTCTAGAAGCAGGTAAGCGTTATTTGTGGTGAGCGGGGTGCATTCTTCTCACTGCTCGGCAGAATCGAGATGTACACAGTATAATGCCAGGCTTTATTGTTTCAATTAGCAACTACCATCTACAAACCGATATCAGCTCAGTAAAATTTGGCCTCAGCATGTACGTTAGGATAGTCCGTGCGTCGCCCAAAATTAGGCGGTGGCGACGGCAGCAATACTTAAGCACAGGTACTCACCAAGCGTGACCAAGCCGCTCCACATTTCTCTGGGCCTGCGTGTTTGCGTCTTCGCAGGTGCATTTATTCAGTGGTTATGTAGTGCACAGGATCGTCGATAAGGCTTTCGAAGGGATAAGAACGATTGAACTCGTCAATACTCGCACCTTGGCAGATGTAGTGCCGGAACATCAAAGCAAATATGATGGAGCATATGTCATGTTATTCACTACGATTGAGCCAATATATCGAATGCATATTTGATGTGCACTTGCAACACAGATGGCGAACAATGGGCAGAAACATGCACAAAACTTCATTCTTGCGCAGAGTTCAGACTCCGGCCCACCTCGATGCCTGAGATTCCGAATCGCACGAGCTATTTGGGGCTCCAACGATGTCAGAAATTTCCGCAGCCTCCTACATAAAGAGCACAGTCGGAAGAAGTACAAGCACAGTTATGAGTGACTACGCACCCGGTCTTTGGCAACCTCATCGTGTGTGTGCGCAACTCGTGTACCGCCCGACGGAGCAGAGTGGTTTATAATTCCTGCGAGTCTTGAGAGATGGATGGACTCGATTTGTACGGCGTGCGTGTCGTACAGTGCGTCACGCGAGTTGAGCAGCGCAAGCAAGGAGTTCGATATCACTGTGCCGAAGCATCAGTACCAGAGGCCGACGATAGGACGCAGGACGGACACATCGGCAGTACTATTGCCAAGTTGACGAATACGAAGTTGTGGGGCATTCCAGCGTACTTTGTTCCCGATAAGCTGCGTAATCCCGCGCACAGGTGGAGAGCGCTCACCGTAGCAACAGAAGCAATGGAGACAGAGCTACAGAAGGTCATCACAACTGCAGCCGCGTAAGATAATCATCACCATACCTAGTCAGCGCACATGTGTTAATGGTGTAAATGATGAGCGTGCGGATGATCGAATTAGTTCTGTGGAGCGGTAATTCGTTCAGAACTTTCCGAATTTCCAGGAATAGACACACCGTTTGAAGCCGGTGCGACGCCTGATAAGCATCGTGCAGAGTGTAGCCGCAATAGCGCAGTCTGTGAAGGCCTGGAGGCTGTAAACGGTATACCAAACCCACTTCGTGTATTTTAGAATCAAGGTAAAGTCTGAAAGGAGCGGCATGCGCACGGCGAATCGCTGCTCCAGCTCTTGATAGCTCGGAAACTTGAGCCTGCAGTCGATGAGTGGTGCAGTAGGAGAAGCGGGGAAATGGAGAGAAAGGCTCACTCGAGTATGGCAACGGCTAAGCTGCATGTTTAAGATACAGTCTCAATGTATATGATTCAAGCTGATGCCCACCGATTGATGCCACTACGAGAACAGATGGTAAGGTTCAAATACCAACAATGAGACTCGAAAAAATTACCCCAGCTGACGAATTGTGTTGGTACCTAGGGTATTATCCTCATAAGGATGGTAAAATAATAGGTCACCTGATAACTTACGATGAATACCAGTGGCCATATAAGTCTGCTAACTGATCATTCTCATAAGCCATCTGCGATTGAAAGGGTCGTTTGCGTACGTACGCTTGTAGATTTTATATGCGAAAATACTTCGTGTGGCATGACTAAAATCAAATCTGCACAGAACCGGCGCATTACCCGGAAGACGTACCAAGTGACAGTGACCTCAATGAGATACTGGTCGGTAAATTTCAGCCTATAAATGGTCAATTGAGAGCATGACACATACACCCGAAAGCATCGAAGCTACCCAGCTCCTGAGTTATAACTTCGTGAGTTGGCGCATGAATATTTTCTATCTCTCGATAAAGAACGCACCGCGGAACCCGCGTCAAGGCGAGAGGGTTCACAAAATTCGTTACAGCCAAGTAGTAGACCGTACCAGAATTGAACGCGACGTAAACGCTTTCGAGTATCCTGAGTATACGCATAAACATTGTTATCAAACAGCAGCTGCATGCGACGTACCACAGGAAAAATATCTGTATCCGTTGTTGGCCATGAAAAATAGGCGGCAGAGATGTACTCACAGTTCGCTTCAGAAAAAGGTCGTCACGAGGGCCGCCGTAGAAGTAGTTATAAACTTGCACGCTGATGATGCCGTACAACCTGTGACACGTGGTGTCGGGGAACCTAGTCTATGCACAATATTACGAGGATACTCACATCGCCACCAGAATCTCGACTGCTTGATTCGTCAGTACGAAGCGCTATTGACGACAAGCGACGTTTGCGCACCAACAAGGGTGACGCTAAGCGTATTATCAAAATGTAAAGTGACAGGTTGAAGAGAAGGCGGAGTGGAAGTTGGCGATGCTAGCTCGGACATAGTTGTCGTGGGCTTTCGAGGACTGCTACAACGAGGGATTCCTATGCCTCCACCATGAGCTCGATATGCTATATATACTGCTGTAACCCACGTACCTGAAACTTAATCATCCTGCAATGTTTCCCTACTCGCACGCCTCGTGCAACAGAGCCCGACCTGATACGGCCGGAGCGACGGTCGCTGGAAGATTTGGAGCTGGGGGCTTCCCGCAAAATGACGTTGCAATGCTTCGCTCCGCGCCGAATGATATCAGACGACGGCATAGTAGTCCGGGAGAGGCACCATGACCTGTAACGGATGCTTGAAATCAAGTCAATGGCGGAAGCGAAGAGAGGGGATGCCTGTAAAGTTTACGACACAAACACAGCTCCTAGAGCGTTTGTAAGAGACTGTTCAGGCCTGCTGTCGGCGCATGGAACAGACTCCAAAGCTTAGGCGACGCGCACCTCAAGATGCGCGGCATCTTTAGTGCCAAGTGCCGCGCCATTGAATCGTAATAACAGGCGTCTGTGCAAGGCAAAGAGCGTTTCAACACGACCTGGACACCCGAGCAGGCTGTTACTACCATGATAGCATGTGAACGCGGCAAACCCTGTAAAGCGCAGCTCAGATCAGTATACGAAGCCATTGGGAGACGGAAATGAAATAAAGAACGACCATGCTGGGCCCTGACAGCGATTAACGAGATATCCAGGTTCCTATTCGCTTCCTAGCTGACAGAAAAATTAAGATAATAAGAATACTGCACCTGCCTAGTTCCATCCTTGTGGCTATCGGCTCAAAGGACTGTATAGTGCCATGGTCGTGGCGTTAAAAATAAACGTCAGGAAGACATACATACTCGTGTTCAAAATATTCCGCAGGATAGCGGTACTGGCAATGATTAAGAAGACAGCCAGAGACAGCTAGCTGAGATGGCGTCGGATACGTGCACATGGTTCGTGGGAGAATAGAGTCGCTATTGCTCACAGATTCCAAAACAGTACATCCTCGGAACACGAACCGCGGGGCCGGATACGGAAGCCGCCGCTACACTGTGTGCAGGGTACTTGTATGGCTTGTCGTGATACGGAGTCTGTCAATTACCGTTCATACTGGACAGCAATGAGAACTCACCTCGTCTGAAACCCTGGTGGATTGGAAAGTGGAGCGGCGGCCTCTTCTTCGGCTTCGCATATACTATGATGGCCGTTGCTAAGGCGATGTCTGAAGGAATGGAGCAGCAGACAAAGCACCTGCGGCCCGGGTGAGTCTTGGCGGCCTCGGGAAATTTGCAAGCGAAGAGTAACTTCAAGCTGACCTCGATGAGAGGCTCGGTGAAGGATGTTTTGAGCGAGCTCGGTGGCGCCATCACGTACTCGGTCCAGTTACTCTCTAGAACGAGTCGACCGCCCAGACGCACTAGCCTTGGTAGTCAAAACCGAGATTCCGCTAGGAGCGACCGCCCAGATGTTCAGCCCACGCCACGACGAAGGCGCCAATCAAATGATGGCGTACGCCTCAGTCCATGACCTTGCGACTTACAGGCGGGCCGGCTGGGGCTTCGATTGGTAAGATGAAAAAGAGCTCGTCAAGACCTTCAAAAATTGATTGAAACGGTGATAATGTTAGGGTGATATTCTGGGGTATACGTCCTAATATTTACTACGGCTCGATTAATAATTTACATGCATATTCACGAGCACCAACAATCCGAAGAACAAATGGTGAGGTCGAGCATGTTCCCATGAGCTCATTTCCCGCATAACTCAGACTGCACGATCTCCCGGAACTTGGGACTCCGAGTCGAACGAACTATCAAGAATGTCAGCGGTTGCCGAGAGGTCCGAGTCGATGATCTCCTACACAGGAGCAGAGTCAGTGGATGAATGAAAGCCCTCAGCAGTATCCAAGCACCTGGGATATGTGGTCTGAGATGTGGACCGGTGCCGCCCCTGCATTATCCGACGTGCCCGAGCGTTTGAGGATGCTGGCGAACTTCGAGAAATGGACGGACACGACCTGACCGGCATGCATTTCGCGCAGAGCATCGCGCGAGTTGAGCAGAGCGAGCAGGGAGTTCATCGTTACTGTGCAGAAGATTCAGAATGCGGAGCCAAGGTGGAGCGAGGTGAACGAGACGGACGTTTGGGCAAGAGTGTGCCGATGGAGAAGTATATGAAGTTGTGAGGTGCAGAGATGCACTTATCACTCGGTCAGCTTTATGGCATGCGCCCACAGAAACACACACGTACTGTGATGACAGAAGCAACGGACACAGAGCTATTCTGGTCTGAGAGTCGCTATTTTTGTGCAACACAATCGAAAACGGACCTTGTCAGAGTGCATGTACCGATAGTGTACAGAATGAGGACGCGAATCAACGAGTTAGTCCTGGGAAGTTACAGTGAGCCCGTCAGTGACAATAAATATTATAGGTAAAAATTCACCGCTTGAAGCCCGTGCGACGCCTCACGAGTATTGTGCTGAGAGATGCGGCGATAGCACAATCGGCGACTGCCTGGAGACAGAACATGGTATCCCAGATCCACTTCAGCGGTGTCAGAACCAGGAATTAGAGGCGTAACGAATATTTCACACACTGCGTATCGCTTATCCAGCTCTCCATAGTCAGGAACCTTGCGACTGATACAGTCAATGAGCGAGGGCGTCGGCGGGGGATTTGAACGTGGTTGAGCTTACACTAGTACAGCAATGGCTGATTGATGTGTTAAAGGTACGGTCAGTACGTTTGCAGCTCAGAATGATACATACCAAGGCCTGCAGCTACAAGAATGGTGATCGTGAGCTCTAAAAATAAATAGCGGTAGGGATGTAAAAAAAACCTACTGAGGCTAACGATTTGAGGTGGCATCTAGGATGTCTTTAGCATGTCATCGATAAAATCACGGTAAAATTAGGATAATGCGCACAATGAAGATGAGCGGCCACATATGCCCGCTGACTAATTGTCACTATGAATATCTGCACAACTAATAGCCGACTGTTTGCGCACTTTTGTAGATCCTGTACGCGAAGACACTGTGTTTTGAGGATGTAGTCAGAAAGGGGTACAAGAGACCTTCAAGGAAGGCGTACGATGTTAAAATGAAATCGCTAAGCTCCTATTTCACAGCGTTAGAGTTTGCACTGTGGAATAAGTGGGTAATACGTACCGCAAAGACCATGTCAGCTGAAAAGCTCCTAACACAGAAGCATGTGGATTAACAAATTTTACGAAATGTCCCTGGTAGAGTGCGCACCATGGGCACTGGGTTAATGCAAGAGGATTTGTGAAATTCATTACGGCATATTGGTATATACCGTGTGAGGTGAACGCGAGATGGAGTCCATCAAGAATCCTGAAGACATATGTGAGCACTGCTGCTATGAGATTAGAGTGTTCGTACAACATACCATAGAAACAATACCTGAAATCATTGGTAAATACTGGCGGCAAGCGGCAAGTGATAGGAAAGTACGCACTATTCCCTTCATGCGGGAGCTGTCACGGATGCTACTGTGAAAGTACATATAAACTTGCACACAGGCGATACCAAATAGCCTTCAATCACAGTGTCAGAGAAGCCTAATCGACTCACGACTAAATGTAATGCTCACACTGATATCAGGATCTCGGCTGCCAAATCAGTCAGTACGTGTTTACATCTGACAAAAACAAAGCTCGCGTACTGATAAGTAGCACACCGAGCGTGTTGTTGAGATCCAATGAAGGCAGAGGAGGCGAAGGTAGAGGCGTTGACGAGGCTGGGTCAGACATGCCGGCTGTTCTTGAGAGCTGGTAGCACAATGGCATACGTTTCTCCAATGTATATATATGTGCCATGATCTAAGTTGACGGCGGTTGCAGGGTTCATAAATTGCTATGGCTGTGCTGCGTTCCGCGATTAGCGGCGTGCGAGAAGCGCTGCAGCGCAGTGGGAAGTCGGGTCGGAGCAGTGGCGCCAATGATGAGAAGGGATGTGCAAAGCACCGCCTCACCAATTGCAGCGAACGAGTCGAGTGCATAAAGTTTATTTTAGATATTGGACTTGGTATCGTATGCCCATAGTATTTTATAACAAGAGCTTTGTTGATGGTAGGTGATACAAATGATAGATTTTATCTGCTTAGTAGTCAGCCGATGGCTCTCTATACATTATCCAAGGAACGCAACCCGTACCTCCCTATGCAGAGGCAACCTCCCGAAGAGCCGGTGATACAGTCGCATAGCCATGCCCTACCCGACAGATGGTATCGGACGGACCAGATGGTGATGTGGGAGAAGCATCGAAGCGTGATTATAACCACCACGATCGGAGGAGACACAGACTTACTAATCCAGCGATACCACACCACAGCCCTAGGGAGATAGTGCGGTATGTTTAAGATCATCACAGTCAGGCCAGTGGCAGTGGAGAAAGGGAGTTGATCTTACCAGACCGGAGCAGTGACAGATCTTGCGATGGCAAGCCGCACCGGCACATGTGGACTCAGTCTTCGGCTTTGGGATTGCTCGCCCATCAACTTTCAGGCGTGATCACGTTCTGTGGCAAGCGACTGACTGCTCGCGTAGGTGAAGCAGGTAGAAAAGATAAAGCTCTGCTATGTGGCCACTTTTGTTCTTACAAGCTTGATGAGATTTCAGCGTGCATCTGTCAAAGGTTGGCTCATGTCGCCGCAATCTGGGGCATATTCGGAACGGCAGCTGAGCTTGATCTTGAAGCTTGAGCGCTATTAAATCATGACCCCGGCAATGTGGAGCCGCTGAGGGGAAGAGATGAAAAAGAACAGGGCGCATGGGTCTCTCTCGTGCTGGCGCGATTTAGAGCAGGGTGTGTACCCGTAATAGCTAGCCTACCTCAGGATCAGGGCTCGAGGCGTCTCACGTAGACAGAGTGATCATGACAAAACGGTCTGGGCCAGAGGAGTACTCGATCGAGAGTGGGAAAATTTTAACTACCAACCGGGGGGGATCCTGGTAGGCGAGGGCGAGTGATCTTCAATGGGTGAGAACCGTTCAACAAATAATTTGCCAGAATCGCTCTCAAAGTTGACAAGAGGGAAAGCAGACTCGTGGCCATGGAGAGAAGGATTGAGCTGATATGATCTGGCAGATAGTATTGTCGATGGGCACATGGTACGTTTCCCTGTTGTTGCGGAACCAGAAGAAGACATCGCCGAACTAATGAAGCACTGTGGGTAGAAGTAACTTCGTAATGAAGCTAAGGTCGTCGCGCGGACGAGGAGCTGCATGCAGAGAGCATAAGCAGGAGCAGACAGTCGCGTCGACGACTCGGCTCGAAGTGAATGGAAGTATCGGGTGTGTAACGAGAGCCGGGTCCCGCGCTGCTTGGATGAGGCTCGAAGATTCTCAGCTGTGCGCACAAGGAGGAACTCGCCATCGGTAACATTAATAGTGGTGAATGGTGGCCGCCGAGCCGCCGTAGCGAGAAGCAAAGCGCCGGAGCGGCAGTCACGTTCCCCGGTGATGGCCGTGATAGCGGAGGGTATGCCACCGGTACGATTGCTGCCCATAACTCGCACGATCCGGCATATTTTGTTATCAGTGGTACCATCTAGACAGACAACGACGTGGTGAGGGTATGCTTTCTGCGTAATTGATCTATTACGAAGAGCGCGTGAGTGACATAGTTCAGTACAGGGGAGAGATGCGTTTGCCTCGCTACGCTGCAAAGCGATCGGGCCGCCTCGGGGAAACCATGCCCTCCATGATTATCTAGTCATTCGCAGCATATTGGCCCACCTGCGAGAACATACCAGCAAATTCGAGCTCTATAACTTCTGCGTCACCAGAATCTTCTGTCGCGACCTCTTAGTGTCCCTTCAAGGAGAGCCTGGATCCCTCCGTCATGCGTCATTGCCCGCACACCTCGTCGGTCTCCTACTAATAATCCGACGAAAATTATGCACCCCACGCCACTATAAAAGCGCTAATCACAGGGTTGCCTGTGTAAACTGGCGTCAGCCGTACTTCATCAATTCTATCGCCTTCCTGCAGAACAAGTTCTGTCGTGAGTCCTGTGGCGTTCTCACGGAGCGGAAGGCTCATAGAGCTCGTCACAGTGTAGCGGTAAGCCGTATGCAACTGAAATGCGACTGATTAGCTCACGAGCATTCTCAGCACGCCTGTATGCATACCTGCGGGTTCACCCGTGGCTAAGGGAAACAAGCAGGCGCGCAAACTGCCAGGCTGTGAGCTCGAACGTGATGGTTTCGCCATGTCTCAGATGTATCCCAGGCATTTCCACACCAGATTCCCCGGGCCCGTAATTTCCGACGTGCCCAGCGTGGCTACAAAAGATTTGCCATCGGACTCATCAGCTATCGCGACAGGCATTGCGATATACAATCTCTAGAAAGACATGTCCCAGTCGTTGTTTCAGTTGCAAGCGCGCCTTTCTGAGCGATAACGGCGTTCTGCAAATATGAAAGGATGTTTCGAGCCGGTTTCACGGCATACTGATTTACGTAGATGCCCGTCGTACACGCTATGAACATGAATCAAATAACGATTGGCTCCGGATAACACGGTGATTACCTACGCTACCGCATGTTGCGTATCTCCAGTCTGCACTCATGTATTGTCAGGACTCGTTCGGCAGCAATGGTCTTGGTGACACGACGCTCGACAAAGCAACATTCCAGGCACTAGATAATATGTGGAAGATGGGAGGAAAATACATTATATGTAGGGGCCTGAGGAAATTACGCATATTTTGCTGACAGGCACGGCAAAATTGGTCTACATCTAATGCTAGATTGGGAGAAAATCAGGAGCAGGTCTATCTATCATTTTGAAGCAATTTGCAACTACCGACCTCACAAGCGACGCCTCGAGGCGGGCGAGGCGAACGTACTCCAGTGATGGCTGCCGGTTGGTCTCGATTGACCCTGGGGCCTGGAGTCACTTCTACTTGAAGGGCCCGCTGTATACTTACTACTCTGTCTAGATTTTAGGGCCATCGCTGCAGCCCTGCTCAAGAGAAGCAAGCACCCGCACGAACGTGAAGATACCATCGCTTGAACACGACGGCCCTGCCAGCTTTGAGGTGGCGTCCGCGAGGGAAGTCCGTATTTGCACAGGGCCCTGTGAGACGGGCATCTGCCAATATCCAACCCCCGGAAAAGTAATGCTCAGCTATTCTTCATTTGCAAACTTCGCGACTTTCTGAACGATATTCGGCATATGCAGGTCTAACAGGATTATAACGTCGAGCAAGCTTTACGACATGCTGAACTGCACAGATGTTCGTCGTAGTACTGCTCTCTGTTGGTGCCTTGCACAGGGTCGCAGGTGATATTAAGCGTGGTTCCCTTCTTGAGAAGACATAGTGAAACAAGGACCAATCTCACTCGGCTATACGCCGGGGCAGATTGAGGTAAGAAAAGCTGGTGCGAGACAGCTCAAAGGGATCTATAACGCAGGAAAACCAGTGGAAAGTGAAATTTTTGCTTCAGTCTCTTCTCAGGCGAGAGTCAGCTTTTGACTGATTTTGCAAGTGAATGGATAGTGCGCTTGCCGCCCGCGTAGACTGCGAACGCCCAAATCTTCGCCGCGACAATCTGTGAGTATCTAGCAAATTTTCGGTGTTTCGTCGAGTCAGGGAAGACCCTTTAGTGATTCAGGAAAGAAGATGTTCTCTGGTACGCCTTTCTGATATGTGCACAGCCTGACTGGGCGGTACATTTGCTGATGACATACCAGCTTGGCGCATTGGAAGACGATGATAGAAAGGCGCGTTTGGCGCGTGCAGAGATATGCAAGCCATATATAACCAGGGTCTCTTTGGCGATGTGAGCATACCCACTGTGTAGCGATCTCCGTCCTCGTTACCACTGGCACCATGTCGGACACTCCTCGCACGCTCCAAGAGCTGCTCGCCTCTAGAGCTGAAGAAAACACCGCTTGGATACGCTTTCTAGACCAGCAAGGAAATGTTGCGGGGATGGTCACCTACGCCGACCTGTACACCGATGCTCTTCGTGGCTCACGGCGTTTGCTAGCCTCTGGGCTGAAGCCCGGTAGTGACATTGTCGTCGCAAGTTTCGCGGACCATGAACGACACATCCGACTCTTCTGGTCCTGTTGCTTCGGTAACTCTCCTTCTCTCAGATCACGAATTCTGCTCATTGTGGCGAGCAGCTGGTATCACCATATGTCCCCTCCCTCCGCTCCATCCGGATCCGTCCCGCAGGGCCGCATTCCTCGCACATTTACAGGGCCTTCTCCACGGTCCACTCGTCATAACAGATGATGTGACAGTCGCAGACGGCATCAAAGCTGCTGCACCAGAGTTGCGGACCATGTCTTGGGAGACCCTTTCGGCATTCGATACTGCCGGTGACTCGAACGATCCTGCATCTACATTCTATCCCAGATCGGGCTCCTCAGACGATATTGTCTGTCTCATGCTGACGTCTGGGTCTACCGGAAACTCCAAAGCTGTTCCCCTTCGCCATTCCAACATTTTGTCTGCTGTACGCGGGAAAGCCAAGTGTCACGGGACAACGTCGAGCTCGGTGTTCCTAAACTGGATTGCATTTGATCATGTCGCGTGTGTCACAGAAGTTCACATACATGCTATGGTAGCAAACGCGAGGTATTTCTGCTTCATTGTCCAGCCTAGCTCGCCGAGCTCATGAGCGTCCGTTTCAGCCAGTATCATGTCGCGCCGTCGGCGGTCATTCAGCGCCCGCGCGCCCTGATCGAGTGGTGCAGTCGCTATCAAATCACCTACTCCTTCAGTCCGAACTTTCTCATGGCTCAACTCTGTCGCGACGTCGCGGCGTCGCCCTATGAGCCTGGAGCCCTGGACCTGTCCACGCTTGTCGCTTTTATTACGGGAGGAGAAGCCGTGCCGGTCAACACGGCCATCGCATTTGCCGATCTCCTCGAGTCTTTTGGTGCCCGCCGTAACGTAATACGGGCTGGATTCGGCATGAGCGAGACTGCCGTAAGTTCTTCTTCAGTGCTTTCAGTATTCCTTAGCTCACGTCTCGAATTGGAAGGCTGGCTGTGTCTACAACACTCGTCCCGTTGTACGCGATGAGAACGCATCGGCAGAGAAGTATCTATCCTTGGGTCGGTGCGCCTTGGGTATCACTTTGCGCGTCGTCTCGCCTCACACTGGCGACGTATGTGGCCCAGTCGAGCCCGGGCAACTGCAGATGAAGGGCCCGACTGTCTTCCGCGAGTATTACAACAACGTCGACGCAACAACGGGATCGTTCACTGCTGACGGCTGGTTTATCACCGGAGACAGCGCGATGGTGGACAGTAGCGGAGATCTGCACCTCGTCGGTCGGGACAAGGACCAGATCAACATCAATGGTGTCAAGCACCCGAGCGTTGACGTTGAGCACTTCGTCGAGGACAGCGGCATCGACGGCGTCATGCGCTCCTTCGTGTTTGTCTGCCCCATGCGCCTGGCCGACAGCGATACCGACACGTACGCGGTGTTCTACCAGCACCGTATTCACGTTGAGGACGAGCTGAGCGAGATCGATGTCGCCACTATTCACGAAGCAAATCGCGCGATTCGCAAGTGCTGCATCGTGATGTGCTCGCAAGCACCCCATGTCGTCCTTCCTCTTCCCCGGAAATCGTTCTCGAAGACGGCTCTTGGGAAGGTCTCGCGATCGGCTCTGATGACGGCTTACCTCGCTGGACAGCATACCGCGCTGGAACATCGCTTACTGCCGCTCTCTAACGGGTCGACTACCAAGGTTGGACCGCACGATGCCGTCGAAGAGGCCGTCTTCGAAGCCGTCATAGACCTTACACGTGTCCAGCGTTCCGACATCACTCGCGACTCCAATCTGTTTGCCCTGGGCATGACGTCGATGCACCTGGTCCAGCTCAAGAACCGTCTTCAGTGTGAGCTACGAATCGAAGACATTCCGATCATCGCTATGCTGCGTCACTCCGAACTCGGCGAGCTGTGCGATTGCCTTCGCGAGCTGCAGGCGAACGTCGGGTCGCAGCCGGAGGCCCAGCGTTATATCCCACTGGTCCCTTTGCGTCCCCAAGGACGCAAGCCGCCCATCTTCCTCTTCCATCCCGGATTCGGCGAGATCCTTGTGTTCGTAAATCTGGTTCATGCGATGCCCAAAGATTATCCTCTCTACGCCCTTCGCGCCCGCGGGTTCGACCCGAATGAAGACGTTTTCGAGTCGATGGAAGAGATGGTCGGTGTGTACCTTGCCGCTGTCGAGGCACGCCAGCCTACGGGTCCGTACTATCTGGCCGGATACAGCTTCGGGGGAGTGATTGCCTTCGAGATCACCAAGGCGCTAGAGGCCAAGGGTGAGCGCGTCGCATGGCTCGGCATCTTCGACCTGCCGCCTATCATTAGGCCTCGCATGTACGAACTCACCTGGCCGGAGATGCTGCTATACCTGTGCATGTTCATCGCCCTTGTTGATCCTCCCAACTTCGAAGCGACCAGGTCCCAGCTGTACGCTGCCTTTCCCGAGCTTTCTGGTCTGTCCACCGAGCCGACGAACGGTGAACAGATCTTAGACTGGCTGCTCCCCCGCACAGATCAGAAACGACTCCGCGAGCTCCAGATGTCCACTAGCGAGCTGAAAACCTGGATGCATGTCGCGCATTCGCTTTCCGTGCTTGGGCGTACGTACGAGCTGTCGCCACTCATAGGCGATACCGAGGTCACTGTCTTCTGTGCCGCTCCGCTGCCTTCTATGGGCACGCGTGAGGAACACATGTCGGAAAGGATGATGAAGTGGAAGGACTACTGCGCGAACCTGGAGCTTGTGGATGTCGCCGGCGAGCATTACACCATGCTCTCCGAAGAGAACGTACAATCCTTCGTACAGGTGTTGTGTTCTGCCGTTGATCGTGCGTCCGAGCGCAACAAGGCGGCCCCCAACTTGCAGAAGCTGGACGCCGAGGGCGTTCCCACTGTCGATTTCTCTCTAGCGCAGACGGTTCGAGGGGAGCGCAGGAATTGAGATGCGCCCAGCCCGATGATGGAGGTGTCATGGCTTGCTACGATTCTCTTGGACTTGTTCAGTTGTACGACTAGTTGTGGCTTGTGATCATGGTCGATTCGGGGGGTTTTCTTTTTCTTTTTCTGTGATATTCTATTCGGCATACCCAACAACTTTCTTTCTCCTTCTGACCAGTATTCGTGGCTCGTTGCCCCTTTTACTAGATGCCTCATCGTAGCTAGGTTAGAGTACATAGAACTGGGCCTTTGGTAGCATCCCTATTATAACCGATCCAGTATAGACCGCGTAGAAACATATTGCAACTCTCCAACTCCGGCTGCTTCGGTAGAGCGGTTTCGGACGCGTCTCGAGAGCTTTAGGTTTCACTCTTCCTTCAAAATGCCCGGCACCATGAGGCGGCGACGTGCGGGGCGCAATTATGAGGATGAGGGTCCAGAGCTAACTTCCGGAGAAGATGACCAGTTGGCCATGCGCTCCGCCGGAAAAGTCTGAGCATCTGCACACGCGCCAGACTACTTGGAGCAGGAGCTAGATAGTATGCTCTACTCACCATCTACCGTTTCTCCTGTCATCTAACAACGACCCCCAGTCATCTTCTGCGATATCAAGTGGATTCGCCCTTGCCGAACATCACATTCGCGCGCCGACGTGGGTCAAGCTTGAGATCGACCAGACACGTATCTGGAAGAGCCGGTTGCGCAAGGACTCCTGACCAAAATGCGGCAGCTGGGCGGTCCGGCGCCAGCACTGCTGCGTTCAGAGTGACGCATGCCAGAGCTGTGCGAGGCGATGTCCTCGGTTTTTCGATGCCGCACGGCCATAGAGATGTCTACAAATCATACAAAGCAAGTCCTGAGCGACAAGTCGGTGGTAACACGTGCGAGTATTATGGCGGCCCCGATAGCACACTGACTGACTCAGAACCTGGAAATACTTTGCAATAACGTACGGACAAGCAAGCGCGGGTAGCACAGACTCGGGCGGGCGACTGCAGAGCTTTGTGCGCGCATCTCCCTAGTCCACATATGAATGAAATCTTCCGTTCCAGGAACAGGGAGTGCAGCTCTTTCAGATATCGCCCTGCCGTCTCCTTCGCGTGACATCTCGCTACGAATGCGGAATGCTTCATGGCGCCCTCCGTCTGGGCCAGCTCTGCGTACCTGCACACAATCAGCTTTGCTCACTGGCGCGCGAAGGTGCTGTTCTTACTTTCGTGCAAAGGCACTTGTGCCAGGGTCGAGTATTATCTTCACGGATGATCCGCAGAGGTCTGGAAGGTCGCGCTGCTAGTTCACCAGCCGGAAGACGTAAGCGCATCTTGCCACGATGAGTCTGTTTAGCTACTGCCTCGGTTGGCATAGATTGAGTGCGCGGAATCGAGGATCGGACGGCCAGCGAAGCGAAAGAGCCTGCGAGTCACCGTCAGAGCTGGACAGTGTCGCGTGCGGCTCGTCGAGAACGCAGAGAACCCCGCGTACGGCATCGACGGGCGAATCTGTCACGTTTGCAGGTCTGGGTGTCCTGGTTTGCGCTCTGGAGATCACTGCCGCGGCAGGCATCGCGCCGCGCTAGGCGTGGTGTGCCAGGTCATCGCCTCGTGTTCAGCACGAATTCCGGTGGTAGGGTTCAGCACATCGCCAGTGCCAGCTGCCTCTGACGAGCTGACCACGTCGGACAAGCACCGGACATGTCGTCGTCGGCGATGCAGGCGAAGACCCGAGCAGCTATTTGGGAAGCTGTGCTCGTAGACCAAGCTGCATTCCACTTCTTGTGTCCGAGTACGGTCGACAAGGTCTACCTCCGGAGTAGTAGCGTCGGCCTCTTCCGCCACCCGCGTGACGACGCCGCCACTGTTGCCTCCCGTCTCCTCAGCCTGTCCACAGTTTTCGCTCGCGCCGCGGCTGGCGCATTCGCTCTTCGTTTTCAGGAAAGGAGCGAGGCCGGTCTGCAAAGACATTTGCAACGTAGGCGCTCGTCGCCGTCGAATGATCCGTACGAGACATGACTGGTCGGTATCAAGAACACAGGACGCGACGCCGACGACCAGGCAGAAGATGGTGTGAGCAACATTTCGTCGCACTCGGTCGTGCTCGAGCCAGGCGTTGGTCTCGACTGAGCTGCTGGATCGTTATCATTTGGCGCCGGTGCAGCGGGCGCAGCAGATAAAGCTGGCCACGGGTAGGACGATACGAGGCGGCTTCGGTTGGTAGAGAGTGATGGAATAGGACAGGACGTCCCGCCTGTGATGAAGAGAGGCGTGTGGAACCCGATGCCACCGGCAAGCCAGGATCTTTGGCCTGTGGCGACGCGGGTGGCTTTCCGTCGGCTGCGGCAGCAGTGGAGGGGTTCTCAGACGGGTAGCCTGCCTAACCAGATGGCCGTGCGCGAGCCGTTGGGTCTCCCGCGGAAAGGAACGCCCGAATAGCGCGCCCACGCCGGCCGTAGCGAATAAGGTCCTGGTGTTCATTAGGACGCCGCTGGCTTGAACAAGATGGAGGAGCGCGGCGAAGCGCGTACGGTGAGCCTCGAGAGAGTTGATGCTCTGCGGTCAGAGTCGGCGCATCCGTTCCTTGTCATTACAAACCGTACAACCATGGATATTACACCAGCCCTAGTGCGGCGAGATGGCGTTTGCGGCTTCGAACACCTTGCAGTCGATGACACCAAAGGCATACAGTAGCACGGTCACGACGCTCTGTTGTGAGAGTAAGCAAACGGTACAAAGGCACATACGAGAGAAACTCACGCGGGGAAACGTTCGTAGGGAATGCAACGGAAGATAAGAGGTAGGATAGTGAAGGCAGAGGCGACCAGCAGGAAAGTTGAAGCGACAACGGTGATCACAGCGGTGACAACGTCGAGGGTCCATAGGAGAACGACTAGGCCGGCGAAGAAGAGGACCATGGTGAGATCGATCAGCGCAGGTGTTGCTGCCGTTATTGCCTCCACGTTCCGTGTCTTCTGCGCCCGAGGCGACTCTGGCACACGAGCACACTCTTGTGCGGCATCGGAAGTGGTGAGCTCCACCGCATGTGCCGCTGCTTGAGGAGATCGTCGAACAACGCGGCTGCGAGACCGAGGACGAGGCTTGTGAAGAAGAGGTCGCTGATGAACTCGTTGATCAGCTGTGCGAATGCCTGAGGCTCAAAGAGTGGCATGGCTCTACGAGTGGCGAGTTCCGCTGCGTACACTTGTCGTATAGGCTACGATTTGGACCATCAGCTTGGAGATCGCGAATTTGGAGCGTGGCCGTCGACCGAAACGGCGATGAGCAGCATGCTTGAAGTTCACTAGCTGAGCTGGATTCTTCCAGCGTCGAAAAGACAGGGGACGCATCTGAATGTTGTCCAGACCCTCCCGACATTGTCCGCTCGTCTCGTCTGTGAACGTTGTAAAGCGTTCCCCCCGGGGTGACCTAAAGCCTTGTACTTGCGACGAGTCTCTAAATCGAACGTTCGCATGCGATTGGGAGGTA
>NW_006767634.1:507118-524374 GCF_000300595.1 Phanerochaete carnosa HHB-10118-sp | reverse complement strand
TCTCAATGCATGGCTACCGGTATGGTACTACCTTATCTCCAGCTCGCGCCTTCTAAGCCCCATACCCAAACACGAAGCACGACTGCACTCTGGCCTCACAACGCTTTCACGCGCAGACCTAAATCACGCTCGAGGACGGCCAGACGCATAGCCTGGAGGAGCTGGCCAGCTATGCAGGGCCACTGCAGGGTAAAAGTACGCAGGCAAGCAGGTCTTGCGTGCGCTGTCTGCATCGCGCCCTCGTTCGTCGAACGCGCAACGGACTTCCAAGCCGCCATATGTGGGTATATGCACACTCATCTTTAGGTATCGATGTTATGACACTGACAAGTGTGGGTGTTCTAGTCGCAAGCTTATTTTCGCAGGTTCACGTGCTCTTCATGACATTATCCGTACCGGTAATGTCTATCGCTGTTGGTGCCGGCATTTGACGAGACTACAGCCCCGCCGTAAGTCCCGCTTCCTTCGACGACTCCGGCTGTCTCCTGCTTATACTCTGATCTACTCCAGGACTACCTCTGTGTCGCTCGAACGAGCGCCTCTCCAACCGAAGAATGCCAAACGAACCTCGTGCATCTGGTTGCGCAACATGCGGTGTCCCGTCCGGCGGACACGCTCATCAGACTAGAGACCGTATGTCATCCTCTTACGCCCATCCCTCGCTATGCTTACAAGGCAAATATCATGCCGTCTAGCTGATCGCCCTGTGTTCTGTACGAAGGCTCAATATGAGCAGCATCCGGGCTGCTGCCGTGCTGGCCCACATTGCGGAGACGCGATAATGGTGCAAGATGCTGCATTGAGATACGCTTGAGACGTTCGGGGCGAGGCATCATGCTGTCGATCTTGTAGGAGCGAAACAGAGTGTAGGACTTTGGTTGTTCTGCCGCCTGGGCGTAGACGTGAAGGAAGCAGATTCTACCGTCGCCTTTCGTCGAACAACACTTGCCGTATCAGGGTGGTGGTGTAAGCCTGGTGGCGTCCGGCATGATCGGCAACGTCTGAGGTGTTCGGGCTGGCACTCGCCTACGCGCGCAGAGACCGCGAGATGACGGCTATTCCTAACGCTGAACCTCAGGCCCGTCGCAGTCATTGGAGGCAACCTACGCTCAACCGAGCTTCGCTTTCGTGGATGTGCAGCATATTTTCGCCTTCGCACAGGGCACACCTAGCTGCCTGCACATCGCGGTCTTCGACTGCTGTACCTGCACCGGTGGTAGCATCTTTCATGCTCTGAAAGGATGCACTGATAGTAGAGGTTGCATGTGATCGATTTGGAGATCTTCCTATGCGGTGAAGAATTTAAGGCCGCAAAGAATGCTCGGTCCTACCGGACCACCGCTTAAACACGGTGCTGGATTCCATGGAACCGGACAGCGTCAACCTCGTCATCGTGCCACACGTTCTTGCCACCCGCTTCCACAACTCTTCGGCGCAGAGCGGCGTGGCGTACCACTTGTCCTAAGCAGTGTGGGGCATACACACCTGGACGCGATAGACCACGGGCTTCTGAGGCCCAGTAGGTTCTGTTCTCTCTGAACTAAATGTACGGTTCTCGCTGTGCAATAGGCTCGGTATGTATGCAGCAAATACAACGCTAACACAATTAAAGCCTTACTGCTATCAAGGCAACACGTCCGGACAGCGCATGCATCGCATAGGGTTCGGGCGCAGCGGTTACAACAACACCGGCGAGGCGTGAAGCGGTTGAGTGTTGACCTCAGCTGCCATGACCAAATCTGTCCACGTCGTCGCGAGCTTGCATTCGCGCGGTCGCTTACCATGTGCGCCTGACTCCATGTCGTATGCCACGCGAGAGCGTTGGTGAGGCTCTCAAAAGATAAGGTAAAATCGAGCTCATCAAGCGGCTGCACGGGCACGCGCCGCCTCACGCAGATACCTCACTATATATGGCTTTACGCAGAACCACGTGTGAGACGCGGAGCGCGAGTCCGAAATTCTCGAGCAGGAGGTTTACCCACACAAGATGCGGTCTGGGCTTCAATGTGTTTGACCTGCCTGAAGCCGACCAGCGACCGCGCGGGCGCCTTCTCGCGTACTCCCGACTAACTTGAAGAGCCGCATAGCCCTGGGTTTTCCGGAGACAGAGTATCCTGTTTCCTTGTGGAGGGCAGCGAGAGTCTCTACAATTTTGAAACCTGGTAAGTGACATGCTCGGGTGGTCTGCGTATCGTTTAGAACTCGACGGCAGCGACAGCAGTTCTTAAGTGCGAAGGCAACTTGAACCCGGCACTACCGAACGAGCCCCCACCGCTGCGAGCCCATTGCTGGCTTCATTGCTCACTACGCGCTCTTTGGCCTCCAAATGGTCTTGCAATATATAAGAGATTTAGCCGGCTTCCCGAAACGTAAAATAACTTGCACTCGCCATGAGGCTACGTGAGTTGGTTGAGGCGGCACAAGGGGGCCGGTCCGATACCGTGGATTATAATATATCCTGTCATCAATTGCGGCCAGCCTATATTCTACATCCATATTTTGCGAATGCTCTCAACACAGCAACTAACAATGGATCTGAACATATGGTTTGGCCTTATCATCCTGCAGTATTCAGATTGCAGTGTCTCTTGGGACTTGGAACTCCGAATCGAGTGAGTCATCGGAAATGCGAGCAGCTGGCGAGAGTTCAATAATTTCCTACGTTAAAACGTGGTCAGTTTGAGTACAAACATGTCCAATAGCAATGACGGACCTGGTTCTCAGCATCTTTGCCATGCGCATGTACTTGTCGAGTACTGTCCGAAGGGCCAGGATGATCTATGCCACCTGTGATTTTTGAGAGATGTACAGATACAACCTGGCCAGCGTGCATTTCACGAAGTGTGTCACGTGAATTAAGTAATGCAAGTAAAGAGTTCGACATCACTGTATCAGCGCGTCAGCACCAGGAGGCAAATGAGGGAATGCAAAACGGACACTTTGGTAGTACCAAGGCAAAAGCCATGGTTATAAAGTTGTCGGGCATGACGGTTTGCTTCAAGTCCGATCAATATTCGGCCGCTGTGCCACGGGTGCGTAAAGGAAGGGTATTTACCGTTATAACAGTAGCAAAGGAGACTGAACTATATGGAGGTTGGCATGGTAGAAACGGTTCGAGATGATTAAAACCACACCTAGACAGTGCACAAGTATTGATACTGTAGATAATCAACGTGCGGATAAGCGAGTCGGTTCTATACGGTGCAAAATAGCCAAATTGTCAGCAGTCATTGATAGAACGGATTAAGCTGACTTTTTGAAGCCCGTACGGCGCCTGATGAGCATTACACAAAGTGTTGTTGCGATTGCGCAGTCGGTGAGAGCCTGGAGGCTAAACAAGCTGTACCAAATCCACTTCATGGGCCTTAGAATTGAGATGGATAGACAAGCTAAGCAATTTGCGCACAGCAAGTCGTAGATTAAAGTTCTGGGGAAATTTGAGACTAGCCCCAATCAGTGTAAGCAGTGAGATCGAGGGGCATTGGAAAAACTTACGAAAGTGCGCCAATGGCTGATTTGCAGATCAAAAATGCGACCAAGATACTTCTGAATGAATATGAAACGCACCACAGGCTCCAACTGCAAGGAGACTGCGCGTGAGTCTCATGCATTAAAAATTTGACTGAAGAGACTCACGGAAGCTAGCAAGCTGAGGCGGTACCTTGAATCCCCTTAGAACCGCATTGATAGTGCCTGGACAGCATATGGCTTACAATGAATACGAGAGGCCGTATACTTCTGCCGACTGGTAATTTCGATGAATTGCCAGCCACCCAGATAGTCAAGTGCGTACGCACGTTTGTAAATTTTGTATGCATATACCCTGAATTCTCGTCATTAGACTGACAGAAGACTGGAAACCTCCGCAAGATGACTTACAAAGTCACGATGACCTCGACTAGGTCCTAGCTCAAGACATAAGTGTCTACATAGTGGATTAAACAGGTAACACCGGCACATACACCAACAAACATGTTCGCTGCAAATGTCCTGAGTCACAATGGAATGATTCAGTAGTGTTGGCAATTCCACAGCGAATACAATACGTACCATGGACATGCTGTTAAAGCGAGAGGATTCATGAAGTTTGTTACAGCATAGTAATAGATAGTATGCGAAGTGAACGCGAGGTAGAGGCTGTCGAGAATCCTGGTCATACGTGTCAGCACTGCCGTTGAACCAAACGTTCCCTATACGCGCCATATGAGGAGTATCTGCAACGGTTACAGTGAGTATGAGCCATATGTCAAGGAAATTTGTAGGTACTCACAGTCCGCTTCATGAGGACAGTGTCACCCGAGCTACGATGAAGATATACATATACTTGCATGCTGGCGATGCCGTATAGCCTGTAATGTGGGAAATAATGTCAGAAAGCCCGGTGGATTGGCAGCCTTTTGGCAACACTCACACTGCTATCAAGATCTCAGCTATTTGATGAGTCAGTACACAGCAACATTCGACGAAAAACGACAATTACGCACCAATGATTAATGCACCAAGTGTATTATCAAAATGCAAGGAGACTGGCTGAAGTGAGGGCGAGGAAGGTGCTTGTGAGGCGGGATCAGACATGCTGGCGGAGTCCAAATACTTGACAACTGGTGGGGCAAAGGCATCGATGCCTCTGTCGTATATATGTATGCTTTCATATACTACGCATCTAACTCAATCGTCCCGTGTGGCTCAGCCATCCACAGTTCTTGATCCTGCAGAGATGCGTACCTGCACAAACGTGGCAACTTGAGAGCCGATATTGTCCAAGTCCGCCTTTGCCGGGTCCATGCATTGTTGATTTACTGTGAAGATAGAGTAGAGCGGACCAGGTAGTGATAGGAGAAAAGTGCACGGCGTGGGAGGATTATAGCAATAAATGAGACAGCGTGAGAGAACCGAAGGTTCACAATTTCATTATTCCACCGTAGAGTACTTTCAGAGTTTCAAGTACGCAAATTCGAAATTGATTCTGGGGGCCAGAACAGTTCGCCTACCATATGAAAGGCAAGGCTCTGCTGTTAGTAGTGGAGTTGCTCCCAGATAGCCAATAGGCCAGACAGACCTCAAGCGTGTAGCTTCTCTTGCATTCGCAGACGATGCAGAGTATATTGTGCCAGTGCAAGCCATCTCATCAGGATCCGCGACTCGACAAGGCCGACACATTTTGCTACCATCTAAATATCAGATCAATGGATGCCTTCCCGTAAGGATCTGTAACGGTTTACAGAATAGATTTCAGATCCAAACGTGCTTGGCACGTCCGGCATGTCAAAGGAGCCGTTGTGTCAGAACAGCGGACGCGGTTACAGATATCCGATCTGAAAGGGGGGTCGGCCCCCGGTCGTACAGACTGATTTTCGAACTCCGATAAAAGCGCTCAAGGAACTACAACAACGTCGACGCAACCACGGGATCGTTCACTGCTGACGGCTGGTTTATCACCGGAGACAGCGCGATGGTGGACAGTAGCGGAGATCTGCATCTCGTCGGTCGGGACAAGGACCAGATCAACATCAGTGGTGTCAAGCACCCGCGCGTTGACGTTGAGCACTTCGTCGAGGACAGCGGCATCGACGGCGTCATGCGCTCCTTCGTGTTTGCCTGCCCCGTGCGCTTGGCCGACAGCGATACCGACACGTACGCGGTGTTCTACCAGCACCGTATTCATGTTGAGGACGAGCTGAGCGAGATCGATGTCGCCGCTATTCGCGAAGCAAACCGCGCGATTCGCAAGTGCTGCATCGTGATGTGCTCGCAAGCACCCCATGTCGTCCTTCCTCTTCCCCGGAAATCGTTCTCGAAGACGGCTCTTGGGAAGGTCTCGCGATCGGCTCTGATGACGGCTTACCTCGCTGGACAGCATACCGCGCTGGAACATCGCTTACTGCCGCTCTCTAACGGGTCGACTACCAAGGTTGGACCGCACGAGTAGAAACAGAAAATATGTATCTATTCAATAATAACAAGCCCTGTTCGCAGCTCCGGCCAACTTTTTCTGGGTATCTTCGTCCGCGTTCCGCTTCCATCGCACGCCCAGACTGCTGAAGATGCTTCCGAAGGAGCAGACGCATCATAAATGTGTCTGTCACAAGGCTACGCCCACACTGCAGACCGACCCTCCCTCGTCGCAGCGCTGCGACAGCACGCGCCCCAGTGAGCCATACCGAGCACCACTTGGTACAGCGTATACAGCTGACGAAGGTGCAAAAGGCCTTAGCCTGGTCCAGGGCACACATCTCAGTTTGAGATGGTCTGGCGTCCAGAATCCCTGAATCACTGTTTAACTTCGCCAGCCAAGAGTTTTCACGTTCGGTTTGCTTTGGTCATGACCAAAGCAAACCGCGCCCGTGGGATGGGACTCAAGTTCGCACTGCCGTGCATCAAGTACATAAAATGCCGCTTTTGACGATATAAGTACTTCCCGGTGGAATCAAAACTAATGACTCAGAAATGAATCAAGGGGAAGTGATCTACGAACTACCAATCTGCCACGAAATAAGAGGTGATGTAACCTCCCGGAGGCAGGAGCGTAGCGCGAGCGTTACGTGAAGATCACGTGGATTGCTCTTACATAAGCAATACTATCGTCGAGGATCTGAAGTAGACCTCGCTTTTCCTAACTTCCAGGACGAAATTTGTTATCTGCGTACCATGATTCTGAGTTAACACGTTGAGTTACTACACCCTGCACTGCGACGTATATTCCCCTGGTAAACTCCCATTGGTGGCCCCCTCGAGCTTCCGCAGAGGCATGCTCGCGAAGTTCAAAGGCCTCCACAGACACTCTGCATCAAGGTCCCGGAGGTGCATCTAGAGAGTTATCAGCCAAGTACACCTGACTTCCTCAGACTGCACAGCGCTGGCCGCCGTCTACGAAGACGGAACGAGCGCCGCGCCGTCGGCAAACTCCATCGCGATCCATTCTGCTACAGGCCTCATGACTCGTCAACGCACTCCGTCGGTATGTGGCGGCTTGACGCATTCTCGGCTCGCAATTGGATGGAGCGTCGCCTCTTTGGAACGGCCTGTAAGTGGTCATTGATGACTTCGCGCTGGCACGGGCCATCGCCCCAGGACCCATAGCCGAGCCAGGGCACCCCGAGTCTGCGGAGTGCGCGCACGCCGTTAAGAGACCGGTTGACTCGGCGCCAGGAGGTCGAACCAGTATCACAGAGCACACTTCCCGCTGCTAAATGCAACCGGACCGATAGATCGCGTGCATATTATGAAGGCGCTGACATGCGAGTAACAAACCAAAAGCTGTAGAAGGTCGATAAATGTTCATTCTTGCGCAGGGTTCAGGTCACATGCCCTCTCGAGACCTGTGACTCCAAGCCAAACGAGGCTTCGGGGATACGAGCCCCAATGATGATGATTTCCTACACAGAAAACGCAGTAAATAAGCAGCACAGACTCTAATAATAGCGACGGACCTGCTCCTTAACGCCCTCGGCTCGCACGTGAGCCGCTCGTCTGCCGTCAAGCGAGGTGGAGTCGTTGAGAGCGCCAGCGAGTCTTGAGAAGTGTACGGACGCAACCTGGCCAGCGTGCATGTCGCGCAACGTGTCACGCGAGTTGAGCAATGCGAGTAGGGAGTTGGACATCACTGTACCGAGACATCAGTATCGGAAGGCGAGCTGAAAATACAAAACGAACACATTGGCAGTAACACGCCTAAGCCGATGAAGATGAAATTATGAGGCATTGCGGTGTACTTCGGCTCGGATTAGCGGAATGATGCACACATAGAGTTCGGGTGCTTACGGAGATGACGGAAGCAATGGACACAGAACTGTACGAAGATTATTATTGATATATATATATAGATGGTGGGTTGCAGCCCACCTGGTCAGCGCACAAGTGCTGATGCTATAAAGAATAAGCGTGCGAATAATTGAATCGGTCCTGCAGAATGGTTTTGGTGTTAGTGACTGAAGTGATGTAATCGCACGTACCGCTTGAAACCCGTGCGACGCCTGATAAGTATCGTGCAGAGTGTAGCCGCGATGGCACAGTCGGAGAAGGCCTGAAGACCGAACACAGTATACCAAACCCACTTCGCATCACATGCGAATCAGACCTAAGAAGCAGTCAAAAACACAGTTCACGCACAGCAAATCGTTGCTCCAGCTCGTGATAGCTCGGGAACTTGAGTCTGTGGTTCATGAGCGGGAGTAAGGACGGGAAGCTAAACGGAGGGCTTACTCAAGTACAGCAACGGCTAATCGGCAGGTTAAGGTTATAGTTGCAGTAGACGTGAATCAAGTTACGTACCAATGGATGCGACTGCCAGAATAGCAGGTGAGCTTCGAGCACCAATAACGAGCCTGAAAAAGACTTACCCCAGCTGAGAAGTTGCGGCGGTATCTGCAATACCCTCAGAATGATGCTGACATAGTGAGAACTCTCTCTCTAGCTTACTATAAGCACAAGTGGCCATATACTTCCGCCGACTGCCCGTTCTTATGAGTTGCTAGAAATGTCGGTAGTCGATCGTCTACGCACGTCTGTAGATTTTGTACGCGAAGATGCTGCACGCCTAAAATCAGATTGCACTTGAAGAGAACGACTCCTCTTAGAAGACATACAGGGTTACAGTGACTTCGATTGGGTCCTGGTTCGAGAGTGTCAAGGTTAGTGTGATCATGAACACTGGCGCACGTAGCACTTACACCAGAAAACATGTCAGCTGCGAAGCTCCTGAACGACAGACACAATCAGCAAAATGTCGCGGAATATCTCAGACGGAGTGCGCACCATGGACACTTGGACACTGCGTCAAGGCGAGAGGATTCATGAAGCTTGTCACGGCATAATGATATACGCCATGTGTGGTAAACACGAGATGGAGGCTGCCAAGGATCCTGCAGACATGCGTGAGTGTTGCGGTCGATCAGCCCAGTATTTCACAAGACTTACCACAGAAAGAATATCTAGAATCACTGATAAGTATGAACTGCAAATAATGAAAAGCGACGCACAGTTCCTTTCATGAAAGAGCTGTCGCGCGGGCTATGATGGAGGTACACATAAACCTGCACACTGGCGATGCCGTATAGCCTGACGAAGCGCATCTATCAGAACACCATTTGGCTGACTCGCAGTAAGGGTGTATGTAACGCTTACACTGCTACCAGAATCTCGGCTATCCAAAGAGTCAGTACACGATGATATTCAGCAAGGGATAGCACTTGCATACCTATGATCAACGCACCAAGTGTGCTGTCGAGATGCAAGGGGACCGACTGAAGCAAAGGCGGAGACGGCATTGGCGGGGTCGGGGCAGACGTAGCGCAGACCGTGACGCCCCTATCGCACTTATGTATATCGTCGTGGATTACGCGTCTAACTCAATCATCAACCAAGTGCTATCCAACCCGCAGCCCTTGCCAAGGAGTAAAAATCGAGAAGCGAGAGCTGTTGGCCTTCCTACACGTCGGTTTGGCTGTGCTTCGCCTTGCAGATGGCATCAAACCAATTACACATAGGCAAGATCTTCATAGTTGCTGATGATAGGAAGAACTAGGAATGGACGCTGTCCCAGTCTGTGTATCAAGGTCAATGTGCTTCACCACGAGGTGGATGTCGGAACAGCTCGCTAACGCTGCGACAGCATATGATCCAGTGAGCATTACCGAGCACCGCTTGCACAGCTGACGAAAGTCCAAAAGGCCTAGTCCAGGGCGCACGTCTCAGATTGATGTAACTTGAGATGGATCACCAGCCAAGAGTTATGGTGCATGAACACGGGCTTTGAATGTTCGAAGAGTGAAAAACCCTCAAGTTCTGAGGAGTTGACAACGATTTTGACAGCCGTTTTGGTGAGTAGATTACCAAAGCACCATTGCGGCAGACAAATTCTCGTTGAACGAAGTCGAGAGTCAGCTAGCGTGGGAACAGAAAATAGCGCCGTCACGTGAATCAAATATCCGGGATTTACTTTTCTTTTTGGTTCACCCCCACATCAGCTCGTTTTCTCCCCATCTCGAACACTTCTCCATGCCACAATGTATATTGAAGTCGCTGAAGGGAAGTGGAGATGGGTGTCTTGCAGCCCCGTCGACTAAGTGGTGCAGCAGTTTTGCCGACCACGAGCGATGGCGGAAGGCCTTGCGGTAGTTCGCCTCGGGGGAAACTGCCAGCTGCCCGAGAAACTTACGGAGAAAACAGTGCGATGCTGGACAGTTCTGTTTTAACCAAGACCCCCGAACGATTGGCTTCAAGAGAGAATGAGTAGCGTTGCAACTCTCCAGTGCCAACTGCCTCGGTAGAGCGGTTTCGGACGCGTCTCGAGAGCTTTAGGTCTCACTCTCCCTCCAAGATGCCCGGAAACAAGATGTGACGACGTACGGTACGCGATTCCGAGGACGAGTGTCCAGAGCAGACTTCCGGAAAAGATAACCAGTTGCCTGCTCTGCCCGCCACCCAGAGGTCGCGCCAGAAGAAGTCAAAGATGGCGCCGAGTCGACCGTACGCTCCACCGGAAAAATATGAACATCTGGAGCAGGAGCCAGATGGTATGTCCCTTCCCATCACTCACCACTCCTCCTGTCATCTAATGATGATTCTTGGTCGTCTTCTGCGGTATCAACTGAATTCATTCATTCCACAAGACCAATAGTCGCTAATTCAATGAAGTCCCGGGTGCACCTCTGCGGAGATTGGCCACCATTATGCACATTCGACTGATCATTTTTGGTTGGATCTTTGCGAATCTGGTACGCCTTGCGAACGTCGTGCCCAGGTACTCATCTAGCTCAGACTGAGGATGATCCAGGCCTGACAGACGTTCTGCTGTTACCTACTGATGATTATACACTACCTAATAAATACAACTTTGACTAAATACATTAACGACGAGGCGCGTGTGAACATATTCTTTTTGATAAACGTTGTAGACCAATCTGGTTGACAGACAAATAGCTGAGGTATGTCATTTCCCCTAGCAAAACCCATTGATGGCCGCGCCCCTCGAGCTTCCGCAGAGGTATGCTTGCGTTCAGAGACCTCGCATACGCTCTGTATAAAGGCCCCAGAAGTGCAGCGAGAACGTCATCGACCAAGGACGCCCGACTTCCTTGGATTGCATCATGCTAGCCGCCGTCTACGAGGACAGGACGAACACCACACCTTCAGCAAACTTCACCGCAACTCACCCTGTTACATGCCATCACCGCTCGTCCCCGCATCCTGTCGGTAAGCGGCGGCCCGATGCGTTCTGTGTCCTGCGCAAAGTGCCGGATGTACACCTCAAGCCACACAATGACTAACACTGCATCGGTAGTGAACAGTCTGCGGCTTGCGGCTAGCGGGAGCGTCGCCTCGCTGGAGCGCTTATAAGTTGTCGTCGCTCAGGATTCGCAGCCGATCTAGGGTATCGCGAGCCTGCAGAGTGTCTACGCGAACAGCGGTAAGAGACCGGTTGGCTCGGCGCAGGTAGGTCGAGTCAAGATCATGGAGAATATGTTCTGCCGTTCAATGCGACCGAGCCAATATATTACGTGCATATAATAAAAACCTAACTTGCAAGTTGTGGCATGAATATTGTAGAATATCAATGAGGACTCGTTTTGCGCAGTGCTTAGATCGCGGGCCCTCTCGAGACCTGTGACTCCGAGTCAAACGAGGTTTCGGGGACACGAGCTCCAATATCGATGATGTCCTACATAGAAATCACGATGAATGAGCAGCACAATCCCTAGCAGCGGCGACGTACCTGCTCCTTGACACCTTCGGCCCGCACGTGAGCCGCTCGTCTGCCGTCAGGTGCGTCGGAGCTGCTGAGGATGTTGGCGAGCCTTGAGAAGTGTACGGAAGCGACCTGGCCGGCGTGCATGTCGCGCAACATGTCGCGCGAATTCAGTAGTGCAAGTAGAGAGTTTGACATTACTGCGCCGAGACATCAGTACCAGGGGACTAGCGGAAAACGTTAAACGGACGCATTGGCAATATGACGCCTAAGCCGATGAATATGAAGTTGTGGGGCATTGCAGCGTACTGTGGGCCTGATTAGCTGGACGAGGGCGTGCACAGGATTTGAGTGCTTACGGTGACGACGGAAGCAACAGAGACAGAACTGCTTGGGGATTACTATAGGCTTTGAAGCGAGGCGGCGAGTTGAAACCTACCTGGTCAGCGCGCACGTGTTGATGCTGTAAAGGACGAGTGTGCGAATAAGTGAATCGGTTCTGTGTAGTGATAAATCTGGTGTTAATCACTGAAGTCACGGTACTGGACGTACCGTTTAAAACCCGTGCGACGCCTGATAAGTATCGTGCAGAGTATAGCCGCGATGGCACAATCGGAGAAGGCCTGAAGACTGAATACAGTATACCAAATCCACTTCGCGTCATATGCGAATCAGACCTAAGTATCATTGCCGAGAACGCAATGAACGCACAGCAAATCGTTGTTCTAACTCGTGATAGCTCGGGAATTTGAGCCTGTGGCTAATGAGCGGGAGCAAGAAAGGGAGGCTAGGCGGAACGCTTACTCAAGTACGGCAACGGCTGATCGGCTGGTTCAAGTCAGAGTCACAGTAGGCGTCAATCAAGCTACATACCAATGGATGCGACTGCCAGAATGACAAGTGAGTTTAGAGCATCAGCGACGAGACTGAACAAGACTTACCCCAGCTGAGGAGCTGCGGTGGTACCTGTAATATCCTCAGAGTGATGCTGGCATAGTGAGACCATCAAATAACTTACTATGAATATAAGCGGCCATATACTTCCACTGACTGACCATTCTCATGAGTTGCTAGGAATGTGAGCAGCTGTTTGTCTACGCACGCTTGTAAATTTTATGTGCAAAGATGCTACGTGCCCGTGATCAGATAGCACTTAAAGGGTATCGAAGCACTTCTCTTAGAAAACGTACAGGGTTACAATGACTTCAATTGGGTCCTGGTTCGAGTATAATGGTCAGCATAGTCAACTGAATTTTGCGCACATGACACATACGCCCGCAAACATGTCAGCTGCGAAACTCCTGAACGACAGAGACACGAATCAGAAAAGGTCGCAGTATAGCTACGGAGTGCGCACCATGGACACTGCGTTAAGGCGAGAGGATTCATGAAGCTTGTCACGGCATAATGATATACGCCATGTGTAGTAAATGTGAGATGGAGGCTGTCGAGGATCCTGTGAGCGCGCATGAGTGCTGTGGTCAGTCAGCCGAAAGTTTCAGGCAATATACCACAGAAAGAATATCTTAAGTTATTGATGAGTACGAACCGTCGCAAGCAACACGAAATTACGCACGGTTCCCTTCATAAAGGAGCTATCGCGCGGGCTATGAGATAGGTACACATAGACCTGCACACTGGCAATGCCATACAACCTGACGACGCGCGCTTATCAGAACGTTTGACCGACTCGCAGTAATAGCATAAGTAACGCTCACACTGCCACTAGAATCTCGGCTATCTGACGAATCAGTATACACGACGAGATCCGGAAAGAGATGGCACTTGCATACCTATGACCAACGCACCAAGTGTGCTATCGAGGTGCAAGGGGACCGGTTGAAGCAAAGGCGGAGACGACATCGTCGGGGCCAGGTCGAACGTATCTGCTGAACGCGGAGATGGTGGCGCCCCCGTCGTATTTATGTAGATCGTCGTAAAATACGCGTCTAACTCAATCAGCAACCAGTGCTATCCGACCCGCATCCCTTCGTTAAGGAGCCGTTCGAGAAGCGAGGGCAGTTGGCCTTCCTGTGCTTCGGTAGGGCCGTGTTTTGCCTTGCAGATGGCATCAAACCAATAATGCATCGATAGGATCTTCATAACTGTGCTGATGACAAGGAGGGGGGGATGCCGTCTCAGTCTGCGTATTAAAGTCAATGTCACAGTCCCATCATGAGCCTGCGGAAGTCGGAACAGTTCGTTAGCGTTGCGACAGCACATGGCCGGAGCGCATAGATGTCTCAGGTTGGCGTAATTTGATAGATCGTCTAGCGTCCAGGATCCTGATCGCCGCCTAACTCCAGATTCAGCCTCAGCAGCTCGGAAGACTTGAGACAACTTACCCGGAAAGGCTGTGGCAGGGTGGCCCGGACGATATACATCCTAATGTGCATTCGAAAAAGTTACGTATCGCATGATCATGCTTTGCAGAGCAGCTGCTGGACATGCCCGTACGCAGGTATCCCAGAGGTTATACTGTCAGCAGCTCGTTAGGCGCGAGGCCAGTGCATTACAAGATTGACGCGGCGCAGAGCATGAGCAATCAGTCGCGGCGTCACGAGCGCACGCGCTGCGCGCAGGAGGATTCGTTGCAAATTATGCCTTGTTACCCTGGGTAAATATATCAATAACGACGATGCCCGTGTCGCAGAACCAATGGAAGTGCATGTCATTCGACGCAAGCGGCGGAAATCGCGACGGTATGGACCAGTTTGAACCTAACCAAAACCTGACGTAGAGGTAGGGGTCGACCGGCCATCTCTGGCAGCGGGAAGCACGATCGACTGCTAGAACGGCATGCCGATGCACAGCCCGCACAGCCAAGGGAGATGGAGGGCAGGCATGCATGAACGTGAGCTGAAAAGTCCTTGATGCTCAAATATCAGCTTACATGCTCGGCCCAGATTTTCAAAACAAGTTACAACAAGATTTATGCTAAAAGATGATGCAAGTGGGATGGGAGAGCATTGGTCGGAGTGTCCGGCATCCATGGAGACTCAAATACGGCGCCTGCCAGGTGAGAAGCGCGCGCCGGGCCGTAAAATATTGTCCGGCGACGTTCCACTACTACTAGCGACCTAAAATTTGCTATTGACGAGGTAGGCTTTTCTTTACTGATTTTAGGCCGGAGGGTTGCCTGGGGTGATTTCGGAGTCGCATAAAATATAGCATTTCAGGTTTGCACTCTCTATCGACACTCCATTTACATGTATTTGTCAGTTAAACTTTTTTTTCTCGCAGCGCAGCGGGTTAGTCGTCTGCAAATAGTAACTAAAGGCTTCAGCGCACACATATCGGCGCGAACGGCATTCCGCGCCGCTACGCTGTAGAGCGCGATGTACTCCTTGATTTCTGGGAGGGGTTGTCAGCCCGTTGTAAACGCGAGCCGAGGCCTCGCGATCCCACCTTCCTTCGTCAAAGGGCACGGTGAGACGCGCCTGCCCGACAGCTGCACGTCGGACGCAGAGATGTAGGGATATCCGCCCTCCTCCTGGAGAATGTCTGAGATGGCCGCGCGGCCGAGGGCCCACAACTGCACGTGTGCGTACGACCCCTGCGCATGGACAGCGTCTGTAGCCTAGTGTGCGTGAGCGACGGGCCGCGGGCTAACTGCAAGAGAGAGCGAAAAGACGTACGCGCTTCCAGCCGGCGACCTGCTCGTCGCTCCAGATGCCGGGGACGTGGCGGAGCCCGCCGGCCTGCGCAGCGATGAAGGTCGCCTCGGTGACGAGGAGCGTGCCGGTCGTGCTCGCGCGCTGCGCGTAGTACTCGGCCATGAGCGGCGTCGGGACGTGTGTCTTGGTCGCGCGGACACGCGTCAGTGGAGCCATCACGACGCAGTGCTGCAGTGCCGCGTTTCCGACCTTGAAGGGTGTAAAGAGTTTTGGCTGAGACATGGCGGAGAGTGATTACGGTTTTGTGAGGGTGTTGTTGTGTTTTGTAGCATGCTGAAGCAGAAACCAGGTACTATTATACTGCCAGAGTTGCGAGAATAACCAATCGAACGTATAGCTAGCCTCCTGCGGCACAGTCCTCCATCAGCCTGACTCGGTGTGGCTGCTAAACGAGCCTCTGCATTGCTCACACCATGTCGTGACGCAGTTATGACCGGGTTTGGGCTGCTACCCCGCAGCGCTCTTGCAATATGTCAGAGCTCTTGCAATATGTCAGAGCTCTCGCAATATGTCAGAGCTCTGAAACTTGTGAGCGTTAGCAAGCAGTGTTGGAGACGTCATTAGTATCCTTTATGATTACCTTACCTGCAAACCTAACATCAGGTATAGTACTTATTCTAGTTGACCGCATGGCATTTACAGGCATAAAAAGCGCGGGATACAAAGAAAAACAAGCCAGAAACTAGATCTTCGACATCCATTGCGCGATGCTGGGTCCGATGTGCGTCGGCCATTGCTGACTGCTAAGCCAGTAGCCGTGGTAAGGACAGAGTCCCGCACAGCGCCTTGGATCCGGTTGAGTTGCTGGAGACTCCGAACCCCGGAGATACCGTGGCACAAACCGTAGATTGGCAAGGCGTTAGCGACGAGCTGAGATTCGATCTCGGTCTGGAGACCCATGGCTGGCGAGTCTGGGAGAGATGGGTCAGAAAGCCTGTCTCAGACTCTTAGGTCAACATACATGGGAGATGCCCAGGATTGTTGTTCGGCCTCAGCATCTCAGGCTCGAGACAGAATGACCGCAGGATGATCAGAGCGACTTGCCCTGCAGGTATGCCTGTAAGACGTATGTAGCTGCCTTGACTCTTGTGAGGTTACCTACGATATCTCCCCGGGCGACGAAAGGCAATGATAGCGGTCAAAGATGACCTGCTCGAGGAGGCGCCAAATGCTTACATAGGGCTCATAGAAGCATTAGCACTTACGACTCGAAATCCACCGCAAGGGATACGCGGAGGAGCGGCAGTATAGTACTTGACAGAAAGCGTATACTAGTAGCGGCTCTATACACGGTCTATTGGCACTGGGGGCGTCGAGAAAGCGATGTCAGCCCTAACCGACGATGGCATGCCTTATACTTACGGCGGGTCCCGCCCGCAGTCGATGTGAACGTGCCAAGCAACGAGAAATCTCGGGCCCAGAAGTTCTTAGCGATGGCGAACGGCAAGCGACAAAACTCGAATCAGTACGTGGCCTTCAGCTGGAGAGCTTGCACATGATAACAGGACCGCTAACAGACTGTTAGTAGATGCCAGTCTTGCAGTAAGCAAGTGACGGACGAGAGTGCTGCTCTCAAAAATGCCTGATCGTCTCGAGCTCTGGGGGTTAACAATATTTTAACAGATGTTTTGATAGGTTATAGATGACCAAAGCGAACCATTGCGAGAGATAAATCCCAGTGACCTCAGCGAGAAGAACGCGCCAGTTAGCGTGGAAACAATAATAGCGCCCATTACGTGAACCCAAATATCTGGGGTTTTCTTTTCTTTTCGAATTATCCCTACTTCAGCTCGTTTTCTTCCTCGTCTTGAACACTTTTCCATGCCACAAGCTATATTGAGGTTACTGAATAGAGGTGGAGATGGATGTCTTGCAGCCTAGTCGACTAAGCGA
>NW_006767634.1:505471-507098 GCF_000300595.1 Phanerochaete carnosa HHB-10118-sp | reverse complement strand
CATCGGACGGCTCGCAGGCCGTCTGCAGCATGCCGGACGGGGTCGCCAAGGACCAGGTGCGTTGGATCTGGTTCAGTATTTTGCTGCATTGGCTGAGCTGTGCTCGTAGGACGTTGAGATCCCTGGGCGCGTCGTCGATGCCTCGTTCGATTCGGAGTCGCAGGCCTCGCGAAGCGCTCTCATCTGAAACCTGCCTACCTATATGCGCTCCTTATTCGTCATTTATTGCTCCTGCCCGCAGGTGCGGGCTTGTCTCAAGGTTTGACGACATTCTTTCTCGTAGCGTTCGTTATGACTTAGATGTATGACCATTGTACAACAACGAGTCTGGCGGGCTTCGGTCATCTTAGCTTCAAAGAAGAAAAAAGGAACTACACGTTTGGGGACAGCTCTGAAGTGACAACGTACGCAAACTGAGAGGAATATGGGACGCCGCATGCTGTGCTGACATCGGGGTGTAAAGCTCACTCCGAGTGCCCCAAAAGCCATTACGAATTACCTCACATATTCATAAAATATATTGATTTAGTTGTAGTGAGCGGTAAGACGTGATGCTCAGAGGCATCGACTCGGCCATTTTTCACTTCGCTAGTGAATTCGCGCAGCTTCTTGAAAAACTCGACCTTGTCCCACCACTGAAAAGAATCGGAGTGGGCGGTCAGTAAAGTATCGCACTACGGAGCGGGAGAGTCTGGTGTACCTGGTAGGCGACAACACGAGCAGACGGGCTCGGGACGACGAAAAACCAGGTCTGGTCTATAGACGACGAAAATGATCCTGCCCTGACAGTGAGCAGAGATAACATGCACCAGGCTGAAAGCACGTACCAAGTTGGCGGTGCATGACTTTGAACGGCTGCATGCCCCAGTTGAACGAGTGTTTCGGCACCTTGGTCTTGCTTCGCTTTCGCGGTGTAGGTGAAGCGTCTATCGCCTCTGGTGAGCCGTCGTCCCGAGAGTGGGTCGTACCGTCGAAGAACTTGGACTTGAGAGGCGAGGCACGTCTCGACGACGTTGACTGACTGGACGGCGGACTCTGGCTCGAGGGGCTCAGAGAGGGCAAAGTCTCTTTTGAAGATAGCGAAGCAAGGCGGTATGCCTCGCGCAAGAAGACTTCCCATATTCCTTTCGAGAGGAAACAGACGATCCGCGGGCGGTACTTTGCGAACTTGTTCATCAGCGCAGGTACACCTTGGCGCATCTCGTCTGCCGCGAGCTCTGATTGCTATCACAGTGTCATGAGACGTGTAGATGCACAGACATCTCTGATACGACATACCTCGGCCGTCGGTCTGTAGACCAGATTGGTCTACAACGACGTTAATTCGAATGAGCCTGTTCATACGTGACTCATCGTCCACTCACTAAGCCAAAGTTGTACTTGTCAGGCAGTGTATAATCCTCATCAGGTGACAGCAGGACATCTGTTAATCCTACACTTATCCTTCATTTGAGCTGGATGAGTACTTGGGCACGGCGCTCGCAATGCGCACCAGATTCGTAAAGACCCAACCAAAAGTGATTAGTCGAATGTGCATAATGATGGCCATTCTCCGCAGAGGTATATCCGGGGCTACGACCAATCAGTAATTATGCACCTTGTGGAATAGAAGGACCAACTTGATACC
>NW_006767634.1:477724-505451 GCF_000300595.1 Phanerochaete carnosa HHB-10118-sp | reverse complement strand
GGGCGGTGCTTTGCGAACTTGTTCATCAACGCAGGTACACCTTGGCGCATCTCGTCTGCCGCGAGCTCTGATTGCTATCACAGTGTCATGAGGCGTGTAGACGCACAGACATCTCTGATACGACATACCTCGGCCGTCGGTCTGTCGACCAGATTGGTCTACAACGACGTTAATTCGAATGAGCCTATTCATACGTGACTCATCGTTCACTCACCAAGCCGAAGTTGTACTTGTCAGGCAGTGTATAATCCTCATCAGGTGACAGCAGGACGTCTGTTAATCCTACACTTATCCTTCATTTGAGCTGGATGAGTACTTGGGCACGGCGCTCGCAATGCGCACCAGATTCGTAAAGACCCAACCAAAAGTGATTAGTCGAATGTGCATAATGATGGCCATTGTCCGCAGAGGTATACCCGGGGCTACGACCAATCAGTAATTATGCACCTTGTGGAATAGAAGGACCAACTTGATACCACAGAAGACAACTAGAAATCATCGTTAAGTGACGGGAGAAGCGTTGATGATGCGAAAGAGCTTACCATCAAGTCCCTGCTCCAAGTAGTCTGGCAGCATATGCAAATGTTCATACTTTTCTGGCGGAGCGTACGGTCGGCTCGGCTTCTTCTTTGGCTTCTTCCGGGGCGACCTCTGAATAGCAGGCAAGGTAGGCAACCGGTCATCTTCGCCGGAGGATCGCTCTGGACCTTCGTCCTCGAAGTCGCATCCTGTGTGTCGCCGCTTCTTGAGGCTGGGTGTCTTGGAGGGTGAGTTGAATCTAAAGCTCTCGATACGTGTCCGAAACTGCTCCACCGAGGCAGCTGGCGTTGGAGAGTTGCGGCACTGTTCCTCCTCTCTTGAAGCCAAACGCTCGGAGGCCTCGGTTAAGGGAGAATTGTCACGCGTCGCGCTAGTTTCTCCATATACTTCGCGAGTGGCTGGCAGTTTTCGCCGAGAATTTTGAGTAAGCGAGCTACCGCAAGGCATTCCGCCATCGTCCGGGGCTGGTGCAACTGCCGCGCTGCTTGGTCGACTAGGCTGCAAGACATCCATCTCCACCTCTATTCAGTAACCTCAATATAGCTTGTGGCATGGAAAAGCGTTCAAGAGAGGAAGAAAAACGAGCTGAAGTGGTGATAATTCGAAAAGAAAAGAAAACCCCAGATATTTGGGTTCACGTGACGGGCACTACTACTGTTCCCACGCCAACTGGCGCGTTCTTTTCACTGAGGTCGTGTCGCAAATTTTTTCCCAAAATCATGATGCATCAATAGCGATCTTTTCTCTCACAAGCCTCGTTAGGGCATCGTGATGTGCATCACGACACGAAATTTGCCTCATGAGGGCCTCACGTGAGGCAGTTTTGATGCGATTTTGATGCAATCTTGGGGCGGCTCCCTCATGAGGGTAAACGGAAATTTGCGACATTCGCTGGGATTTATCTCTCGCAATGGTTCGCTTTGGTCATCTACCTAGCAAAACATCCATTAAAATCATTGTTAACCCCCAGGGCTTGAGATAGTCAGGCGTTTCTGGGAGCAGCGCTCTCGTCACTTGTTCATTACAAGATTGGCAGGTACTAACAGTCTGTTAGCGGTCCTGTTATCATGTGCAAGCTCTCCAGCTTGAGGCTACGTACTGATTCGAGTTTTGTCGCTTGCCGTTCGCCATCGCTAAGAACCTCTGGGCTCGAGACTTCTCGTCGCTTGGGATGTTCACATCGACTACAAGCAGGACCCACCGTAAGTACGGTGACAAGACATGCCATCGTCGGCTAGGGTTGACATCGCTTTCTCGGCGCCCCTGCGCATAGAGCCGCTATACGCTTTCTGTCAAGTACCATACCACTCCTCCTCCGCGTATCCCTTGCGGTGGATTTCGGGTTGTAAGTGCTAATGCTTCTATGAGCCCTATGTAAGCATTTGACTCCTCGTCGAGCAGGTCATCTTTGACCGCTATCAATACTTTCTATCGCCCGGGAGATATCGTAGGTAACCTCACAAGAGTCAAGGCAGCTACATAAGTTACGTCTTACAGGCGTACCTTCAGGGTACGTTGCTCTGGCCATCCTGCAGTCATTCTATCTCGGGCCTGAGATGCTGAGGCTGAACTGCAATCCTGGGCATCTCCCAGATATGTTGACCTGAGACAGGCTTTCTGACCCATTCGTTCCAGACTCGCCAGCCATGGGTCGCTGCGCTCCGTAGGGCCCACGTACATCTTAATCGCATCCCTTAACCCGCATGGGCGAGCCTAATGACCTCTCCTCACTAGCTTCCATATGTTATGATAGGCGGTGCTCGGTAAGATTTACTGGGTCATTTGTCATCGTAACTTGGGCGAGTCTGTGTACGCTCGGTACCGAAGGCGCGACACCATTCGCAGCGGGGGCGCAAATCGTTGGGCCACCATCACGATATAAATGAGCGGTGTTTGATCGGCTTCTCCGGCATGCCATCGGAGTATCAAAGCGGCACGACATCAGTGCAGAGGGCGCGTTGAGGAGGCTCCTTCCACCAACTACCGTGCAAGCAGCTTGCAGCTCCAGGTCGAGATCGAATCTGAAGCTTTCTCAGCTCGTCGCTAACGCCTTGCCAATCTAACTCTAACTGGATGCAAGGCGCTGTGCGGGACTCTGTCCTTACCACGGCTACTGGCTTAGCAGTCAGCAATGGCCGGCGCACATCAGACGCAGCATCGCGCAACGGATGCCGAAGACCCCGCTCCCAGCTTGTTTTTCCTTGAATCCCGCGTTTTTTATGTCTGTAAACGCCATGCGGTCAACTAGAATAAATACTATGCCTGATGTTAGATTTGCAGGTGAATTAATCATGAAGGATACTAATGACGTCTCCAACACTGCTTGCTAACGCTCGCAAGTTCTAGAGCCCTTACATATTGCGAAAGCGCTGCAGGGCTGCTAGTCCGAAGCCGACCATAACTGCGCCACGGCATGGTGTGAGCAATGCAGAGGCCGGTTTAGCACGCCCACCAGTCACACCGAGTCAGGCTGATGGAGGACTGTGCCGCAGAAGGCTGGCTATACGTACGATTGGTTATTCTCACGACTCTGGTAGTATAATAGCACCTGGGTTCTGCTGCAGCATGCCACAAAACACAACGGCACCCTCACAAAACTGCAATCACTCTCCGCCATGTCTCAGCCAAAACTCTTCACACCCTTCAAGGTTGGCGACGCGACACTGCAGCACCGCGTCGTGATGGCCCCGCTGACGCGTGTTCGCGCGACCAAGACACACGTCCCGACGCCGCTCATGGCCGAGTACTACGCGCAGCGCGCGAGCACGCCCGGCACGCTCCTCGTTTCTGAGGCGACGTTCATCGCCGCGCAGGCCGGCGGGCTCCGCCACGTCCCCGGCATCTGGAGCGACGAGCAGGTCGCCGGCTGGAAGCGCGTACGCCTTTTTTTTTGCTCTCCCTCGCAGTCAGCCCGCACCCCATCACTCACCCATATACTGCAGGTCACGGACGCCGTCCATGCCCAGGGGTCGTACATCTACGTGCAGCTGTGGGCCCTCGGCCGCGCAGCAGTCCCAGATGTCCTCCAGGAGGAGGGCAGCTATCCCTACGTCTCTGCGTCCGACGTGCAGCTGTCGGGAAAGCCCGTCCCGCCGCGCCCGTTGACGAAGGAAGGTGGGCATATATTATCGCGAGGCTTCTGCCCACGTTTAAAACGGGCTGACGACCCCTCCCAGAAATCAAGGAGTACATCGCGCTCTACAGCGTAGCGGCACGGAACGCCGTCCGCGCCGGTTTCGACGGCGTCGAGGTGCACGGCGCGAACGGGTACCTCATCGACCAGTTCCTCCAGGATGTGACGAACACGCGCACGGACGAGTACGGTGGCTCGGTCGAGAACCGGGCGCGCTTCGCGCTCGACGTGCTCGACGCTACAGTAGCGGCCGTCGGTGCGAGCAAGGTCGGCATCCGGCTCAGCCCGTGGAGCACGTTCAACGGTGCGTGCTCGTGCCGCCATTGGAGACAGCGCTTGACCCACTGACGAAGATGTCGTGCAGATATGCGTATGGCGGACCTGAAGCCCAGTTTCAGCTACCTGGTGTCGGAGACCGCGGAACGCTGGCCGTCTTTGGCCTACATCCACCTGATTGAGCCCCGTGTAGACGGCAGCAACGACAGAGAGGTACAGGAAGGGGAGGTAAGTGTTTCGATCTGTGACATCCTGGTGGACTCACGCTGACTAAGTACCCCCTAGTCAAACGACTTCCTGAGGGAGATTTGGGGCGAGCGGCCGTTCATCAGCACTGGTGGCTACAACCGCGAACTTGCACTCAAGGTCGCCGAGACCAAGGGCGGCTTGATCGGTATCGGTAGACTGTTCATCTCAAACGTGCGTCAACAGCATACGTTAATTCTACATGGTGCTGACTCCGTTTTGGCAGCCCGACTTGCCGATGCGATGGCAGAAGGACATCAGTGCCGACAAGGGCGACCGTTCAACGTACCACGCTATGGAGAGCCCTGAGGGATACATCGATTATCCTTTTGCTGACGATTCTGTTGCTCCTGAGCGGTTTAAGGAGCTCTCTAACTGGGCATAAATGCGTAGTCAAGATCTAGGATGTCACGCTTGGGCATGTAAAACAGAGACTGAACAAAATGTATAGACGTGTTCCGCACTAACAATCATTGTGTAACCACACGCTCTGGCTACTAATTGAGTCCTTATATCTCAAAATTGTCACATTATCTCACAGCGTTGACGTTTGCGCCGAGGTCATGTGGCAAGTGTGCGCTGAAGCCTTTAGTTACTATTCGTAGACGACTAACTCGCTGCGCTGCGAGAAAAAAGATTAATTGCTCCGAGAGCTGACAAATACATGTAAATAGAGTGCCGACGGAGAATGCAAACCTGAAATGCTATATTTATGCGACTTTGAAATCATCCCAGACAACCCTCTGGCCTAAAAGCTTGAGCGCGCCGTTCGCATGGCAGGAGCAGACATGCCGTCGTCCTTGTTTGAGCTCATTATCGGAAATCTTGACAACGTAACAATGATGGAATGGCGAACAAAGCAAAAGCTTCGTGGCGCCGACGGCAGCGCCGGATCCGGAGCTCGCCTGTTAATGGTACAAGGCTCCTCTCCTATCGCATCACTGCTGTGCCTGACCTATCTGCTGTAGCACCTACCACTCGCAGTAATGAAAGGCTTCCTGTAATCAATGAGGCAGCTTCTGCCACCAAGGTCGGCCAGAAGCCTAAAGCGGGCAAGCCCACCAAGCACTCCGAGGCCAAAAATAACAATGAAGACGAAGATGAGGAAGACGAGGAAGACTTGGAGTCATCGGGCTCTGAGTTTGCTGTCAAACTGGGGCTTGATGAAGACGAAGATGAAGATGAGGAAGAAGAAGACGAAGATGAAGATGAAGGTGATCTTGAGGATGAGGATGAGGAGGGAAGCAGGAGCGCAACCATAACTACGAAGAGCAAAGTACGCACAACTACTTGACACACACTGCACCTCTTACTAACGCCTCTTTTGAAGGACAAGAAGACGAACGGCCGTGCACAGATGACAACGACAAGCCGTGCCTTGCAAGCCGAACTCGAGGTACGATTTGCTTTCTCTTTTAATGCTGCAGCTCATATTCTTGATGGGTCAAGCGTCCTCGGTTCAAGACCAACAACTTTCCAACTGGCAAAGGAAGTACTACCACTCGGAAAGAAGGTGCTGTCACCACCAATACTGCCGGAAATGTCTCTGAACCCCAGGCCAACGACCAAGAAGCTGCTGCTCTCAGTGAGCAGCCGCCAGATGCTGATATCACTGCGCTGGTCTTGAACGCAAAAGGTCAGTTAAATCTCAGTAGCCAGCAGCAATCAGTCACACGCGTCATGAACCGCTTTCATGAGGAATGCATCGCTGATGCGGCCTTCAACTGTGGTACAGTTTCACGCTACTCATCCTTGGTTTATTATCTGATTACTGCTGCGTTGTAGGAATCTATCCCGTCTCTCTGCGGGTCCCATCTCAGCTTGACCTTCTCATTGGGGCTGCGACTATCGAGGATGTTCCAGAGATAGCAGCAAAAGTGATGGCTGATCGTGACTATGCTGCGAAGATTATTGCGTCGGTGAGCCAGGGTAATGGTATTTTATGAGACCGTGACTGATATCACACACTATCATCTCTCCACGGTCAACAGGGCGAGCAACGCGTTGTGCTCATATGCGGCAACCTCAAGGGGCTGTGCAAATCCAGCGTGCCGAAGGAGTATGGCCTCACCTCGGACAAGCCTGGTGACCAGACCAGGCCATGCTTCCATCGAGTCGGAGCCCTGGTACACGACCTTGGCTACATCTTCCCTGGCGATATCATGGTATGTTATCTTTAAAACCCTCTTGTTGGCATATAACTAACGATTGGTTTTGTGCGACACAGGGCCGCGTTGATGGCAGTGCTCCATTCAAGCGTCCGATCTTCGCCGAGATCATTAAAGAGACTTTATTCTCACCCCGCCGTGGCAAGCCTTCACTTGTAGTTGCTCACTCCGTCCGGTTTGTGTCATCCAGCACTGAGAAGCCACTCGAGAAGGAAATTCCCGTACCAATGCTTGCTCTCGCGAGTGCTGCGGTACGTCTTGCCTTCGAGTTTCTGAACTTAACTGTACTCCAAGTCATCAACCTAACTAATACTTTGGTAGATCCGGCTGACTTTAGATGACTGGGCAGGTGGTATCGAGCCAGCGGAGGCCTCGAAATACACCGCTGCCAAGGCCGAGGAAGAATACAACAACGTCATCGAGTTCTTCGACGACCTTCGCAAGAACCGTCCAAGATTCTACCACCGCATCCTTCATCAAGTTTATGTTGACGTCTGGTAAGCTACTCGCTTGCTATTGTCTGCAGTAACTAACACCCACTGTGCGACAGCTCCAGTGGTCTCGCTGCTACTCCGGCATCCCAAAGATCAAAGCAGGCCGTGCGTGGGGCGCTTGCGCGTCTCGTCTTTGATGACTAGCCCTGTTCGCCGCTGTTGGTGTTGCGGTCATCGTCACACTCCGGACGTTCATAATACAGTATGTATGCATGCTCGCATTGTATTCAGTGTATTGTATCTACGAACTAGTGCTTCTAATGGTAGTGTAATGACCACCTAAGCATGCTCTAAGTGTTATTAAGTACGATAAGTTGACTAGGTAACTGGGGGACTGATCTAGGTAACCTAAGGTGTCCCAATCAACTAACTACGTGTAACTAGGCGAAGTTATATCTAATTAGCCCCGGAGGTTTTCCCTGATGTGAGGTCTACTAGGTCAGTCGTCGATGCATCTGCTGGTTCGGCAGATATCACACCGAGCGCGCCGTACGTGCCTTCGATGCCCTCAAGAACACCCAGCTCCCTGTCCCTCTTAAGCCCACTCAGTCGTCGCAGTCTGCGTCTCGATACTGACTGCTGTAAGTAGTGATATTAATCCCGACCACCGTCACCAGGCTTAGACAGCGTAATGCCTGCGCGAAATTGAGTCGAAAGAAAATGTATTTTGTCAAATGAAGCCTGAATGAAGCGAAGTAAAACCAAGGCATAGGACTGAGCAATATATAGACATACGAGCAGTCGCAAATCTAGACGCTCGTTTCGTTCCAAATGATAAAAAAAATTCAGCAAGACATAAGAGCATGCAGCGTATGGTTCAATGGAGACTGAAGGATACGGTTCAACAGTCCCAGCCGTACACGAACGTAGTGTTATCGTTCTTGGGGCCAGTGTCGTCACTTTTGCAGATGCTGGCGTCGAACTCCTCTTGCATGAGCAGCTCGACAACGTTGCGCGCGGCAATGGTCTCGGTCTCCATCGTGGAGATGAATCTGAAGGAGACCATGAGTGTGTGAGTCAAGCAAGAGAGCCAGGCGACGTACGGCTCGAAAGCATTGACGTAGTACAGGCCCTGTTCAAGCTTGATGGGCGGGAACTTCGAGGCCGGCGGCAGCACTGGGTAAGCGTCCCACTACGAAGGAGCAAAAAGCCGGTCAGCTCGTGCTTCGCCGGTCCGAACAGACCAACGACACACCTCCTTCCTGTAGACCCACCCGATCTTCCCGAACGCCCGCCGGAGCCAGCTGTCCTCGAGCCGCTGCTTCGAGAAGATCTTGACGCTCCACTCCTCGCCACCATCCGTACTCGTGTTCGCAGGCAGGCCATCAAGGGTTAGGATCTTGCCGTGGTACGAGATCGAGTTGAACTCCGGCGGGGGTGCGTCGGGGTTCTGGCGCACGGCCTCCGACGTCGTGAGAATTGTGGTAGGGACCGAGTCAGAGTCCTTGAGCCCGAAGAAGCGCGTGCGGGGGTGCGCGTTCGGCGTGCTGAGGAGCGTGACATGCAGATGCACGTACGGCTGCGGCGGGATCACAGGCGCCGAAATGAGGGAGAGGTCGATGGAACTGCTGTAGAAGGGGGCGGCAATGATGACAGCCCGGTAGGTTCTCTCTATGAGATGGGACGAGCCGTGGGTCTGCGCACGAAGAGTATAATGGTCCTCGTTCTTCAAAATGCTCTTAACCTGCGAAGGACTATTATAGCCACTTGATGACGATGAGGCAGTGACCACGTACCGTAGTGTTGAGGTACACGTTTGAGTTGGATCGCTTGACGAAGTTGTCGAAGATCTGCCAATTACCTCCAATGACTTGCGATGCCCCTGTCGCCGCAAGAGAGCACATGCCCTCAAGCGCATGGATCGCGTCGGCATCCTAGCAGCACATCAGAATGCGATTCACAAAGATACGCACTTCCGTACCTGGCCATAGTTGACACGAGTTGCAGCGTCCACCATCTCTGCTGTCCATTTGTGGTTAATCCCCTTTTCGTCGAAGAATTCCGTCGTAGTCTGCCCGACGGCATCCGTCCAGTTAAGCTCGGTGGCCAAAGTCGTGATGTTCGTAAACGGCTTAGATCCCATATCTTGCCCGTAAAGGTTTGAGATATCTGTGATCATTGACTGAACCCTACGCCTTGTTCAGTGGGAGAGGGTGGAGACAATACGAGTAGCTCACAGTGCCTTCGTGCGGCTCACTGCGAAAAAGCCATATCTCCAGACCACCTTGACGGCGTCCCACCATCCGCCGCTGGTCTAGCCACCATAAGCGCAAGCTTGTATCACAATTCGGGAAACACTCACCGTGATTACGAATTGAGAACCATCCCAGAGCCCCGTGGTGTCCTCTCCCTCATCCCAGTCTGAGCGATAGAGCCCAAATTCTTCCGTGGCACGCCAGAGATTCAGGTTGGCTTCTACGAATATAGAGGCGCCAAGTTCAATAGGTTGTAGTTCAGGATTTTCATAAGGGTGCACTGTAGTGCTACCTGTAAATTGAACATGTGTCAGATTAATCACGAACAAGACTGTAGCAGGACACAAGTTCGGTTCAACTTCAACTTATGTCCGGGTACAGAGCCCACGACATCGCTCATACAGGGAGAGATCTCGGAGAGCTCTTAGCTACAGTAACGAAACAGTAGTACCGAAGCAGAGTGCCCAATGCTCGAATCTCACAAGAGACTACAACACTGAAACCAGAATTGAGACATGGACTTACGTCCTCCAATGTACCCGTTGCTGTCGAACAGGTCGACCTCAACGTCAAGACCATATCGCTCCTTCGCTTTTCCAATCCAGAATGCAGCCGACGAACCGGCTGCGCCCGCGCCGACGATGGCAATGCGAGGAACGGCCGACTCCTCTGTCGGGAGGGCAAGAGGAACCTGCTCTCCGTCGTTGAGGTGTGCGTGTGCCCAGGGAAGACGGAAGGGCAGCCGGAACGCCGCAGCAACCTGCAGGAGGCCGTACGTCGCGAGCAGCGTCGTCGAGAAATGCATCGCGAACGACGGTGAGAGGGGTGTGAACGGGTGCAGGCTGCCGGGTGTCGGAAGCGCGGAGGTGTAATGGAAACCGCGGTTGGGAAGTTTGATGCATCATCTGATGCGCCCAAATTTGATGCGCTGAGTCCCCAGTGCGGTCGACACCCTCATTGTTCGCGCACTTTTGCTTCTGGTCCACGATGTTATGTCTGCGGGCATTTCTGAGCAGCTACAGCGTAATTTAATCCATTAGGTTATTTTCTATGGAGCTTACGATACTTAATCTCATACGGCGTGAAGAAGGACTTGTCCGACCACGAAGAGGCAGATCTATGTAGTATGAATGGATGGAAGCCAATATTGCCTGGTCCGTTGTTGATGGTCTCATGTTCAGGGTGGTCTCATGTTCACAGTGCATTTCCTACTATTGCGAGGAGTATATATCAGGTATAGGTACACAGCAGCACCGTGACGGTGCGACGACTACAAGTCTCAAAGCCCATCACGCGGCATGCACTCAGCTATCACTATGCTGCACCACACGCATTCCTGGCGGCGGCACAGGCGACGCATCACGGTGCCACTCTCTGTCAGAGCACTTAGGTGGTCGTGCTGCTTGCCTGGTCCGATCATAAGAGAGCCTAACACGGCTCGCGTTAAGTCTATAAGGCGTGCGTTCCACAGCCCGGCCAGGAGGAACGAATTGGACGTCTCTAGAATGCACAGCCAGCACAAGACGGTCACATACAACCTAATATCGCTCGGTCAAGCCGACGTGACCAGAACACAGACCAGCGAACAATATGATATACACTTCTTGGCCCAACCCGCCTACGCACCACCGTCACTTGCTCGCCCTGAACGAAAGGGCTCCTTCCACCCCGAGGCGGGTAATGGGCACCTACTAGCCAGTTGTTTTACCCGCCTGCGCGCCCGCCCTGCTTGGGACGACGTAGATTCAACACAGCGGCATTCTCGGAAAAAACGTAACGAATGGCGTGCGCAAGCTTCTGATGACATCAGAGGCGGGCTGAGACTTTGTGGCGTAGAGGCAGAATGTGCTGAGACCTGAAAGCCAGGCGAAGTCCGCATTTCGATGTGGTGCAAGAGGGGATTGAGTTTATTCCGGCTAAACATGATGCCTACAATTCTTAAGGGACAGCTTAGTGAGGAAGATGACTAGCAAAATCACCACCGGGGCCGGACTGGATACCACCTCAAACCCATGCGTCTCGTGTGGAGGCGACTGTTGCAGGTTCAGAAGGATTGGCTAGAGGATGCTGTTTGCTGGTTTTGCTGTGCGAGCAATCGTCTGCAGCAGCACGTGAACTACCCATGCAATGATGTAAGACTAAACCACTCACTCTCGCGCAGCCAAGACCATCCGCGCCTTTCGCTCCCTGAGCATAGATTGACGCTTGCTGGGGTCATCCTCCCACTTGTGCGAGGGCTCGGACACAGATGAGGTGTCAGAGCTGGCTAGGCGATCTTCGAGATGGAATCGTGTGATCAGGTTCTCCTTTGGCTTCGAAGACGACGCGCCAGGGGTAGCAGCCGTGTTCGCATTGACGTTCGTATTGGCGGGATGTGTTGCATCGTTCGGTGCCGTGCGGGGGTAGAGGCGGTAGTAGGCAGGTGGGGGCTGAAGAGCGCTGAGCGGCTGTATCAGATGGGAGCGGATGGACACGCACTGCAGACAGGATTCCGCGCTCCAAGATCTTGTTAGACGTGGTCTGCACACTGCCGGTTCGTAGCAGATCATAGCGAATATTGTCTCTGGAACCAACAGTGTGTCAATGGGATGTGCACTTTCAGCTGTCATGCCGCGCATACGCTGGTATATCAGGGAACATGGCTCGTATGGCATCAACCTACCCATGACCGTCAATATTATCCGCGAGTAGTCTGGACAAGATTCTGACCTGTTCTTGTGTAACAGTCTTGGGCTTAAATCCAAGGATTGCCGCCGGAGACTGCCCGTCTGCAGAAGACTCCTTGCCTAACCCCCGCGCGTCAGGTACGGCACGGTTAGCGAGGACCACAGCCGACGCACCAGATGTTGCCCAGCGGACGACGAAGACTATGACAGCAAAGGCAACCAGAACGTTGATGACTTCGCTCATGGCTTTTGAGAGGATGAGATCGAGACGGAGACGGTATTGAGAGTCAAGTACGGAGATGAGGAACGAGGAGCGGAGGCGTTTAGTTTCTGCAACATTATTTTGCACTGCCTGACAAGATGGTTACCACACTGTATTTGGGCATACCTCCGCTAAGCCCGGACGATAACTCCGAGCAGCCTCCGAGGCGAGCCTGCCACCACACCTTCATCACTTTCACGACGCATGCAAGCAACCTAATACACTGACCGAAATCTATAGAGACTTTTTTTCACCACACTGTTTACTCATGGACTACGACGCTCTCTCTCCCACTCAGAAGGAGGCTGTTGCTCAGCTCCAGGCTCTGACAGACGGAGGCGACGCCGAGGTTGCAATTAACTTGCTGGAGAGCGCGCAATGGGACGTTCAGGTGAGCTTCAGCTGTTAATATTCCTTGGGATATACTGCTGTGGCGACGAACGCCCCGTGAGCCTTGTGGTTCGCGAGGCTACCGCTCTGCCTCCCACGCCACGCTTTGCACGCTCCCCGAAGACCACGTCGCTCATCCCGCCGTTACAGCGCGCTGCGAACCTCATGTTTGAACCCAACTCTTCCGCTCCTTTATCAATCTCACGAAATTCCGAGGCATCTTCGTCACATGTCTCGACCCCAGTACGTGTAGAGTCCTTCAGCGTCGACGACTCGGAGCAAGCAGGTCTCTTGGGTGGACGCGCACCTGGCCGGCAGTTCGACCGTGTGGTAAGCATGGACGTCTACTCTTATTTAATCCACTTCATCATCAGGTCACTAGGCTCCGACGTCGAACGCCGTGAACATCTTCCTCATCCGACCTTTGCGCATCCTCATAGCCATCATTGCCGTTCCTTACACGCTTCTCCGTGCCATCCTTCGCGCACTGCGCATACCGATACCGTTGCCAGCTGTCCCACCGGCATTTTCAATCACTACTCTCGGGCTTGGGCTCAGCAGCTCGGGGTTCAGCCACAGACCAAGCTCGACGAAAGACCCCAAGATCGCCGCGGAGCGCTGGATCCAGAGTCTCGAGGAAGAGACGGGCTGTGCTTCGTTCTCCAGATCCCAGGCAACCGAAGGCGAGACATCTGGCATCGCTTCGGGCTCGTCCTCCGTCCTCAGTCGTCGGGTGAACGACGAAGCGAACGCTCGCTTCCTTCCCGACTTTTTCGTTGGCGGTTACGAGGTCTTTGCGAAGGCTTGCGCCAAGGAGTCTGAGCCCAAGATTGGCTGCATCGTCCTCGTTAGCGAGGAGCACGACGACGTGGCCACTTTCAAACGGTACGCGTATTCCCTAATGAACCCGCTCTTGATTAACGCATTCCATAGCACCACGTTGACCGACCCCGAGTTTGTGCGCTTGATGCATGACAACGATTTCCTTGTCTGGGGCGGTGATATCCGTGACCGCGATGCATGGAGTGGTAAGTGCGGACTGTCGGCGGTTTGAGTTGCCCTGCTCACCCCTCGTACAGCTGCACAAAAGCTACAGGCAACAACCTATCCGTTCGTCGCCTTCATCGCCCTGCAAGCTCGGCGTGGCAGCGGCTCAGGCTCCTCGCAGTCGCCCGTGCTCACCATCCTATCCCGTCACCAAGGGTCTTCCATTCCTGCCGCGACGGCGCCCACGTCCGCTCGCACACTTGTCACACACCTGCAGGAGCACCTCCTCCCTCGCGTCATCCCGTATCTCACGCGCGTCCGCGCGCAGACGCTCGACAAAGAAGCCGCCCGTGCCGCCGAAGCGCGTGAGCGCGAACACGACCGTGCCCTTCGCGCCGAGCAGGACCGCGCCTTCGAGGAGAGTGCGCGGCGCGACCGCGAGCGCATCGAGAAGAAGCGTGCCGAGCGGCGGCAGGCTGAGGAGGACGCACGGCAGCAGGCCGAGGCCGCGCAGCGCGCGGAGGAGCAGGCGCGCAGGGACGAGGAGGAGCGCGCGGCGTGGGCCGCGACACGCATGGCGTGGCGGCGGTACGGCCGGCGCGCGCTGCTCCCGCGCGAGCCGCGCCCGGGCGAGACAGGGCGCGGGAAGACGGTGCGGGTGGGCGTGCGGATGCCCGACGGCCGGCGCGCGGTGCGCTTCTTCGGCGAGATGGACTCACTGACGGCCGTGTACGCGTTCGTCGACACCCTCCTCATCCCCGACGCGCCCGAGTACGCACCGGTGGGCGACCCTGCGACGCCGCCCGATGGCGAGGAGCTCGGCGAGCAGGGTCTGCTCCGCGCGATGGAGAAGGTCGGGAAGAAGAACGGCGAGTGGTTCGGCTTCCGCCTCGCGATGGCGTACCCGCGCAAGGAGATTCACTGGGAGGCCGGCAAGCGCGTCGGCGAGGTCGAAGGCCTCAGCGGCGGGCAGCTCCTTGTCGAACTCTATGACGACCTGAAGCGCCGTGTGAGCTCGGACAGCCGCCGCTCGTCCAATGGGAACGAAAACGGTAACGACTCGGACGAGTATGAGACGGAGAGCGACTGAGGCGTGCGTTTGGGGCCGCGCGGTCGTGGCATGGACACTTGCTTGAGATACACTCTACACTCGTTAATTCACGCAATGCTTTTGATCCGTCTCTGGTTTTATCCTATAGGGTGCCCTAATGCTGGTTTCGCCTAGAGTTTACTGGTCATATCTGAGAGAGCACCCTTGCTACAGATTTCTTCATACTAGAGGACAGTAATGATATAATTGCACTCGAGGTTATGGATATACAGTGGTAGAAACCCCACTTCGAAATGCAAAACTGCGACTTCTCTCGCTCAAGTTCATATAGCGTATACATGCACCCTGCAAAAAAGGCATCAGCTCATCGTCAACAGCGGCACCGCGTAGAAATGTACTCAGAGTCAATGGTGGGCCCATAAACGACCAGCCCATCCTCATATAGCCGCACCGTCCGGTGCCCCTGCGAGATGAAGTCCGTCACCATCCGTATGTCAGGCAGAGCGATGTCCGTGACCGTCCGGCGGCACGGCGCGCCGGTGAGAACGCCGCACCGCTCGAATACCCCGCCTTCGTCCGGCACCGGCACGGGGTCCGGCACGCTGAAGGGCTCTGAGAGCGTATTGCCGCCGCCGCCGCCGTCGGCGCGTAGGTCGCGCAGCAGCGCGGGCGCGCTCGCGAAGTCGTAGACGGTCACGAGCCGGCGCTCGTCGATGCGCGTGCTCGTGAGGTAGCGCGTGCTGCAGATATCCTCCATCTCGTCCTCCATGAACCGCGCGTCGGGCGCCCACGCGGCCCACGGCAGCATCATGCATCTGTGCTGCTCCGCCGCCCGCATGGGCGGGGTGCCGGGGCCGGAGGCGCCGAGGCGGGACAGGATCGCGGGCGCAGGCACGAGAAGCGTGTAGTGCATCCGATCCCGGCCCCACGTCTCGCCGATGAGCATGCTGAGGACGAAGATCCGCTTTGTGTAGTCGACGTAGAACGGGCGCCCGGGCGGGTGTAACCGCTCAGCCTGCGTGCCGGTGCTGCTCATGGCGTGCACTTCCTGGTAGTCGATGTGTGGTGCGTCCCTGACGGGCGGGAGCTGCAATAAAAGCGACGCATGCTTGAAGATCACGTCCTGGATCTTGCCCCGCGTCATGGCTTCGTTTGTGTCTGGGTCTGTGCGGTAGCAATCGACGACGGCGAGATATGCGCCTGGAAGTGTGTGTGGCATGAATGGCACGAGGAAGTGGCGATCATCAACGAAAACAATCTCGTGCGAGAGTAGCTCGCCGTTCAGGTTCTAGTACATGCAGATGGTTAGTTACAAGTGAGACGGCAAAACTTCTACACTTACCTTCAGTAGGGCGCCTGTTTTCCAGTTGTAGACAAGTAGATGTTTCGTCATCACTGAGCCTCTGTGATTGAACAGCTCGCCCTCAACGCGCACGATCAAGCCAAGGAGATCGCCAAAGATGTGGAGATCGTGATCATTAGGACCAACGAATGGGATGGCCGTCGGAAGCTGCAAATATTGCTTCCTAGCTGCGAGATGGTGTTCCCCGGTCTTGTCATGCAAGAGGTGAAGTCGCGCGCAGGGGCCGAATGCATCCTCCCTGAATGACAAGAGTAAGCTAAAGGTGGATTACTTATGCATGAGAATGGCTTACATATTCTCAGCGGTCACAACAAGGTCTTGCGTGTAGTCGTGACAGACGAACACTGGTTCGTAGCCAAGATCTGTGATGGTCCAATGCACGTATGGTATCTCTCGCTGCTTTGACGGCAGTTGGTAGAACGAAATCCCGCGATTTGAACGTGTGATACAGGAGAATATCGAACCCGAGCGATAGTTCCACGGAACTTCATTCAATCGCAGGACCATAGGGTGATTAGCGACCTGCAGCGTCTTCCACGTGCTTTCCCATGCAGAGATGCGGGATATGAGTTCCACTATGCCCAGCTTGTTGTTGGGTCCATTAGTGACATGCGCAGTATAGCACGTTGTTTTATGTTGCAACTCCGCGGATGCGGTAATTATATCCCGAAAGCTGCGACTGATCTGAAATGACAATTCATGATAATGAGCATGCCAGATGTTATAGTATTCTCTACCCACTCTCTGACAAAGGACAATCTCAGGTGTCGACAGATGCTGGAGGATTTGGACCACCAACTCCGTGGGCAGGATATCCAGAATACCAGGCCCTTCTTTGGGAAGGGGTGCTGCGGTAGAAATAACTTCAAAATCACAGGCACTTGGAAGAAAAATGAACTTTACCGTACCTCGTATTTTATTGACAAGCTGCCAGAAGTTCTGGTATACTAGACCACGATGCTCCATGATGGCGAGAGACAAGTGTGCGGAGTCACACTGTCACTGTCACTGTCACCATACTTATCATCGCCTCGTCACGCGCTCCAGCGTTACGGAGATTTGGGTTGGCGACGACCCCGCAGACCTTCTGCAGCATGCAAACCGCACTCCGCAACTTTCACAGAGCGTCTCGCTGCGGCCCTATGTTTCGTGTGTGGCCGCGGGACAGCACATGTACGGTCTTGATCAGGCGTGTCACACAGCAGATCCTCTGGTGGGAGGTATCACCGCGTCATCGTCGGGTGCCGCGCGGGCAACCGGGAAAGGAGGGGGGAAGAGGCTTGCAGTGTCTGCTCTGTTTGAATGGCGGAACATGTCCCGCCTATGGGAAAGGACAGTGACTGGGATAAAACTAAAATGCGATGCAGCGAGGCTGGGTTAATATCGTCGGAGGGGTTTAAGAAAGAATGAGAAAAACGCAAAGGAGCCGCTGTCGTTAACATAATTCCATCCATGCGCAGCACTGCCACTCACAAACGAGCTAGGTGCTGAAGCAACGACGGACCATCACCACACTTCTGTCGTCTCGCGATGGACATGAGCGCGTTGACAGAGCGCAATCTCGTAACGCTCTGCCTCACATTCGGCAATCTGTCACGAGCCATTTCGGAAGACGTTCTTTTCGGCAGCTGGCAGCAAGATTTCGATCGTGAATGAAGCATCATGGGTAGTATTATATCATGCGCCGACAATTAAATACGGTGTGTACTATTAAATAGTTGTTTAAGACTATTGGTGCCAGTGGTCGCCTTTAATCTACGAACGCTAGCCCGCAAGGCGTGCGATATAAACGTCGTAGAAGCCCCAAACTGTGTCCAGCACATTCAGGCAGCTGGAAGGATAGCTATAAGCTTGCGTACATCCTCTGTGTTGCTGAGACGAACCGTATAGTCCTCAAACTCTACTACGATCCGCCACTTGAGGCGCCGGCATAGTGCCCAACTTGAAGCTCCACGAGCCGCGCCTCTGAACAAATTCCTTGGACGCCTGGCGCACCTTTGTGGCGGCCTCCTTGTGGCGAGTCCAGAGGTTATCCTCGAGCGGCGCAATAGAAGTCCAAGACACTTGCAGGACGATGCATAGTGTGGCGGCCATCAGTCCGAGGACGAAGATCATTGTGAACTGCGTGGCGAAATCACTGTGCACGAGGCAAATCCAGACGACGGCTGCGCAAAAGAGGAGCATGCTGTCATGGCGGTTGAGCGGTAGTGAGTGTTGGCGTAGGAATCAAGTCGCACCTCCATGTGAAGAAAGCAGACGGGAGACTGGTGGAGCCACGAAGTCAGGGTAATGCAACTGTGCACTGGACGGTTGAGTCGGACACACCTGAACACAATGGCATCGGCTTCGAGACCTAGCATACATTTTTCTCGCTGTTTTAGGTAGTTGATCTGGCGTGATGTCAGCAATTGCGAGAGGTAATAGATACCTTACACACCCCTGCCGAAGTAGAGGAGCCAATGGCTGGTGCATGCCTCTGCACGAGAATCCAGCATACGAGCCAGGACGCCAGACTGAATACCGTGGAAACATAGCTCATGATTTGCTCGGGACTCCTGTAAGAAGGTGGCCCCGAAGACTGCCCGGACCCCCCAGAATTGTCGACGCTCCCAATGGCGAGGAAGGCGACATTCGCAGAAAGAAGCACAGTGGACTATATCTGAGCTTGAGCTACCCTGTATGCACCTTTGGACCTGAGAGACGTACCGGAGTTACTGTCATCTCCCACTCTTTCCGCAGATTCTCCAAGAGCCGGTTCCAGTGCTCTTCGTTCAACAACGAGTCCACGAACACCTCGTCCAGCTTCTTCTTGTGGACGTAGGGCATGTAGAACAGAAAGTACGAGAAGAGTAAGAAAATGTATCTCGGGCGCGGGATTTCCTTCTTAACGAAATGCACCGACTGGTCGCGGTCGAGACGAGCACCGTCTTGGCCGTAGTAATGAAGAAACATTTCGCGTTCTACCAGGTCATCAGAAGGTCGGTGCAAAGCGCGCGGTAGGTGTACGTACTGAATACATTCATGAACCGGGCTGAAACAGTACGCGTGAGCGAGGGACATGCAGAGCCGCCTGAGATAATGGACTCACCGACGATCCACGCGCTCCGGCCGGTGATATCTCCCACTGCTCAGAATGGGAGTTAGTGGTTTGTAAATGAGGCATATGGTCTACTGACCTTCGACGGACTCCAGCACTTTAAATATTAGCTCTAGCTTGTCGGCTGGATACGGAGAGGTCGCGGTTGTTGACGTTATCGTATCTAACTCTAATTGAGCGAATGCGACTCTGGATCGCGGCACATGTATAGACGCACCAGTGTACGCGCATGCTAGGAGGCCGGAAAGTTCGGTAATAGTTTCCTGCTTCAACTCGCGTGCCGCGGGGAACATTTCCACGTGATGCCTTCAGTAAGAGTCAGCTTGAGCGATTATATCTACTATTATATGATCAACTTGGCCCGAAAGTTCTCGGAGATTACCCTCTACTCACCCTGTCGCCGGCCTAGCCTACCAGTATTGCGACTCTTTCATAAGATCTAAGAGAAAGAAGAGTCAACAAATGAACGAACGAAATGAAAAAAGAGGTAATGACGGACTAAGATGGCTGTCTGTAGGTACAGAACGAGTGCAAGACCCAACGACTTTCAAAAGAGGAATCGGATCGACCCAGCGCACCGTCTTGCAAGTATTATCTGCAAAGTAGTACCCCCATTTATTGTCCTGCAACAGCGCGATGACGAGCTCCGGACCATCTTCGGACAGAGGCCGTTGCGTTGAATATCGCGTGCGCAGGGAGCGCGCTGTGCGTTCTATAGAATCAATAAGGTCGGATGCGATTGTCTTGCGCGTCAAGTGGAGATTTGTGTAGAGATTCTGATGAAAGTGAGATTAGCTCCGGAGAATATTAGATCAGTATCGAAACATGACGAATGGCTCACCAGTTCCGTGTTGCAGAAGTATGGTCTGCCTTCCGGGGTGACATATTGATGCCAGCCGGCGGGATCGCGAGGAGAGCTGAGGGAGTTGCATAATCAGAGTAAATACTTGTGCTATTCGAATGGCATCCTTACTCTGGGTATAGGAGAGAGAATGGCTGCAAGTTCCAGTTCTCAAATACAGAAGAGCTGTAAAACATTCATGAGCGATGTGGGCTCTGCTACGAGTAATTGGTAACGTACATTTTGTGGTGCCGCTCGTAGATGTCGTAGTGCACTGTATCTGGAGCAATCGGATCTGCCGCATAACAGTATTCACTGGGTTCACCGAGATGGGATAATTCTTCACTGAGAGCTTCTGGCTCCTCGGTAAGCGGTCGGGTGGTACTAATAGGCTCGCCGTCGAGGGGTGGAGTCATCGGAAAATACTGATTCATGATGATAAGATGGCAGAGGGCGTACGGATCCGGCGTCGAGTAGTAAGCAGTGTAGTTGACGGCAGTGCTCGCAGGGTTTTAAGTCCCGTGCCACGACGAAAGCGCGAGGATGCCAACGGGCTTGCGCTGCAACGAAGCTATAGAACCTGTGGAGAGGGTTTATCTTGGTCGGACATTAATCGAGGACGTAGCCTAGCACTGACCCCTGAGCTCCCACAGGTGCGTTAGGGAGACAATGAGGCTGAGAAGTAGAGCTCACCACGAAGTCCAAGGGTCTGGAAGATGGACAGCACGAACAGGATGCGTACGCACGTCCACAGTATGGAAATTGACTTCACGTAAGGGGAAGTGGCGTAGATCAGCTTCGCACGTAATTTCCGTGCACCGACCTCCTACAGACAAGCTGCACGCGGATGGTTCAGTCGCAATTGGACCATTGGGTCGGAGAGTATATGTCGCAATCTGCTTCGCAAACACGCTGGAAGCGGTGTGGGAAGCTTTATCTGGTGGAGCGCATAGTATGTACATTGGCAACCTTGCCATAGCCAGGGTCTGAATCCGACGAATGCCTCGCTTACGATACATTGTCTAGACTGGCATCATCGAATAGATATGCATCAGAGGCTCTGGCTCAACCGAGCTATGCGAGCAGACTGTAAGATGCGGACGCGTAGATGTTCAGGTCAAGACTCCGGACGACACGCGTTGAACGGAGCATGATTAGCCTCGCGCTTTCCGTGACGATCAATACATCATGATACGTCTAGGGTCCAACAACGTGTACCACAACTCAAATTAGAGCCCCGCGTAACATTGGTGCAGCCATTGGTACAGTCGATACTGCGTACCTGATCAACCAGCTGAGCGACCAGCACGGTGCTGCATGGTACAACCTTGACTCATGCTCGACACGCACCCGGGGGTTTTCGCACAAAATCTGGCGATCGTAGCAGATAGGAGCCATAAATTGGAGTGATATTTGAGAATATGATTTGTGAAAAACTTGCCAATCTTGAGCGAAAAAACGAGTGGTCGACTTGGACGGAGCAGGACCGAGTGACGCTGCCGGCGCCGGGCAGAGGCATCAAAGCTTACTGCGGCGATTCCCGGAAGCATTGTGGCGCTTATATCTCCTGAGGGCCGCCGCATTAATGCGGTTGCTACCATACAGTATATACCACTTGAAGCTTGAAGCTTGAGGCCTTGAGGCTTAACATCATCTAGCGGTCCTTGTAGCATCGATCTATCGATAACATTCAAGCTGGCTATCAACTTTGTCGCTGTGCCGAAGCGCGAGTGCGGCTCGAGCACGAAAGTATTTTCTCCCGAAGCTCGAACTGCATTGTGTCGACAGGCAGGACAAAAATCGCTTGCGAGTATACGATGCGGCACGAGTCGCTACATCTGCAGCTCTTGAGTTATACAGGAGAACACTAGCTCGGCGCGACCAGGACGACTGCGAGGTCGACGTGGTCATCGCATCGCATACGCGCCGTATAGCCTCGCGTACGTCTATTCCCGGCCGGTGCACCATTGAGGGCTAACAGGTAGGTACAATCCGGAGTATATCTGTTTGTGCGACAAATAAATTGACGAGGAGATTCGCCCCCAAGTTCTCGTCGATGCGAGCTTTTGTCTGACTTTCCTCCCACCTCAAGAGTCAAGATATCAAAAGACGTGTTAACAAGGCATATGAAACGGCGCAGATTGTCAGCAGTAATGACGGGTATGAGTCACTGAGAGTCTATACCGGCCGAACTTGCTAATTTCGCGTGGCTTTGCGGTCGTCCTTGTCGCTGTTGTCACATGGAATCCGTGATAGCCTTCGCAAATAGGTCGACTTTGTTGGCCTTAGTCAGCTCGGGCAGGGCGTTCTGAACGAACATAGGGAGCTCTGTAACGAATCAATGCTCGTCTACCTGCCTTATGAACATGCCTTCCACGTACTTTCAGTAGCCGCCACACTCGAGGGCGATCCTTTTGTCCGGATCCATCCCTCAAGCAGCTTAATCTGCTGCGTCACTTCATCTTGCACGCTAACGTGAGATTGATCTAAGGTCTTGTCGAGGACGTCTTTCAGCCGGTACGCATCCTTAACGTACTGAGTGAGATCCGCTAGAGAGCATGCTTGCCCACTTTGGTTAACTGATGCCTCTGTTAGCATGCTCTTCACATCATGGCATAGTGGCTGCTCACGTGAGTATACGCGATGCTTGAAGGCATCGATCTGGACTTCCGTCTTCTTGTAATGGGCCTGCGAAGCCTTGCGCTGGCGTTGAAAAGCCAGTGTAATGAGGCTTTCAAGGAATCTTTGCACGGATCGCCTGGTTCTTGGGAAAGTGAACATCGGATGAGATACAAATCCATCTTGGGCGAATAGGAGTTTTGCCAGTGCCTCATGAGGCCAGCGCAGTTGTTTAATGGTCCCAGAGGCAGATGGATCCTGATCCCAGGTCAATAAGATCTTATGACACATACGGTATGCTACGCACCGTCTGTGATAGGTACAGGGCATGGTCATAAGTGGCCTCATACTCCATCATAAGCTTGTCAACGTCCTTCGTCAGCTTCCATGAGAATACAATATTTTTCGTGAGCCAGTCAGAAAGCTTTGAGCGGGCGTACGAATAGTCATCGTTTAGTTTGAGGCTGGCAAAGGAGTCGCGCGCCGCGTAAGCCTGCTCGGAGTAGGCATCCCAAAACAGCTTGATATCCTCGATATCCTTCACGGTCAGACCCGTGGGCGGGTTATCCCGAGTGTTCCAAGGGGCGGTTATCAGACCCGTCCGCTCCTGCCACACGCGCCATTCCCAGGGGGCATTAGGAATTTCCGCAGCGAGGCGGAGGAACATTTGTAGGTATGTTGCAGAAGGCATGAAGGAACCGTCGTAGTTCAACGTTCGGCTGTGATCACTGCTGTGAATGCTTTGGTCACAGTCTTAATTGCAAGTTCTAAACGGGGTTTTCCGACTTTTGATGCATTTCCTAATTTGGTAATGATGTGCGCCCGTTGATTGGTACATAGACGGGACATATCTACACAAAATTCCAAACTTAACGTAAGTATCGGGCACACAAATCTCGCGGTAGCTAGCTTCCACCACGTCACAGTGGACGCACGTAGAGACTGCTTGAAATACTGATGACCAGTGCAATATGATGATGGAGCTAAGCCCCAACGTTTCAACAAGGTAGTAGTGTTTGCACGAGTCGACATGAAAGTCTGAGGTTTTCACCCAAACATACCGTTCTACAACGAGTTATATGCCGGCGACTAGAAAAGACAGTGTCCGCTGGCAGCCACTGGCAGTCGCCGGTGTTGGCTGATGTTCACCACCATATATGGGTATGTTTTGATGGTAGGCAGCAAACACTGCCGGATGTGGCCAGCAATATCCAGTGATGTCCAGTGATGTCCAGCGGCATCCAGTAGCGTCCAGTGGCAACCACCGGACATTGGTGCACAGCACCAAGCATTGGTGGAATGTACCAGTATACAGTGGCATTAAATCACTCGTTCAACACCGAAACCGGCTCTGCCATCACCGGAACCTTGATAAGTGGTTGTCTAGCTTCAGGCCAGTTTTATGATAGAGAGTAAGCATGTGCTGACATTATCAGATAGCTGCTCTACCTGTAAGGACCTGTGTAGCAGTTAAAAACCAGAATGCTCATGAAGAGCGGAGTTCCCCTGCTGGTCTGCCTTCCATATTGGGTCCTTTGTAAAGAGTGAAGTGTATTTTATTATTGGTGCATTATTTTATGTTACACAGGACACAAAAGTGTGTGGTAGACAGAAAATGGTGATATTATGGCCAAATATTATTATAAAGTTTTAAGACCAGGCACCACTAGGTGCAATATTCAAATAGCATAGCCGGTGAAAAATAAATGCTCTGTATTACCTGGAAAAAACAATGCTGTGATTTTTTGGGCTTGTGTAAGCCACAAGACGCAAGGCAGACTCGGAGGGTGCAGGGGGCCAGTGACATAGTGACTGGTGTGATAGTGTGACAAGACACTTTGCAGCTCTTGTCCATTATTTAAGTGCCAAATCTGCTGTACATCAGTGATGTGCACTGGTGTTCAATGGTCATTTCTGGCTGCTGCTGGGTCCCGGTGATGACCAGTGGTGGCCAGTGACCACTATTGTGCCTTGCTGGCACACAGCAGGGTACACTGGAATACACTGTCTAATTCTGTCGATGTTCACTGGCTACCAGTCATGGCCAATGGAACACAGTGGTGTCTCTGGTCTAGAGCATACTACTGTCCTACGATCAATTCGTCCTCGCTCTCAACACCTCGCTCTCAACAAGCTGCATGGACACTGTGGCTCAGACCCTCCTCCACTCCCATGCACCCCATTATATAGAGTATACGCCCGGGTGCCGCTTGGCCCTGGTCACCTTGCTGGTGACCCCTGTCGCCAGCGACCGAGGTCACCACCTGCGTAAACAGCCTGTTGCTAGGGGTCGCACCTGAAGCGGTAATGGGCCCAGGTGACCACCGGAGTTGTCTGAGTCCGCGCGATCGCGATTGGCATGTGCCCGCCTTGCACGCCCGGAGCGTTGGGCAATGTGCGCTTGCTCCTGAGACTGCCACCATCGCCAATGCCAACCCTAAACAAGCCAAACTTGTATAAATGGTCAAGATAACTCATTTTAGTTTTTATGTAGCCACTATTTTTTATAAAATGCCCAATTTTGCCTAATTTTATCTAATTTTACCTGATTTCGTGCACTTATGATGTGGACTTGCGTCAACACACCACGAGGGATACTGCGTGGATCTAATCAGAAGGCGGCACCGACGAGGTCTGGCGACTGTGCGTTAGCTTGTTCAGCTAGCCCAATAAACCAAGTGTATTAGTGACTATTCTAACGTATAAACAAAGGCTTACCTAGCCCAATAAACCAAGAGGTTGAGATGGGGCTAGGTGGCAATGAAGGGGGTCCTTATATACTAGTCAGGAGACTTCCAGATCCCAGTCGCGCTGGACTTTCACTTCTCATAAGCACTCTTTCCACTCCTTCGGCATGCTGAGGGATGTTGCTCAGGCTTCATTTCAAGGGTCACTGTTTGCATCTTCCTTGTCACTTTGCCCAGCTCCCCTTCCTCCTCTTTCTCAGGTAATTGTTGTAGTATTTGAGGTGTGAGGCGTACTGACCTGCCAGATGCGCATCAGCCGCGCCGCACCGAGACACTGACATGACACGCTCACCGTGTCATGCCATATTTGGATATGGATTTCCCGTTTTAGATATGATGCGCGCAGAGCACTCTTGGCTCTGGTGCCGGTTCACTCCCCGCTGTGTTTCCCCTCGTCTCAGCTTCCTCAGCGTAGATAGTATTGGTCTGAATATACTAGGAAGTAGATAACCTATAAAAGAACACGATGTATTATCCTAGCCAATTACCATTGATTACTCGTGAATCCCCTGCCTGCGCAATCCAATTTGCAACAGTGATACCTCCTCCTTGTCTTCATTGTCCCCAGAAATCTCCAAGACCAGATATTTGGTCGGCAGACCGTTAATTTTAGTGTTGATGTACTCATCCATGAACAAGCCATTGGCCAACAATTGATAAGCGAGGGAAATAAGCTTTGCAAAGTAATGTATACCCTGGATGAACACCAATTTCTCCACACGTGTTTTGCTTCACCTCATCTGAGAACCAATTGATTAGCAGCGCAGAAATCTTCAACAGCTGTTTCCTCCATTGTGGCAGAAGTTGAGTGATGTACAGAAATACCAGAGTTTGCAGGAAAGGGGATCTATGGCTCAGGCAGTGTCGGGACATGTACAGGGTGTTGTTCTCTCCATAGAAAAAATGGTTTCTACATAGCTGGAGAGAATGGCAAACTGAGTCCTGGATGTTTGCATCTGGTGCCAGACCTACACGTACACATGTGTGTCTTCATTATTGTCGGGTGCTCAGAACAGGACATTGGGCGACTTACCTGGAGCAGTATCCTGGTTTCAGTTGTTGTGGTATGAGGAAACTTCTTGCTGTCTGTGTACCAGAACTTCATCGCAGTACCAGTGGGCACCTGACTCATGTACTTGACCAGCATGTCTGCAAAAATGCCTTGATTGCCACCAAGTGCAGGCTGCATGGCGTTTGGGGTCTTGACTTCGACGGTGGCAATAATATTTTGTCCCACAAAAGGCTTCCCAGGGTGGCTTGTCACAATCAGGCCATCCAGAATGGGGAACATGGTGCTCTCAGAGTGCGAAGACACAGAGAAGCAATCATTTGTGTCCGGGTCGTAAATAGCGCGGATAGTCTTCTGCTTGATGGCACGCAAGCAGTGAATCACAGGTTGCACAATTACAGAGAACACCCAATTCTCTGTATCCTTCTCGCTGTTAGTAATTGGAGGTAAATCGGACGAGGTCCACTTAGGATAAATTTTGGTGATGAACGACCACCCGTCCTCCTCCCCGGCGTTCACTACCAGACCATCCCCTCATTCGCGCTTAAGCTTGTCAAAAGCCTCGTCATGCAAGAGTCGATGAACCATATCCAGATAATATACAACTTTATCAAGATACTTGTGCCTCACAAGCTTTTTGAATGGTTTCTCAGCTTGGGGGAGGTTTCTTTTCTTGAGAATATTAACGGTAGAGCTGCAGCTCTTCGAGTTGCGCATCGGGGGGCCTATAGGTAGCACCACTCGCTGGAGCAAGTCGATGATATCATAGAGCCAGCTGGAGCCCATGAATTGGGCTGCATCGTCCTTCGCCACTTGTCAGGGACACAGTTTGTATCACAGAGCATGACAACATACATGTGCCATGGTAAACCGGGATTCAGTCCCAGATAGCAAGAGGGGGGAAATGCTTCGAAAAAGGTCGAAGTACGGAGGGGTCATCCACCTCTAGTATGCTGTTCTTATATCATCCGCCTGTCCCCCGTCCTTGTTCAAGTTGCATCTCGCATAAGGCCGCAGAGAGGTATCCTGCCAGGATGAGAGTGATCGCCTATAGCCACAACAATCCAGTTCGCGTGTTGAGTCATCCAGGCACCCTTCTCGATGAGAGGATACTTGTTTGTACAAGGGCACAATGTCGACTCCTGCTGAACAGAACCCGAACTTCTGATTGAGATTGGAATCAGTGGCCGAATACCGCAATCCGAGTCACCGGAGTAACAGGTACCAGGCCTTGAAGCAGCGGCTAGAAGCTTGAAGATTGGACTAGATTGGAGCCTAAACATTTGAAGCTCTAAGGCCGATGATTGTAATTCAGAGAGCCTTGGAAAAACAAAGCAGCCTTAGGGCAGATTACATTGGGAAAGCACAGATCACAACTGAAAACACCCCGGCGCTTGACGGCTTCCCAAAGAGAAAGGACTTGTGGCGTACTCACGTGAGCACTCGTTTGTTTCTTTACCGCCGTGCATCATCATTAGTGCTTATCAATTAAGATTACATATGAAATTTGGGGATATGTATGCATTAGAATTGCGTACAGCATACACGGACGCCGTAAGTTATGATATGCATAATCTTATGCATATTTAATTTTAAGTAATCATATTTAATCATATGTAATAAGATTCAGGCGGTATCGACTT
>NW_006767634.1:475136-477704 GCF_000300595.1 Phanerochaete carnosa HHB-10118-sp | reverse complement strand
TTCTGATTGAGATTGGAATCAGTGGCCGAATACCGCAATCCGAGTCACCGGAGTAACAGGTACCAGGCCTTGAAGCAGCGGCTAGAAGCTTGAAGATTGGACTAGATTGGAGCCTAAACATTTGAAGCTCTAAGGCCGATGATTGTAATTCAGAGAGCCTTGGAAAAACAAAGCAGCCTTAGGGCAGATTACATTGGGAAAGCACAGATCACAACTGAAAACACCCCGGCGCTTGACGGCTTCCCAAAGAGAAAGGACTTGTGGCGTACTCACGTGAGCACTCGTTTGTTTCTTTACCGCCGTGCATCATCATTAGTGCTTATCAATTAAGATTACATATGAAATTTGGGGATATGTATGCATTAGAATTGCGTACAGCATACACGGACGCCGTAAGTTATGATATGCATAATCTTATGCGTATTTAATTTTAAGTAATCATATTTAATCATATGTAATAAGATTCAGGCGGTATCGACTTCCAAGGTGAAGGTAGTATACTAAGGTAGCTAAGCATCAAATCACCGACACAGCTGTACATTACTGGACACATTCTCAAGGTGATATACTACATCTGCATGCCCACCTCACCGCCGAAGTGGTCAGGCTCAAAGTACCCCAAAATTTCATGTAGCATCCGGAAGTCGGGCTTGCCATTGGTGCGCAGCGGGAGCGGCCACAGCCCGGACAGGTCGAACAAGAACGCGCCCCCGCCGAGGATGTGCATGTCCGAGACATAGATCAAGTGCACGTCCTGATACTCGTACACGGCGCCAACGCTTGCGTGTGAGTCGGTGTGACTGCCCCGTGGGCACGTCAAAGAGTAGCGGCAGATGCACAGATGTGAGCGGGGGTTTATAAGAGAGCGCGGATGCCGTGCTGCCGCTGCCGCAGCTCTTCGTGGACGACGGCATGCTGTGCACAACGCCGGTGTTGTCGGGTGCAATGAGATGTGTCCTGCCGCCGAGCCGATCGAACTCGCACGCGGCGGGTCCGCGCGCCCGGTGCTGCAGCTTCCGGACGATGTCCTGTGGCAATGTCAAAGGGGGTGGGTCAAAGTGCAGTCAGTGGGGAGAGGGAGGAAGAGGAACGCACGATGCTGTTCCCGGCCGTCATTGTGAACAGGCTAGCAGCAGACACTTCCCCACAAGGGACTTCTTTATGAGCTTGGCTCTTGCATGGTCAATCCTAGCCAGTGTAGAGGCAAACTTTGGCCTCTACCTCTTGAGGAACGCTCGTGACGCACTGACATGACCCGCTGCATGTCGACATCTGGAGAATTTCGATGCCCATTACATAAGGGCTGACGCTGTTTCTGTGCTCGGACTTGTAGAGCGCGTTGGTGTGCGATTCTTGAGCGTGCGGGTGGTGTGCGCCGTATCTGAAATCTCGGCCCTTCTGGGGTCCAACATATGTAGCATACAGATTACATACGGGCAGCATAATTTACGATATGCATATGTACGCATATGATATGCCGTGCGTACGAGTAGGAGAATAATTACGGAGACCCCCATAATTAATCTTAAGATATGCTCAATCTGAGATTATAATGGTATGTAATCATAATTTTGGTGAGCACTAATCATCATCCTCTCATACATTCGACATCTCCCACCCAGCAGCCTCCAGTACCGACATCACCATGCCGTCTAAGCTTACCATCGATTTTTCTGCTATTCCAGCAGACGAAGGAGCGCCTGGATTCGATGCATTCTCTCTCGAACTCTGTCGCGTTGATGAGACGAAAACCGAAGACCGTCTTCGGGTTTTTGGCGCCGTGGGCATCACTGCATCTGCAACTCACGAGTTCTACAAGGGCACGTTGGCGCAATGCAGTCTCAATGATACAGAAGTCGACGTGTTCATCAAACTTGCATACACGTATAGTACCGACGACGTTGATGGCCTCCGAGCTGAGGCCAGGTTCTATGGCAGACAACTTAAGAAGCTGCAGGGGGACGTGGCGCCTGTGTGCTACAGGCTCTACAAGGGGAAACACATGTCAGAACTGGGCGATTATGTCATTGCCCTGTACGGACTAATGGGGATATTATCACATGGTCCCTCTATTATCTTGTAGTGATACGATATCTGATTACTCATGCTTAGTATACATGCTTACGCTCACAGTACCATAGGTCTTATAGCGGTATTAGAGGTCCTGGCTCACATGTATATATACTGGCCCTGTAGCACAGAATAAAGCAAGAGTTCAGTCGCACTTTAACAGGTTATGAGCTCCGGCCTCACGGCCATTCTACCCCCACTTTACTAGTCTCATTGCTGAAGAAGACCCCTCGGAAAACCTCGGTCCCCTTCACCCAGTTTAAACAAAGTTTATCCACGCAGTTTACGAGTAAGTCTCATTGCGTGCTAGTGGCAGACGGAGCGCTCACGCGTTCATTCCTGTGGAATTTCTAGTGCCAAAGGATTTACCCACTCGTTCCCCTCACTCCATTTTCCAGCGGTACAAGCACTCCGCCGGCTACGCGCCCACCTCCGGCAACACCAACGACCCCATCGAGACTGTCCCGTATGGTAAACGCCGCAGCAAAGAACTACGCC
>NW_006767634.1:467715-474348 GCF_000300595.1 Phanerochaete carnosa HHB-10118-sp | reverse complement strand
CCGCAATCTCTGCCAACTCATCGAACAGCTCACGCGCATCAAGCGCTGTCTAGCGGATGTCTGTAACGTCGTCAAATACGAGGAGTGGCACAAGTGGGAATTAGGGTGCAGAGAAATAGGGGATATCTCGTTCAAAGGGCTACGCAAGAACAAAGCCCGGATTGTACAAGCGCTCAGCGCAGTTTACGTGAACGGATATTTTGATGCGGTTAGGTTTTACGAGAACGAGTAGATACTTTGTATACAATGCTATTGTAACAATCAGAAGAAAGTTCTACTCGGAAACCTGACTACTGTGTGTTTATTTTAAGCGACAACAAGAGTCGTAGTTTAACTGGTCCCTTCGTCCAATCCCAACTCTATCCACCTCTCAGCTAAATTGGCTTAGCTGGGATAAGTGGTTTGCTCAACAGCGTACACAACCATTACCTCTCAGGAGACAAATACGGTACCTGAAACTGTAGAGACAAAACAGGAATCCGTCGCAGAATTCAGACAGCAACTGAATATCATAGACAACGTAGAAACTCCGTGGGAGTCATTAACAACACACGAACAATACGTCGAGTTGTTATTAACCCCACATTACTTCAATTACATCTAACAACCTCCGACATATAACGCGTCAGCAGAGTTAACAAACCACGACGACGATGTTATCCATATCTTCTTTCCCACAAGCTCTGACACATATTCAAAGTCATACGCCTGTTACCTAGACCAGGAAGATATTGCAGAAGATCTATATTATAGACCTATACACCAGCTATATGATCTTGCATTCTTGGAAGAAGATTGGGAATCACTTCGAGCAACACGAGCCGAATCATACGAGCTCGATCTCAGTGACTTCTTTTACGACGTCGGATTAACACCAAAGGAACGTGAAAAACTCTACGCATACACTTGCCTCCTCTTTGTACACGATAACAATGTCATCCTCTTCTGACCCTACCAAGCTCGCCACATCTACCATTCCGCAATTCGATGGTACCAACTATAAAAAGTGGTCCGACGCGATCCGAGCCTTCTTGCGCTACCAGGGTGTCTGGTACTTGATCTAGGAATACGGCTCCACGGCGACCGTTCCTGTCCCTGATCTCGCTAGACCGATAGCTGCGACAGATACACCCATGGCTACGGAAATTGCAGCCCAAGCTGCATGGGATGAGAAAAATGACAAGGCGCTGGGTATCATCCAGCTCTACGTCGCGCAGAACCTTCGTCATCTCATCGATGTCAAGTTCTTGGCCCTGGATGCATGGACCGCGATCAAGGCTGGCTACGAGAAACCCGGAGCGGTAGGCACATTTGTCGCCTTCCAGAAGCTGTTCAGTGCACAGCTCTCTGACAGCTACGTGCTCGGCCCGCAACTCGACGCGCTCACAGAGCAGTCCAACCAGGTCAACGCGGCAGGAATAGAGGTCAAACCTCAGCTTCTTGCTCTGCTGATGATCAATGCTCTCCTCAAGTCGTACCAGACCATCGCTGGTACCATTCTCACTACGCAGACTGATGTTACGCTGCTCACAGCAGCACTCATCAAGCCCAAGATCGTCAAGGAGGAACAGCGCCGCGTCGCGAACCGCACTCAGATTGCGCGCGTCTCGAAGGCGCCCCTCCTGGACAAGAAATGTGAGAAGTGTGATCGCAAGAATCACATGACGGAGCAGCACTGGGACACAAAGCCGGCAAATTCTGGCTCGAGTTCCGGTAACGGCAACAACACGCAGCAGCAGCAGCAGGGTGGCGGAAAGCGCAAAAAGGGAAAAGGAAAGGGCAAAGCAAAGGACAATACCGCGACGACCACTCAGACAGTAAATACTATTAGACTTGTCGATGTACCACTAGTAGCAAAGATCGAGGAAGAATCTATCTCTGTTTCTCTTTATGCTACGGGTGTCAAGTCTAAGTGGATGGTCAACAGCGGTTGCACGACACATGTCACACCGCACAAAACTGACTTTATTCGGTATCATGAATTCCCTAAGCCAGGTCATGCACACACGGCTGGCAAAGGTCAAACTATCGAAATCAAAGGTCACGGTGAAATCGCTCTGCAACATCGTCTCACAGATGGACGAATTCAGCATATCCAGTTAGAAACCGTATTATACGTACCGGAAGCAGCAGAACGGTTCTTTGCACCCAGAATGCCACTCAATAACGGACACTGTATTGAGATGGATGGCAAGAAGTTTAAGTTACTCCGCGGGTCAGACCCAACACAGCGGACAGTTTTAATGGAGGGCGAATATGAAAAGTCGTCAGGTTTATATTGGCTAGAAGCTGAAGTCCTCACTAGGACCGGTGAGATTAAGCCAGGAACATTAATGTCGGTCAAATCCGACGATCCGTATACTATGTGGCACCGTCGCTTCGGACACGCCGGGAAGAAATCAGTTATACAACTACCTGGCAATGTTAAGGGCGTCCCGGATAAAATCTTGGCTCCAACCAGGAATACTCCCTGTGATGGATGCGAATTCGGCAAGTCTCGTCGCAATGCATTTCCTGCGTCTGACAGTCGTGCGGATCATTCCCTCGACTTAATTCACATGGATCTTGTCGAATATCCGTCGTTATCACTCGATGGAAACAAGTTTGCCCTTACCACCCTCGACAACCATTCCTCATTTGGTTTGGTCTGATATCTGAAATGGAAGTCTGATGCCTTCTCTGCCTTCAAGCAATTTGTCGCTTGGGCGGAAACACAGGCCGAGCGCAAGCTCAAGGCTATACGTCCGAACCGTGGGGGGGAGTTTTTAGGCCGTGAATTTGACAATTTCCTAGCAGAACGCGGAATAGAGCGTCAACTATCAGTGGCGCAAACACCACAACAGAACAGCAGAGCAGAACACTGGCAACAAACCATTCAGAATAAGGCAGAAGCTATGCGACATCACGCTGGCATGACGTCTGGGTTCTGGAAGCTAGCATCGGAAACAGCAGTACACATATACAATCGACAACCTCTGCGCCGTCACCAATGGAAACCGCCCATCACTAAATGGAATGGCACTGTTCCGGACGTATCGTACTTTCGAGTATGGGGCTGCAAAGCCTACGTCCACACACATAAGGATGCGAGGGTCAATAAGCTACAGCCAAAAGCTAAAGTCATGATCTTCGTCAGGTACAAAATCGGTACAAAGGGTTACCGATTCTGGGATCCAACTGCCCGGACCATCGTTGTGTCACATGACGTCACCTTCGATGAGTCTTCCTTCCCCAAGCGAGATGAAAGGCCTCGTGAGCCTGGAACATCTCAAGATCCAATTCCACCTGTCCAACCTGACCTGCCGAACCCGGACCTTACCAGTTTGGATGACTTCACACCTGATAATCAACCCCCAGACAACGTACATCCACAACCGCGGCAAGACGAACCGCAACAAGAAGATGATAACGAAGTCAATGACGATCCAGCCGATCGTTATGAACAATATCGAAGCCCAACTCCAGAACCATACGAACATCCGGAGATACCATTTGTTCCCGGTCCACCTCCTGGACAACCTCCACCTTAGAGAGAACAATATCGTCCTCGTCAGAGCGGACAAGCCGGTCCATCTTGTCAGGCAACACCACCTGCTCCTGATATTAGGCAACGATGGAACCTCGAACCACAACCTGTGCCACACCCGGCCAGGCCACAGCGCGAGAATGCAGGCCAACGCCGTGTTCCCGATAACAGCTATGGAGACGTCCCGCCCACAGAAGCATGGCGTCAACAGGAACGTGATATCCAACATGATCAACGAGAACAACGAGAAGCACGTGAACAACGTGAAGCCTCTCCAATGGAAGTCGACAATCAACTCTGTCGGAATTTATTCCAATGGATATGTCATGCTCATCAGCCTGACCCCACTACGTACCGCGAGGCAATGTCTTGCCCAGATGCGAAACAGTGGGAGATCGCGATGAAAGAGGAACTCAAGTCTCAAGAGGAGAATTCTACATGGATTCTGGTCAACAGACCGAACAACCGGAGAATCGTAAAATGCAAATGGGTTTATGTGATCAAGCCCGACGGATGCTACAAAGCACGTCTTGTGGCCAAAGGATTCACACAGATAGGGGGGATAGATTTTCAGAAAACCTTCTCTCCCATTGCACGTTATGAGGCTATACGCTTCTTACTCGCACATGCTGCACTCGAAGATTGGGAAATCGAGGCAATGGATATCAAAACGGCCTTCCTGTATGGCGAGCTTGACGAGGAGATTTACATGGAACAACCAGAAGGCTTTGTGAAGAAAGGACAAGAAAAGATGGTGTGTCGATTGAAGAAGGCTATCTATGGCTTAAGTCAAGCCTCACGCACCTGGAACGAGAAGCTACATACTACGCTACTCAAAAATGGATTCAAGCACACGCGCTCAGACGCTGGTGTTTATGTTTACCATCACGACAAAGTCGAAGTTTACCTCATTGTTTACGTCGACGACCTTCTACCAATGGGTCCAAGTTTACCCGAGATCCAACGAGTGAAGAAAGTTCTTGCAGAGAAATTCCAAATGCGAGATCTTGGAACCGCTAGTACATTCCTTGGAATGCAGATCACTCGTGATAGAAACAACAGGTGTCTGGAAATCGACCAACAGTCGTATACAGAAGGAATCCTATCTCGGTTCCAGATGCACAACTCAAAACCTTGCCGCACACCGCTGCCCAAAGGCATACATCTCGAGAAGGCTGCGGAAACATATACCGCTACCGACGCACTTCGCCATCACTACCAGTCTATGATTGGTAGTCTCATCTATTTGATGATTGGTTCATGATCCGACATCGCCTGGGGAGTCACACGACTCTCATAATACATGCAAAACCCTACGTCACAGCACGTGGAAGCCACGAAACACATCTTCCGGTATCTCCGTCATACCACCGAGTATCCTATCCGGTACTCTGGCTCAAATCAGTCCAGTTTGATAGGGTATTCAGACGCAGATTGGGGCAAAAATCGGGATAACCGGTGATCAACAACTGGTTTTGTTTTCTTGATGGCTGATGGAGCAGTCACATGGGCATCTCGGATGCAGAAGACAGTGGCAAGATCCTCGACGGAAGCCAAATACATGGCACTCTCAGAGGCATGCTCTGAGCTAGCCTGGCTAACGTCACTTCAAAAAGAGTTAGGTTACTTTCCTACTGCACCACCACCTTTGGTAGCAGACAACCAAGGAGGAATCTTTCTCGCAGTCAATCCCGCTCACGACCGAAGGCTCAAGCACGTCGACATTCAATATCACCTCATACGCGAATATGTAGAAGAAAAACGAGTGGATATAGTCTACGTCAGTACAGACGAAATGATCGCCGACACATTGACGAAACCACTTGGTGCAACGAAATTCGAGCGCTTCCGGTCTATGCTTCGGCTTGGTCTTCAGTAGATTAGGCAATAACTAGTCGAGTGGGAGTGTCAGAACTGGGCGATTACGTCATTGCCCTGTACGGACTAATGGGGATATCATCACATGATCCCTCTATTATCTTGTAGTAATACGATATCTGATTACTCATGCTTAGTATACATGCTTACGCTCACAGTACCATAGGTCTTATAGCGGTATTAGAGGTCCTGGCTCACATGTATATATACTGGCCCTGTAGCACAGAATAAAGCAAGAGTTCAGTCGCACTTTAACAACACAAGAATGGCGACCCTATTCTTTGCCTTGTGCTCGAGTATGCCAGCGAACCTGCCGAAGACGGCCTGTTGTCCCTTGACATGGACGCCCGGTGAGTCCTGACTTCCCATTAGATCCACTTATCCCCGCTGGCCACTCAACGTTACCATATTTAGGCTGGACGTTCTGCGTTCTGTAGCCGAGATTCACCTCGCTGGGGTGATGCACAACGATGTCAACGATGACAACATTTTATTTACGTCCACTCCCAACGGCAAGCCCCGGATTGTCGACTTCGAATACGCCGAGAAGCACAAATGTCGGCGTGAGCTCGAGATTGTCGAAGGTGCCCCCGCCCCACCACGTGCCCTTTTCGGGTGCCCAGAGCTCTGGGATCTCGCTATTAGATTACGCATCTGGCGCTCTCGTACGTTCCTCTCCGCGCTATACACTCCTGCAGGCTGACTCTAAGCACGGCCTAGGGTGTGTCTCCTTCTATGGCGAATACATTGACGAGGATTCCATCGACTCGCCGCAAGTTCTCATTGACTCGGCCCGTTCTCTTACATACATCCCACCCGAGGATATTGAGAGAATCGCGAAGAAGGCATTCAAAATGGTGCAGATTTTCAGGGATAATGGCGGATACAGACCTGGGGATTTTGATCCGGAAGACTGGGTATTTTAGTCTTCGCGTGGTGGTCTCACAGAGCGTGCCACATAAGGGAATTTGAAGTACAATATCGCAACCAAGTTAAACCCGGGTCATCATCGAACTTCCCACTGATAGAAAGCGCATCCTTCGCCGTTTAGTCTCGCCTCGAGGCCATGGTGGAAGATATTTGCTGCGATATATAAGGCCCGCATGCTTTTGGTACCATCTAGGCTTCGTTATCGGTCCAAGCTTAAGCACTGATACACGAGGCTCAGGTATCTCCAGACTTCTAAGTGCATAGTATAGGCGTCTGATGCGATCTCGCATCTTCCGAGG
>NW_006767634.1:464743-467114 GCF_000300595.1 Phanerochaete carnosa HHB-10118-sp | reverse complement strand
GGTGGGTTATCTTGATTTTGAGCAAAATGTCGTTGCGTGTTCTTAAAAGAGATCTCCGCACGATTCAACACATTCTTAGAAGACTTGACATTCGCATTGATTTCCAAATGTATATACGACGCCTTGCTACGCCGGCGCGCTGCAACATTACGCTTTTATTGTGATTATTGATAACAAATGCCGAATATATGCGCGATACAAATACACCACAGTGCGATCCATGCGACTGCAGCAGTGGTGAACTTGGAATTCAAACCTCAGGCGACGCATAACTCACTTTTCGCATTTTCACATAAGCACGCCGTTCTATAATGCTTCCACGAGCAACTCGTATCTCTCTCTCCCGCTCTCGGCAAACTGCATGCGTACCGTGACCCGGACCTTCCTTCGCTCCCATGCGCTCCCATTGTATATCTGCACCAGCTGATCCACCTGCTCGAGCGGGCTCTTCACAAACGCCGCATCATACGCCCTGCCTCTCACCGAGCCAAGTATGCCCCCGGAGAGCGACGCCCTGCGCTGGCGCTCGCCGCGCATGTTGAGGCCCAAGAGTGAGAGACGGGCCGCGACCTGGAGGTCGCGCACGAACCGCGCCCAGTCGTCCTCGGCGATGCCGTGCGTCTTGAGCACGTCGTTGTAGAGCACCGGGAAGCCGTCGGCGATGTTGCGGCCGCGCGAGGGCACGGTCCAGGGCGCGAAGCTGCGCGAGCGGATGCGCCGCGGCGACGGCGTGCTGAAGAACGGCGGTGGCGGATCGAGCGGGACGTGGTCTGGCGCGAAGATGGGGTACCGCGCGGAGAGGTCGCGCACGGATGCGGACGCCTGGGCCCAACTTGGCAGAGGGTCGGACGCTTTGGCGGTGTATGGCGGCGGAGGCTCTGTGCTCGCAGGGTCTGCGCCTGACGGGGCTGTCTGCACTCGCGGGCGGTGCGTTTGTGAAGGTTGGTGCGACTGTGGAAAGCTTTGAGGAGGCTCTGTTGGAGGCGCATAATTTTGTGAAGAGGCGTGGCCGGCGATGGTTGACGGTACTGTTGCGGCGGCGGAAGCCCTGGTGGTGGGGCGTAGTGGACGGCGTGAGTTTGAGAGGGCGGGGGTCCTGGCGGAGGTGTGTATGTCGTGCCGTATTCGCCTGACATGGTGGTTAGAGAAAGTGATAGGAGCCCTGTGGGTACGGAGGTCGTCGTCTGTGAGAGCAGGCAACGCCGTATATGGAGTCGCGCGGCCCGACTCCTACGTCATAGTCTTCGTGGCGTCCCCCAGCCATCACGGCGAATCACATGCCTGTGAAGTCGCATCGCCGTCGCGTGTGCGAGAATATGGCGTGCAGGACCGGGGGAAGCGCATCGATGAACCCGCTGGAACGCGCACATCGCCCCATCTACCAGGCGTTCTCTCCCGTTCTCCGATCCCTCAGCCCCACTCGTCTCTTCAGGTCAAGCATCTCGTGTACGAAGCGAACGCGAAGGAATCTGACTTGCCTGAGCGCAACGAAAATTTACGCCGCCGTGTATGATCACGCGAGGGAGGAGATGGCTTAACAGTACGACCAGCTAAAGGCAAATCTCGCACCGGAGGAGAACAATGTGAGTATACCTTCTCATCTGTCCACTTTCACTATCCTCGCCACGCTCTACGGTTTTCTACCGTCCTGCACCATTAGATGAGCAAAAAATAACCTTGCGTAATCTATACCATGCCTCTTTTGCGAGTAGATGCACGCGCAGGATTGAATCTTGTCTGACGAACGCCGATTCAACCTATACAGCCTTTCTACCTGCTCTCTCTCTCTGACCACGTGTGCGTTCCATCTCGAGCATTGAAGGAGGACTACAACTCGTCTTAGCCCTCCGGCTCACGAAGAGTTCCCAGCTACGGAGTTCCGCTCAATCTATATGAATAGCTTTCTCAGTGTGGTGCAAAGCAAACCAGATCTTGAGTCCGTACCACCGATTTTCGGGCTTTCCTCACATCTTCTTCGCTAACGCCAAACAGCGTTGGCTCCAAGTACTTCCCGTGAGGGAGTTCGGGGTCGTGTTTCAGCGTGACGGCTGGATGGCCGCTCATGGCCTGCATGACCTTGCCACAGAGAGTGCGAAAGCCGTCTCCAGTGTGATTACTCGCACAAAGGATCTGAAACTGTTGCAGCTGTGGAAACGCAAGCAGAAGGGATGTGATTATGGACCAATCGAGAGACAGGACGTTTGGCTGCCCCCCGTCCATCTTTTGACCGGCGTCAGCAAGGACGATGCGGTGAACAGACCAAGTCTCGTCGCCGCCCCCAGAAGGTAAAGATCTGATAACTTGTACCCAGATGTTTGCTGCTGCTACCCCATTTGTTATGCAGCCACTGAACGTGTACGCATCTTGTGAG
>NW_006767634.1:448749-464723 GCF_000300595.1 Phanerochaete carnosa HHB-10118-sp | reverse complement strand
CTTTCTCAGTGTGGTGCAAAGCAAACCAGATCTTGAGTCCGTACCACCGATTTTCGGGCTTTCCTCACATCTTCTTCGCTAACGCCAAACAGCGTTGGCTCCAAGTACTTCCCGTGAGGGAGTTCGGGATCGTGTTTCAGCGTGACGGCTGGATAGCCGCTCATGGCCTGCATGACCTTGCCACAGAGAGTGCGAAAGCCGTCTCCAGTGTGATTACTCGCACAAAGGATCTGAAACTGTTGCAGCTGTGGAAACGCAGGCAGAAGGGATGTGATTATGGACCAATCGAGAGACAGGACGTTTGGCTGCCCCCCGTCCATCTTTTGACCGGCGTCAGCAAGGACGATGCGGTGAACAGACCAAGTCTCGTCGCCGCCCCCAGAAGGTAAAGATCTGATAACTTGTACCCAGATGTTTGCTGCTGCTACCCCATTTGTTATGCAGCCACTGAACGTGTAAGCATCTTGTGAACATCGTGTGAGTACAGCAATCTAGGAGAGTGACAATTCCGTTTCACCTTGAGCTGCTTCTGCGACCTCGAAAGATGAGTAGCTGATTGAGTTTCCGCTCCCCAAGAACATCCGGATGAGGTTGATGGTGGCCCACGTTTCTGCGCCAACTGCCGGCCCTGGAGTCCGACGTCGGGTGAACGAGTGTCGGGTACTTGCCGCACCCAGAATCCAAGCGGGCACTGCCATGTTATCCGTGCAGCCATCCTGGTAGATCTTGCGGACATGGCCGAATGAGCCAGAGCAGATACTGTTCGCAGCGTCGATTGTCGCGGGAGTGTCGCCCGACCATTTAACGTCGATGAAATGGATGGTCTCTAAGCGGGGGATGTCTGCCAGCACACGGAGCAGGGTTCGGAACGACCGGAACCCCCACCGGAATAGCTGCAGAGAGGTGAGGTTCCGCAGCGAGCTTTTCAGATCTGCGCTGCGTGACACGCATCTTTTGATACGATCAAAGCGGTGCCAGACGGTGCGGCACGCCGGCAAGAGGCGGAGGAGCGCCATACAGAGCGGATTGGATGAGTTGTTGATGTGAAAGTACAGCGCGGTGACATGCCCCGCAAGCCATGCTGAAAGCGGGGGTTGGAGTATACTGTACAGCGTACGGCAGTCCTCATTGCTCCTCAGGTCAAGCTCGCTGAAGAGACCGGGGCGAAAACAGCGACACCAAGCTTGCGAGACCAGGGAGAGCCCCGAGATTTCCCTGTAGCCGGCGATGATTACCAGGAGGTCGTGTATGTGGTCGTGCAGTTCGGGAGGGAGCTGTTTCCAAGAGCGGACAAACACTGAGAGCGGCCCAGGGCTCCTACCTGGAGAGAACGTATGAGCAGCAGTAGGCAATGCTTCAAGACCGTGACTCACACCACGCCTCATACTCCAACTCAAGTGTCTGCCTCCTCCATTTGTTGCTCATTGAGGTTGCCACGCTGGAATTGAACGCACGTGGCTGTAAGTAGCCGATCGCGACAACGGTCGGCGGCTATCACCCGACAAAATCACGCGGACTCGGAGATGTCGACCTTGCAGTGGCCTCGCTCCGTTTTTGGATTTGCGTTGCGTCCTCTGCGTACGCACGCATAATATAATTTGTGATACACTCTAATTGTACAGATTAACGCGTCCGCAGCTGGTGAGCTCTGCAGCGTGACACGGGTTGGATTGCGGCAAAGGTCGGAACCGCAACTCGAGGCGGGCGATTGGCCAGCGAAGAATACGGACCAGCGGGCTATGTGTGCCTGCCTCGGGTTACATAAAATAGGGTTGTTTCTGTGGAAAAGGTAAGCACTCTTCCGTTCACACGACGTTGGCCCTGAATCAAGAGGGGCGACCTCAGTCGATTCAGAGGTCCGACCGGACTGCTTGCGGGGCTGCCTGCTTGCCGCTTTGGGACGTGGCTGTCCACGGTAAGCATTCTAACAATGGCGAAGAAGGCACGAAAACCCCTCACATACCCGACGAAGAGGTCTAGAACCACCCGCGGGAGCCCGTTCGCCCCCAGTCTGTCTGCTGAGGCGTTAGCGGTCAGCCATCCTCAGATCCAAAATTATTAGAGTTCAGCCCGCTGTTCCCTCCTTTCGGAAGCAGATCAGGCACGGGAGCTTCAGGAGATCCCCTTAGATATAGGATACCGATCGCCCTTTCATAAAGAATAGGGGCGGGCTGGCCCGGGCTAGGTTGACTGCCCCTGGTTTCCTGGTTCTCGGATGAAACACAAACCAATTTGGCAACCAACCGTTGTCGAGCTCGTAAAAGGTACGTTGAATATATATGGAATGCCGAAAAGTAAAACAGTGAACAACTCCCCTAACTCCTGTAGTAACAGGAATCTTGGAAGACGAGCAATGGCCAGCAGACTCTCAGTGATGCCGTACGGGTTGCTTGGCTATTTACGACGTGACTTCCCTAATCTCAAAGCCTACATATACCGGGGCTCATATGGTACGAGAAGCAGGGCCAACAGACTAAGGAGGGCTCCGTAACTATCGCTCGATCTTGTTAGGAGTTCAATTAGGACTGAAGCAAACACATACGACGACACTTACTTGAATGGTAAGTACAGTCACAGCGTTCTCTAATCGACCCGCTGAGGAATTTGCTCAGGTACAACCATCGGAAGTATTTAATTATGCCGTCGAGCACGATTGCCTGTGCCTCTGCGATCATGGTGCCTGCCCCCGCTGTACACAGAGCTCCTGTTTCATGAAATTGCCTGCGCGCTCTGCACTCAGCGCAGCACGCTATCGAGGCTGCTACTGAGTACTGAGCCCCTGTTGGGCCCTTCTGAGGACCACCACCTCTCCAAGAGGGCCCAGGACATGCTGTGAGCGAAAAGGTATAAAAGCCCTGTCTACTGTCCTCGTTCAAACCAGCCTCATCGAGACTTCCATCCAGCCTTCGGACACTCGCTTCAGCAGCTCTTCTCTCCCACCACCCAGCTCTTATACTACAATGCGCTCTTCTTTCGTCGCTCTCGTCGTCCTCGCCGCTATCGGCAGCACCATCGCTGCCCCTGCGCCAGGAAACTTTCTTCCCTACTCTACCGGCGGCAAAGGTGGAAACGGTGGCAGCGCTGTCAGCGGCAACTCGGGCTCCGCCAACGGCGGCTCTGTCTCCACATCGGGCTTACGACGTCTTCGTCGGCTCTGGTGAGTACAGTGCTTGCGAGGCGCATCGGTGCGTGCTTACCCCCATGTTTCTCAGCCAAGGGTGGCAACGGCGGTGTCTCTGTCTCGGGAAGCGCCACCGGCGGCGACGGCGGCAATGGAGGCAGCACCAGCGGATTCTTTGCTAGCAACGGAGGCAACGGCGGCACCGGCGGCAGCGCCAAGTCTGGCCAGTCTGGCTCTGCCAACGGCGGCTCCGTTTCCACGACGGGCAAAGATGTCTTCGTCGGCTCTGGTAAGCATCCTTTTTTTCATTTTGTTGCGACCTGCAGCTGCTGACTCACGGGTGGCTCGCAGCCAAGGGTGGAAACGGCGGCATCAGCGTCACGGGCAGCGCCACTGGCGGCGATGGCGGTAACGGCGGCAGCACCAGCGGATTCTTCTCCTCTGGTAACAGCGGCAGTGGCGGCAGCGGAGGCAGCGCCACGTCCGGCAACTCCGGGTCCGCGAACGGCGGCTCGGTCTACACGAGCGGCAGCCATGTCGTCGTGGGCAGCGCCCAGGGAGGCAACGGCGGCATTAGCAAGAGCGGAAGCGCCACCGGCGGCAACGGTGGCAATGGTGGCAGCAGCGGGCACTTCTTCTAGAGGACTCTGCACGCTTTTACTTCTCTCTCAGAGGGTAGACTGGTTTTCTTTGTGATTATCTGGGCTATTGGAGGTCTTTAAGAACTGTATATGTGCATTATCCAATGCGGATTTAGAGGTGTCTACAATGTCGTGTTATAAATCCCGTGAAGGAATAGAGTGCATGAGCATGCGTGAAAGTCTAAGATGAGCAGGGTAAATAGCGATCGATCACTGTTTGTTTTCTGCGAGCTGTCAAAACGCTTCGGGATCCTTCTCCACCTCTCCCGCCTTGAGTTCCCCATTAACGTGCGTGATGGCCTCTTCGTCCGTGGCGTTATCGATATCTTGGCGATGCGCGACGATGCCGACTTGGCGGAGGAAGACAGCGGCAAGGTGCGCACCGAGGACGCCGAACGCGAAGCCACCGCACATCACGGCCTTGTAGGCGTCCTGCTGCACAAAGTAGGGCGCGTTCGTGTCGGACTTGTTGACCGCGATGCTCAGTCTGCTTCGAGTCCTTCATTAACACGGAGTTGAAGATGATCGTCGCGACGACGAGGCCGAAGGAGCTCCCGGACTGGTGGGGGGATGGAGCATGAGCGGTGTGTATAGCATGCGGGAGCAAGGGCTCGGGGACCCCTTACCTGGCTCATGGTCTGAAAGAGAGCCTTCGCAAGATCATTTCTCCATGATCTGCTCCATCAGCTCGATTTGTACCTGCTCAAGTGACGGCAGCAGCAACAATTGTACGTTGCTGAAGAGGGTCGAGCAAGAGTGGTACTCGTCGTTACAATCGGCTGCCTTCATCTCAGTGCCAGAGGAGACGGTCCTGCATGTGCAGGTACGTTCGCCCAACGCTCGATGATCTGCAGAAGGGTAACCATCTCTGCTAGCCATGTGTCAACTAAGTACGAGGGCACTGGTTGCCACTACTCTGGGCGCCGCGCAAATTGCTATTCCCCACACATCAACGGTGCAGCCCATAGGGTGGGTCTGCCAACCTCATAGAGTTTAACTATGCTCATACTGAAGACGATGACAGTACCGTACCCCATAGCCACAGCGAGGGTATCTGCGAGGAGGGGGACGCTCGGCGCATCAATGTGATTCCCCCCCCCCCCCCAACTGTATGTGACGAAGAGGTGGTAGAGCTGGTAACCGTGCGCGCCACTGGTGCAGAGCATGTACTCAACGTGCACGAAGCTATCGAGGATCTCATATCGTTGACCTACACATGGTGAATCAATCCACGCTGAGAACAACATTGCGACCTGTAGAAAACTGGGTCATCTGCGGCAACGAATGTACTGTCCAGACGCGGTCGGCACTGCGATTGGCTTCGTGCTGATTCTGAGTTGTTGTTAGGATAATATTTGGGGGCAAAATACGCCCATGCGAACACAGATGATATTGCTGACCGTTGGCGCGCGAGATCTAACTGAATGAGAGCAGAGGTTTACTGATACGACCCCAAAACATAAGTACACTTTGTCAAAGGCGTTGTGAGACAAAGCGAGCTGAGAATGAGATGGCGAGGCAAGCACAAGGTCTAGCCCAAAGGTCCATTTCCCGCGGTCACGCGCTTGGGCGCCGCTTCCCAGATCCTGTTCCAGATCGCACCCTTCCCGCGCGATGAAGAAACAGGGGCCAAAAGGTATGATAAAAGATACGATATCATGTACGAGCTGACTACGGCACAGCGCCATGAGCAGCGTTCCACTTCTGCTCAGGGACGCGCACCGTGAAACGTCCGGGAAACATGCTGCGACATGTTTCCATACGTCTTCGCAGGCCAGCTGAACAATTGGGATGATTATCGCCCAGCAGAGCTGCACCGTCGTCCGCGCGGTGCTGCTAAGCGCTGCACTATATACTTCTTCTCCTTGGCCTCTACTCCCTGATATCGAGCCAGAGATACGCCCACATCCGCCGAGCAAGCATGACTGAAAAGTTTTCTAGGTGAGCACCTCCTGCCTAACTCTCCTGGGATACTCGTTACCGTGTTTGCACAGGCCTGACATCCCCGTAGACAGCCCGAATTCGAGACCCTCCAGCTGCACGCTGGCCAGGAGGTGGACCCTGCGACCAATGCGCGCGCACAGCCCATTTACGCGTCAACAGGCTTCGTTTTCAATGACGTGCAGCATGCCCAGGACCTCTTTGCCCTCAAGTGCGTCCCCCCAACCGCTTCCCACCTAATCAGCAGCTAACTTACGCGTCAAGGGCGTTCGGTAACGTGTACTCGCGTCGCGTATCGGGAACCCGACTGTCGTAAGTCACGCTCTGTGGCTTCCGCGCGCTCACTGTGGCTGAGCGCCTTCACCAGGACGTCTTTGAGAAGCGTATGACTGCCCTTGAGGGCGGTGCTGCCGCAGTCGCGCTTGGGTCCGGCGTCGCCGCACAGTTCGTGACGTTCGCAACGATTGCCAGTTGTGGCGACAACATCGTGTCGTCGGCCTGTCTCTACGGTGGAGTGCGCTTGTTTCTGCTGTCGATATTACCGCAACACCGCTAACGACACTATAGACCCACAACCAGTTCAAGGGTGCGTCTGCGCTCTTTTGCCTTTCTCTCAGGTCTTCCTGATGCGTCTCAATGTTAGTCTTCCTGAAGAAGTCCGGCATTGGGGCCAAGCTTGTCGACTCACTTAACCCCGAGGACTTCCGCGCCGCGATTGATGAGAACACGAAAGCAATCTTTATTGAGGTGATGGGGAACCCCGGCTTCTTCGTTTTGGACATCCCGGCCTTCGCGCAGGTCGCACACTCGAGCGGGATCCCACTTATTGTTGATAACACCTTTGGCATGGGAGGTTTGCTTAGGTCTCTTCTAACATTGAACGTTTTACTGGTGCGATGTCTAGGATTCTTGGTCAGACCTATTGATTATGGTGCGGATATCGTCGGTGAGCTGAGGATTTTCGTGCAACTAGCTTAGGGTAGAGCTAAGCTCCAAACAGTTCACAGCGCAACAAAGTGGATCTGCGGGCACGGTACCAACATCGCCGGAGTGATCATCGACTCGGGCAAGTTCGACTGGTCAAGGAGTGGCAAGTTCCCGTCGTTCACGGGGTGCCACGGCCTCAAGTTCTGGGACACCTTCGGCCCAGTCGCTTTCGCGCTCAAAGCGCGTATCGAGGTCCTGCGCGATCTCGGCGCGACGATGAGCCCGTTCACGGCGTTCCTGCTCCTGCAGGGGCTCGAGACGCTGAGCCTGCGTGCGGAGCGGCACAGCGCCAACGCCATCGCGCTCGCGCGCTTCCTCGAGCGGCACGCGAAGGTGAGCTGGGTGAGCTACGTCGGGCTCCCGAGCCACCCGAGCCACGCACTCGCAAACCGCTTCTTCCGCGAGGGCCTCCACGGTGGCGTGCTGAGCTTCGGCTTCAAGGGTGGCCGCGAGGACGCCAGCATCGGCAACCGCGTCATCGACCCGCTCAGGCTCGCGAGCCACATGGCGAACCTTGGTGACGCGAAGACACTCGTCCTTCATCCCGCAACGACGACGCACTCGCTGCTCAACGAGGAGGAGCTGGTGGTAGCAGGTATTACGTCGGATCTCATTCGGGTACGTTAAAGTCTTATTCCGGAGACGTGATTTGGGTTGACGCGATCGTGCAGGTGTCGGTTGGCATCGAGCACATCCAGGATATCATTGCGGACTTTGAAGAGGCGCTTAAGACTGTGCCCTAGTGCAAGATACAAAAGGCAAGACTGGGTTGATGATGATTTAGAAGTGTAGTGAACGAATCCCCGTGAGGATTGGCGACACTTGTGCCAGAATTGTCTTTGAAGGTGTAACAAAGAGGTTTGGGACAGTTTGGGACAAGGGACGCTATACTGCAGTAACTGCAAGCATAAAGAGGAGTCTAATGGTTCAGATCAAGGCCACGACTAGCTCACAGTGAACGGGAGTGCATCACACCATGACCCGGGCGCTCTGCAATATATTTCGTATTTTTAACACAGTTTCCTCCGGTTATCTTCACCACAGGATCCATCGGTTGCTGTATAAAGTGATATTTGCATCAAGCTTCCTTCCTGCGAGGTAGTTCATCGCGCATTGTGGCTCCGCCAATGATGGAAGAACTGTTGGGCTATAGAAGTTTAGAATCGCCTCCAGGCCAAACCATATCGGGGCTTCCTGGCTTAGCTCGCTCTCTTGTCCCTCCGTAATATTTGCCGCTATCCTGCGTCTGTTTGAGGTCAGAAACAGCACACCTTAGAGCCTTCCGCGGTTACAATGTCGCGTATGTTCTCGGTTCCAGGGCTGTTCTGCGTGATGGTTGCAAAAGAAAGGCCAGCCGACCTGCAAGAGGCCCGCATTAACAGACGGGCCTAATGTGAGCGACATGAGCCATGCCGACTTGAGGTACCCTGTTGGCGATGTTGAAGAACTGCTGGCGATACCGGCCACATGCAGGCTGAGGTTTTGCCAACAATTCCGATCCGACAACGATTCCGGGCTGGCAGACCTCTCGTTCCTCGGTAGAATCTTGTCCTTGGTTGCACGGTGCTGGGATCGTGCCGGCAAGTCGGAGATTAGGCGGCCTCGCGCGGGCAGGATGGCCGCTTTGCCAGTCCCCGACGCCTTGCACAGCACAGACTATAGCTTGTTCTGTCATCTGCACGTTTAATCGAACAGTACAGTCGTTAGTGAATTGAGAAAGACTGGCCTGGGATTCTGAAGAATCCAATTCTATGGTGCTGCGTCCAAACTGAGATTGAGGGATTGCAGCTCTGAAACAAGCAGGACTTCATCAAGTGTGGCCAATGGTGCGCACTTTGAGGCATGGAAGGCAGATGTGACCTTGCAGAGGGACCGACGGCAGATCTAGGATGTTGACCGTTGAACCAAGCAATCGGCTGAACGAGTGCATGTTCCAGCGCGGGCATACTGGCCGCTGTGCGCCGCACGGCTGAAAATCTGCCCACCTCCCTGTGCATTGTTTCGTAAATGGTAAATTGTCAGCCCAAGCGTGAGAGTCATGTCTGTTCTGTATGGGCGTCCGCAAACTGGGCGTCCATGGGCAAGTCATGTCATGCCATAGCATGAGGCGAGGAGGGCGCGAAACTTAGGACGCACGTGTACTATCAGCAAATGCTGCACCTCGATGTATCATGGGGCTTATCTGATTGTGTCGAGACGGCGTGTAACTGCTGGGGTGAGGCGGCAGGCGTCGACGACGACCAGGAAAATTTGTTCGCATTTATGCAACATATATAGGCCATGAATAGAAAAGTCAGACTCCTAAGGGGAACTTGCAAACCAAACGAAAGAAGACTGGACGACGAAGGTGAGGTCACTGTGATCGGAAGTTGTGAAAGGGATAATTGCAGTAAATTGACTTGCCTATCGTTCATTTCTTAACCATTCGGTTCTCACGATTATATCGCGCTCTTACCTTCCTTCACCTGTCTATTCACTATTTCTTATGTTCTATTAGGGTAATAGTCATGCGACTGGAGTATAATGCCCACGGTCAATTTTACTATATGTTATCTGCTCTCTCCCTTCTGAAGTCGAGTAACTTACATCCTTTCTCTTTCGTGAATTTCTTTCAAGCATTCTTGAGCGAAGTTTTGTTGTTGTTCTCTGGCGAAGTTGATCTTATCTTATCTGACCGAGTCAACGCAAAGCGCGCATCCGCCCCTGGCTCCTCCTACATCCGTTTCCTCCATTCTAAATTCGCTCGCTGTAAGTCCTAGCAACATCCTCGCCACGTCTCGGTACATAATCTCGGTAGAAGATGGCATTTTCCCTCATTTTAATACTCGGCTTTGCCAGGGTTCACGGTGAACTGGAGTGGGCTCGTCGCGTTGTCGTGTAGCACCAGGGAAGCACCCACCAAATTAGCCCTTACCCCGGTGAGTACCTCACACCCAAGATGAGGAGTTACGGTGCTTATCTCTCTCAGGGTTTCATTGCACGTTCTACAACCGTAACGCCGTTGGATCGGAGCGCTAAGCCCTGCCTATTCACATAAAAGACTCGCCCATACTCATCAGTCGTCCACCTTCCGCCATGGCCTCCGCCGACATCCGCAAGGTCTCCATTCTGGGGAAGGAGACTATCCACTGTGGCTTTCATCTTGTCCCTCATGTCGTGCAAACCGTCCTCGAGACTCTTCCTTCCTCCACTTACGTTCTTTTTACCGACACCAACGTCGGAAACCTCCACCTGTCCACCTTCGAAGAAGAGTTCGAGAAGGGAATCAGGAATGTCAAATCTGAAGTGAAGCCCCGTTTCCTGACCTACATCCTTCCTCCTGGCGAGACCAGCAAAAGCCGAGAGTGCAAAGCAGAGATTGAAGATTATCTGCTGCTGAATAAATGCACTCGCGACTCGGTGATCCTCGCCGTGGGCGGCGGCGTTATGGGCGACCTCATTGGATTTGTCGCAGCAACTTTGTGAGTCTATCTCTTCGCCCGAACTCGAGAGTAACACTAACTGCTTATGCAGCATGCGCGGTGTACGCTTCTGCCAGATCCCCACAACCTTGCTCGCCATGGTCGACTCGAGCGTTGGTGGCAAGACGGCCATTGACACTCCTCACGGCAAGAACCTTATTGGCTCCTTCTGGCAGCCAGAGTACATCTTCATCGACGCCGCATTCCTGGAAACGCTTCCTGCCCGCGAGTTCTCCAATGGAATGGCAGAGGTTATTAAGGTACAGTTTCGATGCTTTGGCCTGGCCTGTGTTTAACTTCGAACGCAGACTGCTGCAATCTGGAATGAAACCGAGTTCTCTGCGCTCGAGTCTCGATCTGCGGAGATCTTTGCGGCCATCCAAACCCCCTCGAGAGACTTCTCGGGTCGTACCCAGGCTACCCGCTCTGCTGCACAGGATCTCTTGTTGTCGGTCATTGTCGGATCAATCTCTGTTAAGGCGCACATCGTCACCATCGACGAACGCGAGACCGGACTGCGTAACCTCGTTAACTTCGGACACACCATCGGGCACGCCATCGAAGCCGTCCTTACGCCGACGATCCTGCACGGCGAGTGCGTCAGCGTCGGTATGATCCTGGAGGCGGAGGTCGCGCGCTCGCTCGGCGTCCTCTCGCACCCTGAGACTCAAGATATTCAACGGAGCTGCCGTTAGCCCGCAGAGCATCTACAAGCGGCCCGATGGGACGCTGCTTCATGCGTGCATTGCCCGTAATGACAGTGCGTTCGCCGTCGCGGGAGGCCTGGACCAGCGTGCAGACCGTGGTGAGGAAACGTGCGGCGGTCCCAGCGTTTCCGAGGTAAACCTCCTTGCCCTTTGGAGGAACTGCAAGAGATCCCGCACCGCCCTCGACGACAAGGGTCTCGCCGTTGTCTTCCCAAGAGAACTTGGCACCCTGCGATACATGGTTAGAATACACATAGGTCTGGCAAAATGACATTACACACCTTGAGCTCGATGAGAGCATTCATCATGACTTGCGTGTCATCAGAGTGTAGCAGGTTCTTCAGCCGACATGTACCCTGCGCCAGAGCCGCGAGCAGCAACGCGCGGTTGGAGATACTCTTCGAGCCGGGGGTAGCCATGCGAATGGGACTCTTGGAAGGGATGCCGGGCACGACCTTGACTGCTTCAGACAGGGTCTTGGCAATGACCGGATCAGCGACAGCAGTCGCCTTCTGCTCGTAGGTCGCGCCAATGCGGGACAAGAGCACGACCTTCTTCTGGGGTCCGCTGTTTTTCTTGTCGACCTTCATGATGTCGAGCAGACGGTCAACTGTGAGCTGCCTCGCGGCGGGGAGAGAAGCTATCTTGGCGTCGCTTGTAGACACGGGAAGGTTGTACGCCTTCAAACACCTCGTGAGACGGCCAACGGCAACTTTGCCTTCCTCTGTCAATTGCTCCTGCAGGCCTGAAGGGCTCGAAGATCCAGCTCGCTGCCAGTGTCTCCAGTCAATACGTGTCCTCCATCCTACTCTGCGCGCCGTACGCCCAGGAACAGGTCACGCTTGAGCTTGTCGGCGGACAGGTCATCTCGCAGCCGTACATCGACATGACGATCGCGATGATGAAGACGTTCGGCGTCCACGTCGTGCGCGAGCGCAACCCCGAGACGGGCGCCCTGCTCGACGTGTACACGATCCCGAAGGCCACATACGTCAACCCGAGCGACTACAACATCGAGAGCGACGCAAGCAGCGCGACATACCCTCTCGCGATCGCCGCTATCACCGGCACCGAGGTCACAATTGCCAACATTGGTTCCGCGTCGCTGCAGGGCGACGCCCGCTTCGCGAAGGAGGTGCTCGAGCCCATGGGCTGCGAGGTCGTCCAGACAGAGACGGAGACTACCGTGCGTGGGCCGCCGATGGGCAAGCTCAGGCCTCTTGGGCTCGTCGACATGGAGCCGATGACGGACGCATTCCTCACTGCGTCGGTCCTCGCTGCCGTCGCCACCGGTCAGTGCCTGCCTGGGCGTGAAGTCACCGATACCAAAGGCTACAGCGTCTCGAGGATTATTGGTATTGCCAACCAGCGCGTCAAGGAGTGCAATCGTATTCAGGCGATGATTGATCAGCTGGGTGGGTAGTACTGCCCCCTGTGCTTGTTGCATTTGCTGACTAGCAGTCCTACAGCCAAGTTCGGCATTGAGACGAGAGAGCTCGACGATGGACTCGAGATCTACGGCAAGCCCATCCCTGAGTTGAAGGAAGGCCGCAGCATTCACTGCTACGACGACCACCGTGTTGCTATGGCGTTCAGTGTGCTGGGCTCGATCGTCAAGGAGACCATCATTGAAGAGAAGCGCTGCGTTGAGAAGACCTGGCCGAACTGGTGGGACGACCTCGAGAACAAGGTATGGGATTGCGCATGCTCTGGTATTGCTTGGCGTTGAGATGTCCCCCTTGCTTAGATCGGCCTTCACGTTGAGGGCGTTGAGTTGTCGGCTGCGTCGCTTGTCAGCTCGCAGAGCGGCCAGTCCCCGAGCATTTCTTCGGCAACCATCGTCATCATCGGTATGCGTGGATCCGGCAAGAGCTTTATTGGCGAGCTCGCCGCTTCGACGCTGGGATGGACCTTCATCGATGCCGACACCTATTTCGAGCAGAAGCACCACCAAGGAGTGCGTGAGTTCGTGCACCAGAAGGATTGGCCCGCCTTCCGCGAGGCTGAGGCGGCCATCCTGTCCGAGCTCCTTGAGAAGTGCCCGACGAACCACGTTCTCAGTCTCGGAGGCGGTATCGTCGAGACGCCCTCCGCGCGCGACCTGCTTAAAGCCTACATCAAGAAAGGCGCTGTCATACACATCGTGCGCGAGATCGACGAGGTTGTCAAGTATTTGGGCGAGGAGACTGCGCGCCCCGCGTACGGAGAGCCCGTTGTAGACGTCTTCAAGCGCCGCGAGCCCTGGTTCGCCGAGTGCTGCAGCCACGAATTCGTCAACTACACTGGCGTGCTCAACACGTCTGACGTTATCTCCGTATCTCCCCAAAGCGTCCGACGCGAGGTCGCTCGTTTCTTCGGACACATCACTGGCCAGCGCCCGAACCTCGCTGAGAACGTCTCCAACGAAAACCGCTCCTACTTTTTGTCACTGACATACCCGGATTTTACCCCTGCCCTTCCGTTTATCGAGGAGCTCGTCGCTGGCGTTGATGCTGTTGAAGTGCGCGTTGACCTGCTGCGCAGCCCCGTCGATACGGAGAGCTTTGAGCCATACATTCCTCCGACTGCCTACGTTTGTGAGCAGATCGCCGCCCTCAGGCAGAAGACGAACCTTCCCATCGTCTTCACCTGCCGTACTGTCAGCCAGGGCGGTTCGTTCCCTGATACTGCGGAGAAGCAAGCATTCGACCTCTTCCACGCTGCACTGCGTCTCGGAGTGGAGTACATTGACGTCGAGCTCACTTGGTCCAAGAAACAGATCGACGCACTGGTACAGCGCAAAGGTTCCAGCCAGATCATTGCCTCCTATCACGACTGGAGCGGTAACTTCAAGTGGGGAACTGCGCAGTCCAAGGACGTGTATGACCGCGCCGCCGCCTTCGGTGACATTGTCAAGATTGTCGGTAAGGCGAACAATTTCGAGGACAACTTTTCGTTGTACCGTTTCGTCGAGGAGCGCACGAAGGCTGACGGATCGAAGCCCATCATCGCCATCAACATGGGCGTCGAGGGCCAGACGTCCCGGATCTTGAACAAGACCTTCAGCCCTGTCACTCATCCGCTCCTTCCTTCGAAGGCCGCGCCCGGGCAGCTCTCGTTCGTGCAGATCCAGAACGCACTCAACCTCCTTGGCCTGCTCCCCTCAAAGAGGTTCTTCCTGTTTGGCAACCCCATCTCGCAGTCGATGTCGCCCACCATTCATAACACGGCCCACGAGATCCTCGGCTTCCCACACAAATACGAGCTGCTCGAGACGGAGACCGTCGGCGAAGAGATCAAGGCCGCAGTGACTCTGCCTGAGTTTGGTGGTGCTAGTGTTACTATTCCCTACAAGCTCGACGTGATACCCCTCCTCGACACACTCTCCCCGCACGCTGAGGCGGTCGGTGCTGTGAACACAATCGTTCCCATCAAGCGCGAAGACGGCTCCACTGTCCTTCACGGCGAGAACACCGATTGGGTTGGCATGCGGGAGTGCATTGTCTCGCATCTGCCCGTCACTGGACGCAGCATTGAGGCCGCCCTCGTTATCGGGGCCGGCGGCACGAGCCGAGCAGCAATTTACGCTCTGAAGAGCCTCAGCGTGAAGAACATCTACCTCTTCAACCGCACGCGTGCCAGCGCCGAGGCTCTTGCCCTAACGTTCTCTGACACGAACGTAAAAATCGTCGAGAAGCTCGGGGTCTGGCCCGAGGGCGCCTCCCCGCCGTCCGTTGTCATCTCGACGGTGCCTGCCTCTGCGACGACTCTCGACCTAAGCGCCACAAACGCCCTCTACCTGCCGAGCTCTGTCCTCGACAAGAGCGTGCAGGGTGTTGTCGTCGACATGGCCTACCGCCCTGCAGTCACGCCTTTGTTGGAGCTAGCGAGCAAGGCTGACAGCTGGAAGATTGTCCGGGGCCTTGACGTCCTGCTCGAGCAGGGCTTTGCTCAGTTCAAGCTGTGGACTGGGCGCGAAGCTCCAAAGTCCAAGGTCGCGGAGGTCGTCAAGCGGGCGTACGAGGGCAAGCTTTGAAGCTGTAATAGACCGCGATCCCATAGATAATCCAATGTATTAACAATCTGTTGTACAAGCTGCCTAGACATGTAGACCCCTAGTCCTCAGAGAACTGATAGTGTCAATAGTCAGCGAGTTGTCCGTGTCGTGAGCGTCCTTTCTCGAATGTGATCGTGGCGATGTGAACAATTTTGAAAGCGTGTCGCAGGTCGGATGTGCACGTTCAGACCATCCATGTTTGCTTGACTAGGTCTGCAGCGCGCTCAGCAAGGATGTATACTGCGGCTTGAGTGTGCGCCGCGGGGATTGAGGGCTAGATGAAGCAATGATCAAAAACGTTGCAAGGACAGAGCTAACTTATCACGTACAAATACAGAAGCATCAACGATACGTAGCCCATTAGCACCCTTGACGCAGAGCTGAGGGTCGACAACACCCCAATCAGCGTTCTTCGGGGACATCCGCGCAGTCGATACCGGGTGGTAGATCGTCCGAGCGGTGGCGCGAGCAGCCGCGATGATGTCCTCGTCTGACTCTGCCTGGCCTACAATTCCGATGCGTTTCAACGCGATGCCAGCCCACGGGGCGGAATCCATGAAGCCCCGCGCGGCCTTGATGGCGTAGAGCATCGCTTGCACGTCGAAAGGTGCAGTGAAGAAGCCTGGGTCGATCAGCGGGAAGGCGAACGGGTTTGAAGAGTTGAGCTTGACGGAACCGACTACAGAATTAGTGGTTAGCGATGGAGTAGAAATGTAAAAGACACCTATATACCCGAATCCGGTGTGACAACGGCGGTGTTAAGGGTGAAGTAGTTTCCAGATCCAGGAGCGGGAGGGGGTGAGTAGGCATCCTAAGATGCACGTTGGGACGCGATGGTTATTTTATAAGCAAGCAACGTACCAGGAACAGGAACTCGAAATGTCCACTCTCAGGTCCTGTGAGACAAGCGTCAACCCGGGACTGGTGCGAAAAGGATGTAAAACGTACCGGCAGAAGGGTCCTCGAACTGGTTCCAGATTGGCGCGTCAGCAGGGATCCGCAGGAAGCCAATCATACTCGCCGGGGAGTCCGTGAAGAGTCCCATTCTCTCGGTCTGCCACAGAGCTAGATCCGCGTGAA
>NW_006767634.1:430976-445181 GCF_000300595.1 Phanerochaete carnosa HHB-10118-sp | reverse complement strand
GGACATGAGGACGAGGCTTGCCGCCATCCGGCAGTCTACGGGACGTCAAGCGCCTCCCCCCGCCGTGTTCACGCGGACACTTGAGCGCGCCGCCCTTCGCCCCATTTGGAATGTCAGCGCCCCTCCTTCCGCCAGTCCAGCGCATGTAACAGCGGTAGACGGCTGCGTCTAGGGAGCAGCTCTCACTGGTAGATGATGCTTCATGCATCCGGTCACAAGTTGTCTTATAAATGTGCTCTACATCAGTTGCGCCGTCTCGTCTTATTCTTTGCACGCAGATAGTAACCACCGGAGCGCATTGCACCGGACTTCCATAAATTTTACGCTCGACTACGACAAACGCGGGCACTACTGAATTTTAAAACATGGCATATAGACCATACTTCCAATGGCCGGACAAAAACTCTAGCCTGAGCGAAGTGGACTAACGCTGTGGGGTCGGCAGAGTGAAAGATGATCTGCGCCTATCGCACTTGCACATGGGCTGTGAGCATCTGTAGTCGGCTTACACTGCTGCGCGGATGGAGCGGCGGGTAGGCACACGACTTCTGTAGTGTCGGGTAGGCACATGGCGAATATGGGCATCGCGGCATGCAGAATCATCCAGTCATGCAACACGCAATTTCCCATCCTTCGTACACTTGCTGTTCGCGACGCCGCCGACATGTCCAAACTCGAGTGCTTCTTGGCCACCCTTCTCGAGGTCCCTACAAAGAGCCCGTTCGTCTCAGCTCCCTCGATCGTGCGGTAGCCGTTAACAGCTCGAGCACGGTTGGATAGCGTGTGGTACAAGTGAGGCACATGCGGAGGCTGGAGTCGATAGCATTGTCCATGGCAGCCTAATTGGTTCGTTCAGAAGTTAAGATTGACGAAAGAGCGGAACAAATGGAGTATGAAGGACGATGCGCCGGAACAGTCAGGAGCCAAGTGGCCTGAGCACGGTGCCATCGCCGCATGAGGCGACGACGACGCCAGAGAGGTAATTTGGCGAGCTGTGCTTTTCAGAAGACTGAGAGCGCGATTAGCCTTCGGGAACGGACGCGTCGTTCTTTGAGCTCATCATAGAGGCGAGGGGAGCTGCTGGATAAGTGGTGGCACGGAACCGGTATGAAGAGTTAAGAAGTGTTCCTTCACCATACCGGCCATGTCAAACCGTCGGAACGGGTTTAGATGATAGCCAATCAATATTTGAAACATTATAGGCCAAGTAGAAATGTACGATGCCAGGACCCATGACAATTGGTGGGAGGGCCTGAGGACAATCCGTACCCAAAATGGCCATCGGGACCCCTCACGCGGAGGGAAAATCCGTACCCAAACCCGGCCGATAGGCCGGGAGCTCTGAGGAATCGTCCATACCGGCCAACAAAAACTGACTAATGTCTGAGGACAATCCATACCCGGTAGTCTGGACAAGTGTTGGTGTCCTTCCGGGTTAAATACCCAGCTTTAGATCCAATACTACCTAAATTGAGTGGATTTATCACAATCTCGTGCATATCGTGGGTTCAGCCCTGCTTCTCCATCAGCCTCTATAATGTACGCCTTAGATTGGGAATTAAGGACGATAGAGACAAAGACCGAGAGCATGAAGAAGATATTTTGAAGGCCAAAGATAATTAATGCATCTGTACATAGCCTCTAGAGTATGACCCAGCTGTATTGACAAGTCAACCTGCCGAACACCGGCTGGCGGCGGTGGCAGCGCGCAGACCAAGTCTGCTTCCGCTGTTGGTGCAACAAACCCCTGGCTGCACCTCTTTGTGCCGCGACAATGACCCCCGATGCAGCTCCCATAGACGTCGACTCTGACCATGACCCCTCTGCCGACAGCGTACGGTGGGATCCATCCGACTGGATAGGGGCGACGTCCCTCCCGCCGTGCTACTGTTTATTGTCGGTCGGGCGGCAAGGCTGGCCCGGGCGTTCACGCTTGGCAGGAGACCGTCGCCTCCATTGGACAGGCGTCATACGTTGCGGTTCAAGTTCATGAGCAAACCCTCAACATTAACCGCTTTCGCGTGATCCACCAGCGTGTCATGGCACTGCAAAGCTTACCATTCTTACCGTGGCATGCGCCTTCGGACCATTTCTTATGCATGCTGCCCGGCGACATACTAACCTTCTCGCGAGATTGGAGAATGCTACAGCTAAATGACACAGCCTACCATATCTTCTACAAGCTCAGCTGTCCTACCTCTCGTTCAAGAGTTCAGGCTGCCATGAAACTGCTCGATGTTGCGCGAAAGCGTGGAGGGAAGCGGGCGGCGGTGGCGGTGGCGGCTGCGGTGACGACCGAGGGGGCTGGGAACGGTGATATTTATGAAGAGTAGTGTATATTTGTGTAGTACGTATGAGTATACTATACACGAATGAATAACAGGCATGGTATAGGCGAGGAAACCGATAGGCCTGAGTCAGTGTCCGTACCAAAGTCCGGTCGTCAGGCCGGACCGGGAGGAAAATCCGTACTATTTTGGGCTCGTCGCGCAAATTTTGTCCGTACCTAAAGGCCAAAATCGGCAAAATCTGTCCTCAAGCCTTCTCACCAATTGTCATGGGTCCTACGATGCCCCCCTTTTCTGCTCTCACAGGGTTTCAGGTAGAGAACCAGCTCCTTCATCGGCTTGACGGCGTAATTGTCCCTCGTCTCCAGTATAAACACGGGTCGAACAGCACGAACGAAGTGGTCAGATGCACAGGGGCACGATCTGGAGATATATGCTCGTAGCCGAGGTACAGACGACAAGTTTGAACTTACCAGGTGGCCACTGACCTCCCGCTCGCTGACCGCCGTCTCGACCGCAGCCTGCATACAACCTGCCTCGCCGGCGGGTTCTCTGCCACTGCCGTCGGAGTGGCTCTCGTCGTTGTGACTCACGTCGCCCACTTTAGGCTGTCCGTCAACGTGGTTTCTTGTTGAATCATTTTGTCCTTCGTTTGCAACCATTCTGCAGAAGACAATGCCTAGATTCAAGGAAGATTGAATTAAAGAAGATGCTCGTCGCTCGGGCGCAAGATGCAGGATGAGAAAGCTGTTGGAACATGCCGTCAAAGACTCGTCGGTAGGTTCGGCGTTGGGTGGTCACTGGCAGCAGGATGCCGCTGAAGCCGAAGATACGACCATGGTATCGCTTGTTCCTATGACCAATGCCGGATGACGAGCAGCAATCTCTCGTTTCTCTATCAGGGTGTGGTGTCAACCTCACATGCCATACTTTGACTGTCGAGTGTACTGGTTGGGAGCAGAAGAGTCGCGTGCACGATTCTGGCGCCTGGAGTTTGAGTACTTAAAGGGCATAAGTTCCCCGTTCCTTAATTTGGCGTCTATTATATAAGTTGCAGTAAGTAAACGTAAGTAAAGCGTGGAAGCTCACGAGTAAGCACCAGGCAGCCTATATTTATCCCCTTTCACATGGACGTGGACTGTGGACACGAGTTACGGTATGCTTCCATCAGTGACCGTGAAAGGCCTACTCGGCGACTGACATGGTGCTTGACTTCCGCAGGGGCCAGTAGCTGTGGTATAATAACATTGTCGGCCCTGTTGTCTGCCACCGTGCGGCGGCGGATGCATGCTGCCCTCGCAATCTGCCACGCTATGAGCAAAATCATGTATTTCCTATCACAGCGCGGTCACCCCATGAATCAGCACTACTAGGAGTCCCGAACAGAGGAAGATAGCAGCGCAATTTCCATCTGGCGGTGGACCTTCGCCGCAACAGTTCGTTCTCACACCCTGTCATACTCGTCTTCTGTGCACAGAGCAAGTGGGGCTGCTAGCTTGTTATTCGCTTACTGGACTTCAGCTAATCGACGTCGGGGTTTTGGCAAGGTATCTCGTGCTCATAATCTTGATAAGAGTGCCAGTGACCCCCTGAATCCTCACGCCTTTTTAGCCCTCGCTCACCAGCATAGGTCCCAAGGCCTCTCGCTCTCATCCCGCCCCGTAAACCTCTCTCGCTCTCATCCCGCCCCAAGGTCCGCTCCAGTCCTAGCAAAGCGTCGAGAGCAATGGGTACCGGGTACGCAGGTGGTACTCTTGCTCGTAATATCTGGCTTAACAACCAGCACTAGTACTACTAATACTCTATCGGAGCTGAAGGCTCTGTCCAAGATTATCCAGGACTCCATTGATTCCATCGAGGCCTCACTGGCATCGAAGAACATGGAGTTCCCTTCGCCTCACACGCCGATATCTCTAGAGTCTGAGGCAGCACGCATGCAGCCAGGGGTCGACAGGGCGTGCGCTCTTATTATTTCCGCTGCCTACCAACTTATCACCTCCGTCCGCTCGCCAATACTTTCCATCACAGCCGTGTCAACACAGGTATGACAAACAAGTTCCAGGAAGACTAGCCTCGCGAACTACCTTCTTGTAGCACACCCTGTCCGCCTCGCTAGGCGCTGTAGCAGCGGCTAATGTGGCTGAGGCCTTGAGAGAAGCCGGTCCCAAGGTTTGTCGCGCTTCCGTGGTGCAGTCAAACTATCAGCTCATGGTGCCGCGTCACAGGGAGCACATGTAAATGAGATTGCTCTGGCGAGCAATATCGACCCGTCAAAGCTTGGTACACGCCCTCACATCCCTCCTACGAAACTTGTGTCTGACGGCTGTTCCAGCACGTGTCCTCCGTGTACTCGCCACTAACCATATCTTTGTCGAAGTCGCGCCTGACGTCTTCACGCACAACCGCATCTCGTCCTGCCTGGACACCGGGAAGTCTGTCAAGGATATTCTCGCCAAGTATACCATTTCTACTTGCTCAATAGACGCGGGCTAATGCAGCTATCCAAGCCCAGAGGCAAAGCATATTGGCACTCTTGGTCAAGTTGCAGGTGTAGAGTACGGGTGAGTTGCTTGCCCGAGTGTCGATTGACGACATGGGATTAACAGTGTTGTCAGCACGGATGAGGGTTTGAAGGCAGGAGGATATCTACGAGATATGCTCTTGGATCTCAAGATTGCCAAGTCGCAGGAGCCAAATGAGACCGCATTGAGTCTCGCCTTCAATACAAAGCTGGACGCATGGGAGTGGTATGAGCTGAAGGATAACAAGCATCGCCTTCAGCGCTTTAGCATTGCATTGGAGGGTGCCAAGCAGGCGGGTCCTCGGAATGCGATCCTCGAGGGTACGTACCTTGCATAAGGCATTCTGATTGAGATCATGACTGTATGATTAGGCTTCGACTGGAGGAGTCTGAAACAAGATGCGGTCGTTGTGGATGTCGGCGGCGGAGTTGGTTCCCAGTCCATGAGACTTGCCCAGAACTTTTCACATCTACGCTTCGTGGTTCAGGATCGCGAACAAATCGTGAAGGACGCTGTTGAAGTATGTATTCTATCTACACAATCATTAATTACTAGCTGACTTACCGCCTTTCCAGTTCTGGGATGGCCAATTACCCGGCGCCGTGAAGTCTCAGAAGGTCATCATCCAAGGCGAGTAACCCAACGTACAGCGATGACCACCGGGACTTATTCATGGTGCAGCACACGATTTCTTTACTCCTCAGCCGGTCAAGAATGCCTCGGTCTTCCTTTTGCATACCGTCCTCCATGACTGGTCCGACGACTACTGTATTCGGATCTTGCGCCACCTTCGGGATGCAGCTGCGCCAGATACTCGCCTCCTGATTGTTGATAGCCTCCTCCCGTATGCATGCGAAGATAACAGCCTGGAGGGTATCGCAGGCGTCGAGCATCCAGTCCATCCTAAACCTCTGCTTCCGAACCTGGGGCATTCCGCGACCCTTCTGTACCACGCGGACGTGCAGGTACGTCTTTTGCTCTTCCATCGCAGACCGCCCATCATACTGATGCAAGAAATAGATGATGACAATCTTCAATGGGAAAGAGCGCACGCCGAAGCAGGTGAAAGAGCTCATGGAGCAGACCGGCTGGAAGGTCATACGGGTTCACCCGTCTCCCGCCTTCGGCTCCGCCAAAGTCATCGGCGTTCCGGACAATACTGCGTAAACGGCACTACAATCAGCTTCCGGGACCCAGGTTTCCGTTCTTACGCACTGCGGTGAGCGGCCCCGTCGAGGCTCCATAGTTGTTGCTCGCGGTGCCCGCCATATACTGTGTCGACGTTACTGGTCGTTTTCTGGTCGCGTACGGTACTTCCGTCGTCTTGTTTCCTTTTCTGAATTTGTCGGCGTGGCTTAGTCAGCCTCAGCCTCAGCCTGGGACAGTATTGTGTTTGTTCTTGCGGCCCGGTTTTCCTGTTTGGAAATGCATCAAATACACGCCGTCTACATCTGATTGGAAGATATTATGGATCGCAATGAATCCGCGGTCTGTGGTTTGGCAGGAAAGTGTCACAAAGTTTTCTATGTGATCTAATCGTCTGAGTCCTGGAAGCGACTCCCTGTTGAGCTGTGCGACTACACACACGACTTGGTGAAGATAACCAATGACATAAATGTAGTATCAAACATCGGCACATTGGGCAGTCAAATATAATGCATTATAATGCACCGTCGGGCATTTATAATGCGTTATAATGCGATTTTTAGTGATTTTTGAGTTTATAATGCAAGATAACGGACCAGATCGCATTATATTGCATTTTAATGCAATATAATCTCTGTCCCTTTTTGCCGATGAAGCTCTCCTTGGTCTCGAAGGCCTGGTCCTGACACTTTCACCCTCATCTTTTCACTGAACTCGGCCTAAGGAGTGAGGAGGACTGCTGCATGCTCTATGGTATACTGCAATCCCCGCTACCAGTCTGGCTTGCAAGACACATTACTATGCTGTGGTTTGATATCAAGCACTACTCCGACTGTCCACTCTGGATCACACTCCTTCGCCTTTTACCGGTACTGTGCTGCACCGTCATGCATCATGATTGCGATGGCCTCCCTGGACATGTGTTGCATAATGCAGCTCTGAAGAGCTCATTGCAGAATCTCACATATCTAAACTTACACCACTGCAAATTCCTGTCATTCTGAATCCTGCTCTGTGTATTGGCGGATATCACCTATCTAGAGACTGTCCTACTCAGCGACATCACATGGTTAGGTGGACCCCCAGTGAGAGTTGACAGTGCAAGCAATGTCTGCTGTGGCTCTTTCAGCTATATTCGCGATGTCCGGCAGTCAAACTGCATGGACAACATGGCAGTGTCCGCTTGGATCCTTGCTGCCGCGATTAATTGTCGCAAATTTCCCAGGAGCCTCATGAGGCAAGCACCTCAAGATTGCATTAAGATCAGTGCTGTGAGGGTCTCACGATGAGATTGTGGGATCCTGATAGGTTCGTGAGGTGAGATCAAGTATTGAGATGCGCTTGAGATGATTGCCCTATTACATTAGGAAAAAAGACTTAGGTCCACAATATCAAGGGTGTTATTGGACAAAAACAAATTCTCACCTTCGCACTGGCTGCAAATTTTTGTTTTCGATGTGCGTCTAGGATTTTGCATGCATGTTCGTGCGTGATGATGTGCATTTGGTCACTAACATGCGCCATCGTGCACTTTTGCGTGCAAAAGTGTACATCTGATGAGCTACGTATTCATTTTGTCACTGGTTCATTTTAGCTAGGTGTTTATCTTTGTGCACCTTTGTGCACCTTCTCGCACTTTTGCGCACTTTCGTGCACTTGACAATTCAAATGAGATGCATAATTACGAAAATGAAAGCCAATTGCTAACTTACACCAAACTGAACAATAAAATGAATGCACAAACGCGAATGAACATGCACGAACACGCACGAACGTGCACACATTAGCGCCATTGCCAATCTCAAAACAGGGCATAATGAAAACCAAAGTTCAGCGGCATGCAGGATCGTGTATGTTTGTTGTGAATTGAATTGTGCAGGCGGGGGAATCACGAGTAATCAACAGTAAATTTCTAGAATAATACATCGTGTTCTTATATATGTTATCTACTTCCTAATATACTCAGTCCAATACTTAGTATGCTGAGGAAGCTGAGACGGAGGGAAATGCAGTGGGAATGAACCGGCGCCAGAGCCGAGAGTGCTCTGCGCGCGTCATATCTAAAACAGGAAAGCCATATCCAAATATGGCATGACGTGGTGAGCGCGTCATGTCGGTGTCTTGGTGTGGCGCGGCTGATGCGCATCTGGCAGGTCAGTGTGCCTCGCACCTCAAATACTACAACACTCCCCCTCAATGAGCAGACATGTTCACGAGGGCAAGCTGCCAGGTGTGAGTGGGGTGGGCGAGCACCTTGGTGAACATATCGGCAGCATTGTTTTCGGAGGTGTGGTGGGTGACAGAAATGTCGATGGAGATGAAACAAAGGGGCTGGGCCTGATTGGCATCTAAGTACCCGATCAGACCCTTGATGCCAGGATCATAGGCGAGGCCGTGGGTAGTGGTGCCCTCAAGGTGATAGAGGATGTGCTGGACAGCAGTCCAATGAGTGAGCGAAGGGTGTGAGATGTATTAGAACACCTGGATGGTAGTGGAGGTGTTGGGAAGGGTGCCGGAGACGGTGATGGCAGTGCAGAGGTGCACGACTGGCAGATTGGCAGCAATCGATCTGCCGGTCTTATGAAGTCACCGGTGATCGGTGTGCTTTGTAGCGCGGGCTGATGTGCGAACAGGTGCTGGTGCGATAGGAGGTTTTTTGAATGGTTTCGCCAGTGTCTGAGTTTGTAGAGCCGTCTCAGTGACAGCGGGAGTTTTAATAAAATTCTCCCCCTCCAGCATAGAGGGATTATCGATGAAGGGAAGGGATGGAGAGTGCGAGTGCTCTGCCTGGATGCAGATCTCGCAATCGAAGTCGAGGTTGGACGCGGCATCAACCACTGTCCCATCAATCAGGCCCAGTCTCTGCATCTCTTGCAGCTGGCCTTGATTGATGTAATTTAAAGTGCAGTGCCACTCGTACCAGGTACGAGTGTTGCGCACCGCGAGTGCCTGTGACTCAGAAGTCATGGAGGACAATGCCAGGCGGTGAATTGTTAGATCCATGTGATATGGCTAATCACTAACCTTCCACCTGGTACCAATGATTCAGGTACTGTCCACTAGGGACAGTCCGTCCCCCTCACCAATGAATTTAATTTTTGCGCTGGTCATGCGACCCAGTGACAGCAAATTATATTGCATGGACGGCATGTGCAGAACGTCCTTCAATATGACAGGGACAGTCCCGGCCTTAGTGATGAACATGACTCGAACATCACCTCGGCCCGATGCAGCACAAGCGCCGCCAACACCCGAAATGGTGCTGCCTGGTGTTTCGATGTAAGTCACGAAAGTGGTGCGGTCACGCACAATGTGATGCTTGGCAGCGATGTCTCTGAGCCATGTTTCACCCTTCTCCGTGAAGGTGAACGCGCTTCCGCCTGATGTGAAAGCGTACGAGTCGGATGTGTCTGTGAGTTCGGCCATGTGGGTGTGTGATGCAGCAGACTTCTCATCAGAAGTCTCTGCCTTGGCTGATTGGCATTCAGCCTTGATGTGACCTTCTTTGGTGCAGTTGTGACAGAAGATCCCCTTGCAGAACTTTGATTTCCGCATGGGCTTGGCAATGAGTGCTGTGGAAGTGGCTTCTGCCTGTTGCTCGATCAGGCGCTCTTGCTGCTGAATGATGCAGCCAACGATGCTGGCAGAGGTAGATAGGCTCGGAATAGAACTGACAAATGAGTTCCATGAAGCAGGAAGTGCAGTAAGGATGACTTGACCAAACTGGACATTTGTCATTATACCTCCCATTTCCATGCTCTGCGCATACAACTGTTTCATCTGTCTGATCTCCACATCGACATCTGCCCCTTTCACAAAACTTATCTTGTGTAGTTTTCTCAACACGGTAATCTCTGATATCGTGCCTGAGTTCACGTATGTGCTTGTGAGAGCGTCCCATGCTTCCTTTGTTGTCTTACTGGTAGCAACATGCGAGACGACCATGGGGGCGCACCGAATTTGGATATTACTAAGTGCCAATTGATCTTTCTCGGTCCAGGACGTGATGAGCATCACATCCGTGGGCTGTGTGATGGTGCCAAGAGGATATCCTATGAGCTTCAACTCTGTGAGAATATCCTGGACCTGAATCTGCCAAGAGAAATAATTCTCTGCGCCTCTGAGGGCCTCAATCTTGATTGATGACATGACGGTGATCTTGGGTGGGAAGGCCTAGATAGGGGTTGTCGGTGATGTCTCGGGTATGACTCTTGAGGGGTGGAAATTGATCTGTGATGGATCTGGCAGGTGGGTGACCGAAGATTAGAGCGCAGGGCTCATAACCTGTTGTGAATTGAATTGCACAGGTGGGGGAATCACGAGTAATCAACGGTAAATTTCTAGGATGATACATTGTTTTCTTATATATGTTATCTACTTCCTAATACACTCAGTCCAATACTTAGTATGCTGAGGAAGCTGAGACGAAGGGAAATGCAGTGGGAATGAACCGGCGCCAGAGCCGAGAGTGCTCTGCGCGCGTCATATCTAAAACAGGAAAGCTATATCCAAATATGGCATGACGTGGTGAGCGCGTCATGTCGGTGTCTTGGTGTGGCGTAGCTGATGCGCATCTAGCAGGTCAGTGTGCCTTGCACCTCAAATACTACAACAACATTTGTGTGCTTTCGTTCACTTTCGTGCACAATCACACACGTTCGCCTCCTTTTGTCCACTTTCGTGTGCTTTCATGCTCATTCATGCATGTTCGTGCTCGTTTGTTCACGTTCACACACTTTTGTCTGCCAAACTGTACGTACAGACTGCACCAGCTCCAAATTCATTTTTTTGTCCAATAGCAACCTTCATACCACAATGCTACAGAGTGCTACAGGAGCATTTTGGAGCACTATGGACCCAAGTCCTGTTTTCTGATGCTTATCTAGATGCTGTCGTAACCCAGCATGTGCTGTGGGTCAACGTGCATACCGCGTTCTCTCTCTTTATTCTGTGTCCCAGCACTTTCCCCCTCTCACATAATCATCAATGTATTTTGTACTGTGTATCTATACATCATTTTAAGCAATCCCTGACTCCATAAACAGACTGTGAGACATATTGCTAGTGTATGGAACTTTGGGCTTACTGTGCTATGGCACCAGTAGGCTGTACATGGAGAAACGTCCTTTGTGCACCTAGTGATTTGACTGGCTCGGCTTCAAGCCAGCCAAGCCAAGCTGGCAAGCTGTGGCTTTAGACAATAAACTTACCGTATTTACTGCTGCTGTTAGAGCAATCAGGAATAATTTTCTAAAATATTATATTGTGTTCTTCTGTGCTGTATTCATCTTATAATACACATAGATTAACACATTGTCAATGAAACTGAGCCTCACCATGAAGAAACATAGTGGAGATGCCAGCACTTGCCCCACTTAACCAGCTGCCATGTAACGTTGCGAGCCTCGATTTTTGTGCACCTGCCTGGAATGGCAATGTCTTTCAGTTTAACACGGCAGAACAAGTGTCAGAGGTCCCCAGCTGCCTGACATCCAATGCCTGCTTGGCCACCGCCTCTCCCCTGGGCACTATTGACTGCAACTGCACGCAAGCTGTGTCATGCCGCTCAGCCTCGCCTCTGCTGCGTCGTGTGGACGTGTGGCGCATTCTGAGGTCGCACTTGCAGCAGGCCAATAGACATCAACAAGAGCTGTTGTCACCAGCATTCTGACGGACGATGCTGGGACATCGCTGATGACCACCCTTGCGGGTGCCAGACAAAAGTCAGCTATTACAAGGGAGCAAATGATCCAAGGCTGCCTGGGCCACTCACTCCTATTGGTTGTCAAGTGGCCGCCGCAGCCTTTGCATGCTTTTGAGTGGCGAACGCCACTAGGTAGCATAATGCCGCCTGTAGGCTGCCCACATCGAGGTGCTGCACGACATGCACACCAGTGGATAAGCCCTCATATAGGCTGCCAGGCATGAGATGGCTTATCTGGGTGTGGCCGCTCGAGGGCACGCACGCCGGAACATCGTGCTGCACCCTCTGCAGCTCGCTGGCACCCCTGACACTCCTGACCATGACAGGTACCCGCCGCATTGTATCAGCCTCCGCTGTCTGCCACTTGCGCATGCACCATCCTTGCGCATTTTATTCAGTGCATCCTCTTTTTTGTATTAAGTTAGTGTTTCTGAACAGCTTTATCGACTTTCTGCATTTACATTATACTACAAAGTATGTATTTAGATATTATACTATACATGGAAACTATTTACATGCTGTAGATGCTCATGTATCTATGTGTGGTAGCTGTGGAACCGTTGACAAGGTCAGTCCACAGCACCTGCCTAATTAGAATGCAAGCCACTGGCTTGTGGCTTGGCTTGGGTTTTTGCAAGTCTAAGCCTGGTGAAGCCAAGCTAAAGCCATTAGCTTCTGGGCCAAGCCGAGCCAGTCAAATCACTACGTGCACCCTCACAGACTTCATTCCCATCCTGTACAGCAACCAGATGGCGGGCAAGCCTCCCCACAGGTGAAGGGATAAAGGCAAGGTTCTCTGCAGCACATGCCAATTCTGGCACAAGGCCGTAGTGCCATCAGGGCCCAGCCACATGAATGCCCTCCACAGCAGTCAACTCAATAGACCTGGGACTAGAAGCACTCCAAGATTGTAGTGGGCCAGTTGAGGTGTATGTGGTGATATCTGCTTGTGGCTACAAACTCTTGGCTGACATCCTGGGCACGTGCAGAGAAATGTAGACAAGGCAGAGTAGGCCAAGGTCCAGGATAGATTGTTGGCTGATGCTGAGAGGGGAAGGGAAAGGACAACGACATGGCCAGCATTGCCAATACAGCTAGCAGCAAGGACACCCCACCCTTGTCATTCTATGCACCTCATCGTCACAACCAATGCTGAAAAAAGCCACGTTGTGGTGCCCCAGTTGGGCAAGGGCTTCTCCAGAGTGCCGTGGTGGTCATTTACAATAAGCACTGTTGAGGCCGTCATAGGTGTGTGCTCATGGCAGCCCACTGTCTTCAACATGTATATGTTGTCAGATCGCCAGCTCTGAGAAGGAGAAGAGCATGCCAAATGACAGTCAAGGAGCAACTCCTGCCTTGATACCGGTGACTAGTCCTGTGAGTACACTGAACGACAGTAAGTCTATTTTTTCACTGGTTGTATCGAGTACAACTGAAGTTGACTGCCTTTGCAGATAAGACTGCGGTCTCAAATACCTTGACCTGGCTGTTGACCATCTCATGAGCTCTATTTTTCCTAATGACCAAGCACGTGTGGATGACAGCTGCAATCTCGTCACAGTCTCCACCACCAGCATCATCCTCATGCCACTGCCATATCGACTGACGCGAGTAGTGCCTTCCTCACATAAGATTGCTCAGATATCTGATCAGTCGCTGCTCAAGGCCTACGCCCTGCATTTATGACAAACAAAAACAAGCTGTCAGCGCTACAAGCATTGGACGAGCAAAACTATGGACATGAGCTGATTTCAGATCACCTGAAATGTCACAGTCAAGCCATCAGAACTGTTTCATTTTCAGGGACTTAACCATAGCTTTCTGGCGCCCTCAAATGATAGATTTGCTACCACTTTTGTAGCCATTTGTGATGCAGGAAAATGATAAATTTTGTGTAGCCTAAAATGAACCTGAAATGACTCAATATGGTTACATTTTAGTACAGCAAAGAGTTGATGTTTCAGGGGACTTTGTGGCACATTTCAGGACATCTGAAAGAACATATGTAGAAACAAAAGTTTCAGTTTGGCAGCCCAGACATGGGAACTTATTAAGTTACACCAGACTAGCCACTCAGAAGCACCCAAGAGCGGCTAAGACGCGCTCAAGAATTTCTGAAAAGCCCAAAAAGTAGCACAAGTGGAAATCAAACCCACAGCCTGAAAGTAGCCGTGGTGCACTATACCACTAGGGCATAAGACCTTGCAAATGTAGGGTTGGAATTGCCCTATAATACCACTTTTCTACCTTAAAGTCTTAGCTGCAATATTATAGCCAATTATCAGGTATTAAAGCATTGGAATGTAATTGTACAAAGATATATTCTAATGGCATGGCTAAGACATTGATGTGGCTAAGACACCAGTGTGGCTAAGACATTGAGTTATTAAATATTTGCTATTGATTCTGCTTATTGTACAAATGTATATCCTGATGGCATGGCTGAGACACTGATGTGGCTAAGACACCAGTGTGGCTAAGACATTGGAACATTAAATATTTGCTATTGATTCCACTTGGGTATAGTTCATCTGCTCTGGTATCT
>NW_006767634.1:418712-428308 GCF_000300595.1 Phanerochaete carnosa HHB-10118-sp | reverse complement strand
TTGTCCCTGCCCTGATGTTTGCCGCCAGCAATGATGACGACTCTTCCTCTGTGCGAACCGGCTGGCTGGTGCTGGTGGGCCCAGTGACTGAGGCCCATCAGTGGGGCGCGCTCGAGGCTCGGGCATTGGGCATGTGGGCGCTCAGCCCTGGTTTATTCCTGTGGCGCGTCTGAAGCGACGACATCCCTGCATCCGGTGCCATCAGTTTCCAAAGAACGCGCACCTCGTGCCTGTCGCCATTGCTGATGATGGTGACAAGTCACACAGCACTGGGCGCGCGGTCAGCAATGCGTTCGCACATAGCTTCTCCTGCATTGCTGCAGTATGCAGCAATGCAAGAGAAGCCATGCAGCAATATGGTATCCTATTTGGCTGTGACAGTGTATGTGAGTGGCGCAAGAAGCAGTGGTGCGCACAGGAGCAGTAGCAGTGCAAGGCGGCAAGTGCAAGAGTGGCGGCGCGTGCAAGAGCGGCAGCACGTGCAAGAGCAGCGGCACGTCATCCAATGGTTCCTGCTGCGCTTAGGAGGCACGCGCCGGTCCCTCAGGAACGGCATCTGAGATCCCGATTTACAGGTTACCCGATGATGATGCCACAAAGCTATAACTTGACATCTCAGTGCAGCTCGGTCCATGCATTTCACATCATCCAGATCAAGTACTACACGTATTCATATAATAGAGAGTCCAGCAATATATTCTACAACTGCAGCAACATTACCTTGAGCTTCCTCACTGCCTTCGTCGTCACTTATGTCTCCACCAGTACCACAGATATCATCCGGACGAGTCAGCAATGGCGGGATTTTGTCGACTGTGAGCTGGACAGAGGAAAGGCGTGTCTGACTGACCATATCAACTTCGGCCTCTCCAGACCCTTGAGTGCCGGTGTATCCAGGTAGGTCGTAGACTTGGAAGATGCGCCGCAGTAGGTGGTTGTTGACAGCCTGGCAACGCAGGGCAAAGTCTTGCATGGCACAGTACAGGAGATGCGAGCAGCCCAGACTGGCCAGGGCTGCTTTTAGCAGCTTGTCCTCATCGATAATGGCGGTGTGGAGACGGCAGACCTTGATATTAAGGCACTCGAGTTCTTTGTTCGCACGTACAACGTAGCGATACATTTTGATTGTCTCGTGGGTGATAGGCTACGCTCATGGTTTCTGACGAACATTGTTCCTGGTATTCTGAAGGAGTGAAAACTCCTCCAGGAAGGCGTAGTGCATGACCTCTGACCAGTCGAGCATTGGCTTTGATGGGTTCATGGTTACAGCGACGGCATTGTAGTTGGCGACAGTCTTCTTGATTGTCTTGCTGCGGACCTGCAGTGATTTTGCAATATGTGTGCGCATCTTGTAGCCTGTGCAACTAAGTCTTGGTGTAGGATAAACCTGAAAATCACATACCGGTATGTGAAACATTGAGCTTTTGAAGCTCAAATAACTGCTGCACGACAAGACAATGAAGCTTATCGAGGGCGCGCCAATACGTCCGTTCGCAAATGTACTTGAGAGCCTCCTGATATACAGATGTCATTGGATCCCAATGTTCCTGGATGTCCATCTTGATTTCAAGAGCGACAACCTCTGCACTGATGCAATCATATTGTTCTGCCACAACTCGCTGCTCCGTCTCCAGCTTGTGCGTCTGGGTAACATCGCGGGAATAAGCCTGTTTTTCAGCTGATGGTGCATAGGATAAGAATGTGGTCTGCGTCCGTTGGAACTTCAGCTCCAAGTCGTGCAGCTTCTGGAGCAGCTCAATGTACAATGTTAAGTGAATGTCGTAGTCAAGCTCATTGCCCAGCGTGGCAAAATACACAAGCTCCTCGTCACGCCACTGGGTGATGTCACCTGCAGTGATTCCCTACTGCTCCATGCTTTGCCTGAGGGTCTGGCCTTCAATGTCAATGATCTCCAGCACCTGCATGTAGTTGTCGAGAATGAAGTCGCCCGAGTTCAAGTATTTGTCGGCATCCCATTGCTTGAGAAATGCTTCAATCAAAAGTCTACGGCAGTAAGCAGAGGCATACCAAATGACAGGGGCGAGATCATTCAACCTGCTGAAGACTCTTTCCAGTGGAAGTGAAATTGGCAGATGTGGGAGTGCGAGTAGCCATGGAAGGCATTCACACACATGCGCGTGTGTTTCTTGATGTACTCAGGGCCAAGAGAGCTGTTCTTGACAGTTATTTCCGCGGAACAGCCAATGTTGTAGCCTGCAAGCCACTCATCAGGCATTTTTTTGAGGGCCTTCACAACAATTGCAAGAGGATATTTAGCTCTATTTAGCATATGTTAGAATAGTAGTGTAGAGGAAAGCTCAAGAACTCACAATTTGCTGCTACACACCATATTGCACAGCCAGAGAATAAATCCATGGCGGCACACAGAAGCAAACACGCCCGACTCCTTATACATCTTCTACATCTTCTTCTTTGCCTCGGCCGCAGCCACCTTCCAGTTATCAACGCATTGATCAAGAAGTTTGTGCAGGAGTGCGGCCTGCACCTTGTCGATAATGGTTGTGTCACCAGCAGGCACAGTAGAGTTGCCCATGTTGCCAACAGGTGCTACAGAATCGCTTGCAGGGGTCGCCATGGCAATGTTGATGTGCTCATTACTGTTGTCAGCTTGAGTTCGCTTGGTGCTTTCTTCAAGGAGTGCCAAAGCGACACTGTCCATGGGGTCCTCTTCCAGCTCGTCAATGTCCTTTCAATTGGCCTCTTCTCTGTCTTCGTCTTCCTTGTCGTTGATAGCATTATGGACTTGGTGCCGGTGCACATCTAGCTCCTTAGATTTACGGCCCGGGACCTCGTTTGCGAACTGGTTGACGTAGGATGTGGACAGCCAATAGGAACTGTCACCAAAAGAGCGCATGTCGCCTGTCACCCGGTTTGCCACCATTGCCATCCGCTTGAGGCTGTTGTTACTGTCAAGGGACCATAGTCGACTAAATGACAAAGGCGGTTCATCTTTAAGCGAAGTTAAATGTGAGATTTGTGCAACTTTAGACATATGGTGCACGTACCTTATAGCAGCATGCGCGGCAGGCGTTCAATGGCCGCCAGTCAGAGGCGTCCCATCTAAGAATGGCATGCAACCATTTCTCCACAATCTGTGTGATGCGGAGATAGACTTCGAAAGTATCCGCAAATACCTTGTGGAGGTATTCACGATATAGAATCTGTGCGAGATATTAATCAGTTGTAACCAGGTCAGAGTATAGATACGTACTATGTAGTAGTCACAAACCACCTTGGCAGATGCTTCAATACTGAATGAAGCTTTTTATTGGCAAAGTCGGTATAGCAGATCCAGCATCTTGACAGAGACGGCCACTTCGGGCCATCTGGGTGTCTTCACGATGTACCCATGCTCAAGCAGATCAAAAGCAGGTGAGGTGCTGTCAGCAGGGTGAAAGACGGTGATCTCATTTTGAAGGGTGAAGATGTCGTAGGTTTTGATGCAATATGGGAGTCGCACTGATTCGTCAATGGGCTGGGGGCTGCGAGCGTGAGTGTCGTCAATCAAGGTGAAGTGTGTCTCCGTGGACCAGGGCACAGTTGACTCTGCCCTGCTTGGTGAGCATTTGGGAGGCGAATTTGATGCAGGATACTTCCATCGGAGGAACTGGTCAGCCAGGGCATTGAGAAGAAGGCTCCAAGCAGCCTCTTCACACATCCGCTGTTGGTGCCACTGTCTAGTTTGTTTATACCAGCGTAGCTTCCACCTGTAAGCAGTTTTGTGAGCTCCATGAAGGAAAGAAACGGGCAGATTAATGACCTACTGCAATTGCAGCACATCGCGAATTGCGTGTTGAAATTTGGGTGCTGCGGGCATATCATTGTTGACACCATCTTGATTGATTCCGAGTCGTTCCAGGTCCTCTTGTGCAGCGAGATCGATGTCCATAGGCTGTTCTTCTTGTGTGCCTTGTCGAAGGAGGTTGATGGTGTCTTGACTATATCCTATTAACACGCCGTCAGCGATGCAACGTTAGACAGACAGATTGTGTACAGACTCACTGGTAAGAGCTTTCTTGATCTGCTCTTCCACCCGAGCCTTCTCTTTTGCGAGTGCTGCACGCCCCAATGTCTTTGATATTGCTTCTCCTGCTGTTGCTGTTGTACAAAGCCTGTGCTCCCACAGTTTGACGAAAGTCGACTTTTTCACTCCCTTCGTGCCACCGCTTCTTACTGATGAGGTCGACATGGGATCCGGACCACATATAACAGATGTTATTGTGGCTTGGAGCGAGGGAGAAGGAGGGGAAGGGCAGGATGATGCAGTGTCAGTCGAGGTTGCGAGTTAACATTGCGAGGGCCAGTTTGCCGCTCAAATCCTCATGTTCATCTGATGTGCACGACCACGTCTACACGTCTGTGGCTCGCCGTGCATTTACCCTTCGCATAAAAATGCCCAAAGAACTTTGTAAAAGTAGCAAACCACCCACACCACGCAATAAAATCAGGGTGGTCTTATTGGGTAGCAGAGAGTACTCAGGCGTGTTCAAATGGAACGAGTGAGTGTTTTGAACTCTCGCAGCCTGTTCTATGCTGAATACTTAGTCTGTAAATGGCCTCCATATTCTACCGGCCCTGATGCCAGTCATTTCCCCATGGCAGTTATCTGCACTACCGCCTGGCAAGTAACTTCTCTTAAAGTGCTCCTTCCTTACTTCCAAATGATCTGCAACACGGATCTCTCCCAACGCCAACTGATCGAGGCAATCGAAGCACTTGCATCTCTGCGCAATCCAGTGGTGGCCAAAGCTTTGAACACTAACAGGCAATTTGATCACTTTTATCCCTGTCTCGCTCTCAACGATGACCGAGAGGCTATCTACATGACATGGTGTGTATGATGATCTCTCGTTCAAAGTGGCCTTCATTGCTCAGTTATTACCTGTAGGGCAGACACACGTCCCCAATACCAAGGCCAGGAAAACCCCCGGTTGCTGAAGAAGCTGCCAACCTTGCTCTCAGTGATCAAGTTCATGGTACTGCAGGGCAAAGATCAAATGGAAGTGGAGTCTATGAAAGCTCGCGGTGCAAGTTCAATAAATTCCTACAGGCTATCACAGATAGTAGGAAGACTGCTGCAAGCCGAGCCAAGAAGAGTCCGAGCAGAAGTCACAATGTAGGACACAACGCGCCAAATCCAGACTCTCTGCACAGCCATGCGCCTCATCAAGACAAGGGCAAGAGCGGACATCAGCACTCTCATGCAGCCCCTGGGCCATCTGCTGAATATGCAGCAGGCCCCCGTTGAGGTTTTTACCGATGACAAGGTTTCGGAGGCCGCGGCGAAGCACACTTCTCAGAAAGGCAAGGCAAGACACAGTGAGTATTTGCGTTTCATTTTGTGTGATATAAAGTCTAACGCACTGACTATCCAGCATCCGAGACTGGCAGGCGTGAGTCTCACATTCTCCCAGGGTACTCTGGTGTCTCCGGCAAGGTCAACATCAGCAATGCCGAGGAGGAGCACCAACCACCCCCACGTCACAAAGATATGTTTACACAGGACCCTCACAGTATAGTGCCCACTGACATAATACACAATTTGCTCAACCTCCGCTGTAGTGTATCAAAATTACCAGGACTTCACTGGGAAAATCACCAGCCATACCTACAAGTGTCCCTTTGACCTCAGGACCGACATCCATGTGCCGTCTCTCGGCACATTCCTTGACGACTACGTTGATCATTTCGGCTATGAAACTAAGTTCATTCACAGGGTCTACAAGGCGTCAGAGCAGTCAATGGATTGATACAGCTTCATGGCGCGCACAAGTTGCTTTTTATCTCAGCGGGAAGTGATATGGTTCTACTCGCATATTGATAAGTTTTCGGGCCCCTTTGCAGCTCCCCTTTGCAGGTGTCGCCTCATAGCTAACTCTTAAGCTTGAGTTATCACTGGTCTTACTTTGTATACAAGAATTGTTGCTGCACGTGACTTAGTTTACCACATTCAAAGTTCCCAGGAGTGAGCGTCAAATCATTTATTATAATAGAGAATAAGGTTGCACATCAAGCCTCTCCCACACCCACAGTCAGCTGCCTTCCTCCGTCTGCTGCTGTGTGCCACCGTCCGCCAGCCTCATGACTGACGGTGATGTGGACTTGCGTCGACACACCACGAGGGATACTGCGTGGATCTAATTAGAAGGCGGCGCCGACGAGGTCTGGTGACTAGTGCGTTAGCTTGTTCAGCTAGCCCAATAAACCAAGTGTATTAGTGACTATTCTAATGTATAGACAAAGGCTTACCTAGCCCAATAAACCAAGAGGTTGAGATGGGGCTAGATAGCGACAAAGGGGGTCCTTATATACTAGTCAGGCGGCGCACAGACCAGGTGTTACATAAGCGACGGTGCTATGGTGGCTGCTAGTGTCTAGGGGACTTTGACGGAGAAATGAAGGCCGGTGTGTCATAGCTTATGACGTTGTCGGGCCGACGGGGATAGAATGTCCGTTGCCAATCGGACTCGGAGATAAACGGGGGTAGGCGTGTCATGGCGTATGACGTTGTCGGGCCGACGGGAATCGGATGTCCGGTGGAGATCAGAGTGCGGCTGTTACCGAGGAAGTGTGATGCGGCAGTGAGGCGGCGGCGATACAGGCGCGTCTGATGCGCTGATGCATGCCTGTCGGTGATGCGTTTCTCAAGGTATTAGCGCGCGGCTAGGACTTGTAAACTGGCACCAATGCGCCGACAACGTTTGGAGGGTCGTATAAACGTGGAATAAATCGGAGAAAATGGAAATAAAATAGGAGGCCGGGGCTACGCCCACGACAGACGGAAGTGTGACGCAAGTTGCCGAAGCACTTTTAGAACTGTCACCAGTACGAAGATATTCACAACAGGCAAGATTTATTCGAAAAGGCGTGAAAAGGCGTGTTCCCTGGCGCCATTGGAAACGGCGCAAGAGGCAGCCAGAAACGTAGGCGGAGAAGGAGATGAGGGCTGCAGATCGTGAGAAAGCTCGAGATAACCTCAAAACACTCCTTGGTGAGGCTCAGGCGAAGGTTTGGGACATTGTGGAAGACCTCCACAAGCAGACCAAGAACCATTCAGCAATATATTTTTACCATCTTCTCATACAGCACTCTAGAAAGACGGTGAAAACCTGTGAGATTAACCCCTGGAATGCATATCTACACATGCACCTGAAGCAGATTAACAAAGGTGCGTGCAAAATGTTTGATGGCATTGCTGTGTTAATAACAGCACCAAATAGAGACTCCCGAGGGCAGTTCTCGACGCAAGCCCACAGAGCTCGCAGCCATGCTAAAGGCCGAGTGGGACCAGAAGACACCAGATGAGAAGAACAAGTGCACGCGAGAGGCAAGGAAGGAGCTGAAGGAGCAGCACTAGACGAAGAAGGCAGGAGGTCATAACGTCCCACTTAGCGTGTTCCACAATGTACACACAACCATCGCGGTGATCAAATGTGAGGTACGTGGCCGCACAAATGTCCTTACAAACAATATTTACTTTATGAGCAGCTCATCGCACTGTACTACTAAACTGGCATCAAGATCTTCCTCATGATGTTGCGTGGTGATACCCTCCACTATGCGAAGCCTCACCTATCCTATACCTCAGAAATATTTGAACAATTCTTTCAGATGAGCTTCAGTGTCAAGCTGGGAGACTGGATGCAAAAGCTTGAGTGTTACAAGCTCAAAAAGGTACCAGGTACACTTGCGCCACTACCTCTCATCTACACCGCTGATTCCATCTGATACAGGGGTGAAAGAGAAGACTGAGGCCAATCAGGCTGAGCTCAGAAAGCACATTGCGGCAATCATTTTGAGCAACCTGCGTACAATTCTCTTTGTTCCAGAGTGCTCACCAAGCTAACCACCATTCCGGAACCCTGTAGAAGAAGCTGCGCATCCGCACACTGTTGAAAAAATGAACTACCTGAGTTTTGACTCTGCCATCACACTTAGGTATGGTGTCGTCTGCGAGCATTACCCACTGAACTATTTTTGTGGTCCTGGTGGTATTACCACTGTCCCCACCCTTCGTGTGCTCTTCAACAGCTGGCATAGCAGAACAACACAGTTCTGCCATCTCTTGCAAGCTGAATACAATGCCTGGGTAAAGGAGTATGAAGCTCGAAGTCGTGCGGGATCAATTCCGGCAGCCCCCGTCTCTGTTTCTTCGGCCATGGCGCCAGTACCTCCACTCTCTATGGGGGTGTTTCACGGCGTCTTCGCGCTGCAGTCGACGCCAGCACTTCAATCTGCTGCCGCACAGCCTCAGGTTGTGTTGCCGCAACCTGCCGCACCCTCCATATCTCTGCAGCTTGCCACTGCTCAGCCTGAGATTACCGCCACACAGCCTGTCATACAACCCACAGCTCAACCCGAGGGCATCATTGCGCAGCTTGAGTCCACTGTTGTGCAACTAACCATCACGTTCATGCAGCCCACTGTCATTGTCACGTCGCCGGCACTTGTGTTACACGGTGCACCTTCGGCTTTCACATTTGTTCCTACCATTGTCACTAATCCGGCCACTGTTCAAGCTCTGGTTCCGACTGCAGCAACGACACGTACACACGCGACGGCGTTTGGCAATGATGGTGCCAGTGCATTAGCACTCACTAAGCGAAAGCGTTGAGATGCAGGTGTTAAGTGCAATCCAAATATCCGGACATTGCGGAAGCAGCAAGCTCAGGTGGCATCCCAGGCCTCATAGTCACTACACAATGTATTTACTCATCATGCTTGTTTATTTGAACACTAAAAAGTATATCTGTGGGCGCTTTGAGCTATGAGATGGACTGTCGCCTAGCGCACAGCTAGGGGTCTCCAACACAGCTCAGGCTTTGTGGCGTTGATGGGCGTTGTCATGCATAGGCCACTCCATGCAATCCGGGATCTCAGATGCCATTCCTGAGGGACCGGCGCGTGCCTCCCAAGCGCAGCAGGAACCGTTGGATGACGTGCCGCTGCTCTTGCATGTGCTGCCGCTCTTGCACTTGCCGCCTTGCACTGCTACTGCTCCTGTGCGCACCACTGCTTCTTGCGCCACTCACATGCACTGTCACAGCCAAATAGGATACCATATTGCTGCATGGCTTCTTTTGCATTGCTGCATACTGCAGCAATGCAGGAGAAGCTATGTGCGAACGCATTGCTGACCGCGCGCCCAGTGCTGTGTGACTTGTCACCATCATCAGCAATGGCGACAGGCACGAGGTGCGCGTTCTTTGGAAACTGATGGCACCGGATGCAGGGATGTCGTCGCTTCAGACGCGCCACAGGAATAAACCAGGGCTGAGCGCCCACATGTCCAATGCCCGAGCCTCGAGCGCGCCCCACTGATGGGCCTCAGTCACTGGGCCCACCAGCACCAGCCAGCCGGTTCGCACAGAGGAAGAGTCGTCATCATTGCTGGCGGCAAACATCAGGGCAGGGACAATGGTGCCTGGTGTGCCATCAGGGGAGGGTGGTGCTGATAAGTGGGACTGATGGGTGGGACGCCAAGGCCACGTCATCATTCAGACCCTTGCCCCGGCGTTCACCCAACCACGCGTGGTGGGACAGACCAGAGCCAAGTTTCTGAGCCTTGCACGTCC
>NW_006767634.1:407592-417168 GCF_000300595.1 Phanerochaete carnosa HHB-10118-sp | reverse complement strand
AGCAAGCATGCAGGCGGGAGCAATGGCGCCGCATGTGCCATCAGAGGATGGCGGTGTTGGTGGCGGGGCCGATGGATGACGCTCAGATAACGGAGCCATCACCGTGATGGAGGATAGCGCCCGGGGCATATCACTCGGGGGGGCTTACAGGCATAGGAGGGGTCTTCCAAATGCATACTTGGTATATTTTAGAAAGATATCAGCGTGCTAGTGGCTCTTATGCAAATTGCGCAAATTAGTGTGGCAAACAGGGGGGGGGGGGTATGTCATGCTTATAAGTTTTCAAATATGTAAGCTCCAGGTGCGTCTTAGCTACTCTTGGGCGCTTCTGGGTGGCTAGTCTGGTGTAACTTAATAAGTTCCCATGTCTGGGCTGCCGAACTGAAACTCTTGGCTCTTCCTCTCCCTCAAGGCCATGAACGCGCTGTCCGCGCTCAAGACCACGGAGCTCACGAGCATCCTCTGCAAAGGCAGCAGCGCGCTTGCGCGTGGCAAACGGCGGCGGCGGCTGCGCGGGCCCGGCACTCGCACAGTTCCTCAAGGCCCCGCTTGCGGACGCCCTGCAGGCCTCGCGCTTGCGCGACAACGTGCGCGCGCTGCAGATGCACAAGGAGCTCGGCGTGGTGGACACGAAGCAGCTGCCCCTCGGCGACAACGGCGCTGGTGCGAGTGCGGGTGCTGCCGCGGAAGATAAGGAGCGGGCAATGCTCAGCGGTGTCGCGCAGGTGCAGAGCCGGCTGTTTGAGGGCAAGCTCATGAGGCGCACTGTCATGAATATTACATATTCCGGATGGTTCTCCCGGATTCCATGTTATTCTTTTACTTTCTATACACCTCCGTATATTTGTAGGATATTCTAGATATTCAGTCTGACATGTATATAAGGAGCTCGTACTGCTCAATAACAAGCCAGACTCGAGCTGGTCTTTCCTCGCTACTCATCCTTTGGCCCGCTTGTTTCCTCCTCAGCTTTGTCGTAGCCCAGTCCAGTTGGATTGGTAGTTGCTGACATTAGCTCGAGTCTCCACCAACTGCCCTACGACGATCCTCGTCACTCCCACACCAACCATCAACCCACTCCACACGACGATCCATCTCATTTTCCCAACCGAAATCTCACCCCAATCCTAACCCTATCGACTTCTACCGCATCAAGACCCCGGGATTCTCCGTGCACTTGCGCGTTTTTACCACATCATACCCCCGAAGCCACCTCTGTAATCACCAGCCCTTAGGTGGCTGGACAGAGCTCCATCCAATTAGAATTGTACACTGCCCTACCATAGGTGGTGTTAAACGCTTTGCGCAGTGCAAGCGGGTATCCCCGAGTACGACGTGGCAACCGGCTGAGGCTGGGCGTCGGAAAGGAGACAACAGTTAGATCGGCGATCCCTGTCAGGGCGTCAGACCGAAGAGACTTAATTGCTCTTTGGGCTGTTGTGTTATTCCTAGAATTGTAATAAAAATAGCGTTTCGGTTCTTTTTCGGAAATTATCATCTCTGGCGAAATCTATCCCTGATCTGGTCGTTACAACACGATTAGTCCCAGGGTTTGCTGCAACCAGCTTCACGGACCCGACACCCCATGACCACGCCTTCTTGCTATTGTAGAGGACATACACATCGAGAACTAGAGGGAAGATCCGTCTACCTACGCAGTGACAACGTACGGTACTGCGCGCAACAACCCTGCCCGCATTTTCCAGATAATAGTAATCGTTGCCCTCGGTGTAGGGAAGGACTACGTGGAGAACTACTACCGAGAGTTACCACAGAAGCACCCTCAGAATCTATCACAGCCCCACAACCCACAGCATCCGGTTCAGAACCCAGAACCAGACGAGATACTCTCGAATCAGTCACTGACCATCTCCGCTCGATCGCCCTCGGAGAATCCGAAGCACCACCAGACCCCGTGGAAGAAGCAGTAGAAGATTTCGAAGATTCGAACCCACCTTCCCGCCGTTCTCCCACTCCACCCTCGTCTCCTTCTGACCCCGGTGCGATGGCCGAAAGCCAAGACAGTGCCGCGCTCCTCAATGGAAGCGCGATGAAGCCCGACGCCTTTGATGGCACCAAATCCAAGTACATCGCTTGGAAAACGCAGATGAAACTCTATGTGGTCACGCAAAGGAAGCGACTGCCGGAGCAATTTGACAGGGTCCTTATGATCCTGTCATACATGAAAGGAGGACATGCAGGCGAATACGTCGCCACATACATGAAGAAATATGACACGGATGAAGACACCGTGATCCAAACCACGAACGATCTATGGAAGGATTTAGATGTACACTTCCTAATCGACGAACAGGCAGAAGCGTACGACAGGCTGCAGGCAATGCAGATGGGAGCACTGTCGGCACAAGAGTTCTTCTCGAAGTTCGAGTTGTGCGCCTTCCAGGCAAATATTCACGACTTCGAAGCGCACTTTCAGGAACTCAAGTCGCTTCTAGAAAAAGCGCTCCGGGCCGACATCATTCGGCTTCTGTATAATTCATCAGAAGAACTCCCCGCTACATACGCGCTATACAAACAACGGGTCACGCGCATCGACCTAAATCAACAACAGTACCGTCGGCGAAACCCACAGTCCCAGCGACAGGGACAATTTCAACCTCGGCAGCAGCAGGCACAAAGTACGCCGCGAGCACAGGCTAACGTAGCCACGCCAGCCGCAAGCGCCCCAGTGCAAACGCGCCGCGATGGGACAGGCGTCACATTCAGTGGTAGAGGCCAGCCAATGGAACTAGACCAAGCACGACGCTTGGGTCTCTGCTTCCGATGTGGGGAAAAGGGTCATCTTTCACGCAATTGCCCTAACCGGCAACAAGCTCAACAAGTACGAGCCGCGGAAGCATCGGTAGTTTCCACTACCAACACGTTCACCCCATTAGCGTCACTCAACGAAGCCCCTGCCGCGACGGCAGAACCGTTTGATTGGAAAGCGGCGATTCACGAAGAGATTTGCGCGGCAATGAAGGGTTTTGCAAGCGGTCAGCCAGGCGCGTAGCCGAGTTGACCAAGCGTAATTTTACGAACTACCTGTGTTCTTGGTTTGGAGTAGCAATGTACATACCAGAAAAAGGGGCGTCCGCAGAGCGGCGCGGAGAGGCACAACCCTCTTGCTTAATTCTCCCAAATAAAAAATTACCTACACCAGAACATCAGACCGAACCTACGCAGTGGCAGCGCCACACACTCTGGACGGCGGCTTGGATTCGCCAATGGATAGTCAGCAAAGAGACGGCAGCACTCAGACTGTTGACTGAATGGATACACTCAAAGAAGAGTGTTGACGCCTCAGAAGCCTGTATAAACCAAATCAGGCAGATGAAAGAAGAAGAAGCTATAAACTTCTTGAATGAACTACGGAAGCAACCTCGTTTTATCCGAGGAAGGAAGGGGACTCAAATGGACGTTCCAATGATCATCACCACCCTGGACACGCAGCAGCGCTTATCAGTCAAAGTGTTATTAGACACAGGATGCACTGGATCTTCGATTGATGCGCAGTTTGTCCGCGATAACAATATCGCCACAAAGAAACTGCCATCACCGATCCCTGTCTATAATGCGGACGGCACGCATAATGCCGGCGGGGCAATCACCGACTTTGTCGAATTAAGGGTGGAAATCCAGGATCACGTTGAACGACTTCCGTTCGCTGTTACAAATCTAGGAAAGACTCCTATCTTCCTTGGATATGAGTGGTTACAGATCCATAACCCATCTATCGATTGGCAAGAACAAATCATTCAGTTTGATCGATGTCCGGTTACCTGCAAATATACCGCCCGATTAATTGATATTGATGGCGATCAGGAGGAGCCCAGCGATCCGGAGGCTCACCTAGAAGAAGGGGATAGAATCTTTATTCTTGACCACGAAACCTACTTTGCTACGAAAACAGCGCGCATTCGCACTACGGCCACTGATCTAGCCATTAAGGAAAGTCTGAAACACGAGACTAAGACGTTTGAAAACACCGTCCCAAGTCACTATCACGACTACTCCGATGTGTTTAGCAAAGAAGACTTTGATTCCTTACCGCAAAGGCGACCCTGGGACCACGCAATAGAACTCACACCAGGTGCACAACCGATCAGTTGCAAAGTTTATCCCATCTCCGTAAATGAACAAAAAGAACTTGATGAGTTCATAGAAGAGAACCTCCGAACCGGGAGAATTTGACCATCGAAATCTCCGTGGGCTTCACCATTCTTCTTTGTCAAGAAAAAAGACGGACGACTTCGGCCTGTACAAGACTATCGGAAGCTGAATGAGCTCACGATCAAGAACCGCTATCCACTTCCTTTAATACAGGAACTAGTGGACAAGCTAAAGCAGGCACGGTACTTTACAAAATTGGACGTTCGATGGGGATACAACAACATCCGCATTAAAGAAGGAGACGAAGAGAAGGCAGCATTCCTAACAAATCGAGGACTATTCGAACCACTCGTCATGTTTTTTGGCCTTACCAATTCCCTGGCTACGTTCCAGACCATGATGAACGACATATTCCAAGACCTTATCAGTCAAGGACACGTGGTAGTTTATCTAGACGACATCATGATCTTTACTCAAGATTTAAAAGAACACCGTCGGATCACGCGGCAAGTTCTTCAGATCTTAAGGGAACACAAACTTTATCTGAAACCGGAAAAGTGCAAGTTCGAAAAGGCAGAAATAGAATACCTCGGAATGATAGTAGGAAAAGGAGTTGTTCGCATGGACCCCGTCAAAATAGAAGGAGTTGTCAATTGGCCACAGCCCGAAAGTAAACGAGACATTCAGGCATTCCTTGGGTTTACCAACTTCTACCGAAGGTTCATCCGGGATTATGGCAAAATAGCAAAACCGCTCAGTTCACTAACAGGCAATGCTACTTTCGAATGGACCATCGAACAAGAAGTAGCCTTCACAAACCTGAAAGACGCCCTCTGTACAGCACCAGTATTAGCCATACCCAATGACAATGACCCATATCAAGTAGAATGCGACGCATCGGATTTCGCTGTAGGAGCGGAATTAGCTCAGAAGCAAGACGGCAAATGGAAACCCGTCGCCTACCTATCCAAAGCTATGACAGCAGCCGAAAGAAATTACGAGATTTACGATAAGGAACTTCTCGCAATCATGACTAGCCTTGATGAGTGGCGTCAGTATCTCATGGGCGCCATACACCCATTTGAAATATGGACAGATCACAAGAACCTAGAATACTTCCGGAAGCCACAGAAGCTCAATCGATGACAAGCACGATGGGTAACCGAGTTAGCTGAATACCAATACTCGTTGCATCACAAGCCCGGTAAATCTAATGGCAAAGCCGACGGACTATCTCACCAAAAAAGGCACAATGCAGGAAAAGAGGACAATTCCGATATCGTGTTACTAAAACCAGAACATTTCCGCGCCTTGATTTGTAGTACTGTATTTAGTTTAGAAGGAATCGACCAGGACTGGGTCGCAGAAATTAAAAAATACAAAAAGAACCAAGACTCGTTAGTTACCATAGCTTTACAAAACAAGGACAAAGACTGGAACGAAGATAGTACCGGACTCGTGACATGGAAGAACCGTATTTACGTACCAGTAAATAAAAAACTCCACGAGCAAATCATTGCTCATCACCATGATACCCCATTGGCTGGACATCCCGGTCAATACAAAACACATGAAATGGTCACACGTAACTACTGGTGGCCCCGAATTCGAGAAGACATCAGGAAATACGTGGCCGGATGCGAGAAATGCCAAAAGACCAAGGTCCATACGACACGACCTACCGGACTTCTATTTCCAAACGAAATTCCTTCACGACCCTGGGAAGTAATCTCCGTGGACAAGATAGGCGTATTACCGGATTCCTTCGGGTACAATGCGATTCTCGTAATTGTCTGCATGTACTCTAAGCAGATAATCGCAATACCAAGTACTATTGAACTCAATGCCGAAGGGTGGGCCAAAGCACTCCGAGATAACGTAGTCGCACATCATGGATTACCCTGAAAAATCATCAGCGATAGGGGAACTGAATTCAAGAATCAATTCATCTCGGAGTTGTACCGATCCCTTGGAATCGAAGCCAACCCCTCAACCGCGTATCACCCCCAGACCAACGGACAAACGGAACGCATCAATCGCGAAATAGAACAGTACCTCCGATTGTTCATCAACTACCGACAAGCAGATTGGGCTGAATGGTTGCCACTCGCAGCCTTTTCGTATAACAATAAAGTTCACTCATCCACCGGATATACCCCGTTCTTTGTCAATAAAGGGTATCACCCTTACGAAGGAACCCAACCGGTGCGAGAAGGACTAAGCGAAAACGTCCAACAATTTGTCGATAGAATGGATCGAGTACGTGAAGATACTAGCGCGGCTATCAATCTAGCACAGGAGTCTATGAAGCGTTTCTACGACCGAAAGAGAAAGAGCGGACCAGAGTACAAAGTTGGGGATAAGGTCTGGCTAGAAGGGATAAACGTTCGAACCGACAGGCCAATGAAGAAGCTCGACGATAAGCGATATGGACCCTTCAAGGTCAAACGCAAAGTCGGCGCTTCTGCCTATGAATTGGAACTCCCACGTCAATGGAAACAACACCCCGTTTTCAATGAAAGTCTTCTCAGTCCCTTCAAAGAACCCACGTATCCCTCTCAGCAGCGTGAACCGGTAGTCCCTGACCTCGTAAATGGCGAGGAAGAATGGGAAGTTGAAGATGTCCTTGACTCTCGCCGTGATCGAAATGGGAATCTTGAGTATCAGGTTCTCTGGAAGAATAGCCCCCATGGTGATCGCCGTTCCTGGGAATCACGAGTGAACTTGACCAATTGTCAAGAACTCTTACAGGAATTCCATGCAAGACGGCCCGACAAACCTGCGCCCATGACGATTCGAATTCCCCCTTTGTTGACACGACCCGTTCACATACTCACGTGCGATACCACTCTTTTGGTACAACGAATGGGTGGAATTCTCCCGAAGCAAGGATTTGAAGAATCCGCTGGGTTTGATCTGTACTCGGCTGAAAGTGTCAAAATACCGGCACGAGATCGCAAGATTGTCGGCACCGGCATAGCAATGCGTGCCCCTCATGGAACTTACGCACGAATTGTGCCACGAAGTGGATTAGCAGTCAAAGGGATAGATGTCGGAGCTGGAGTCGTCGACCGAGATTACACCGGAGAAGTACGCGTAGTGTTGATCAATTCCACAAATCAACCCTTCCACGTGCGCGCCGGCGATCGAATCGCACAAGTCATTCTGGAACGCATTGCGTCATGCGATATCGAGGAGGTGTCCAGTTTAACAGAAACTCAACGAGGAGCAGGAGGTTTTGGATCGACGGGTAAATAATCGTGAGGACACGATTCTAGACGGGGGGGTAATGTCATGAATATTACATATTCCGGATGGTTCTCCCGGATTCCATGTTATTCTTTTACTTTCTATACACCTCCGTATATTTGTAGGATATTCTAGATATTCAGTCTGACATGTATATAAGGAGCTCGTACTGCTCAATAACAAGCCAGACTCGAGCTGGTCTTTCCTCGCTACTCATCCTTTGGCCCGCTTGTTTCCTCCTCAGCTTTGTCGTAGCCCAGTCCAGTTGGATTGGTAGTTGCTGACACGCACGAAGCCTTCCGCGCCTGTGGCGGTGGAGAACAAAGACACCGCCGCGCGGCTGCAAGCAATCATCTGCTGGAGTCGACAGCAACGCTGGTGATTCCATTATGACTACCATCGAACTCCCGCTCGACGAGATTCTCAACAACGACAGCCCTGGCGGCTGGTCAGTAGTGTTCAACGGTTCCAAGGCTCGCAAAAGCAGCAAGTCAACCTTTACTTCTCAGGAAGAAGATATGAAGCCTGCAAAAAACGACGCGCAAGTTTTCGCCTCTGCTCTCACATGTGACGACCATCCGCATGAGGACGAGTCGATGCTCTCGTCAGCGAATGCGCTACGCGCCGTATTGCACGTCGTCGAAGATCTCGTCCCCCGGACGATAACGCTATTCTGCCTCGACCCGAACCCTGTGCCCAGCGCGACCCAGTCAGTGGTAAGCGGCTGTCGCTCAGCCGCCTCAGCGCGCGCGTGCCTCCAAGCAGCCATCCTCGCCCAAAGGTATGTCCGCTCTCCCCTCGCCGACGCGCCACGGACACACATACTCACCGGCCCCAAAAAAATTGTCCCCCTCACAGGCAAACGCAGGAGCGCAGCCTCGGAAGAGCAAGACACCAACACTGTCGTGTTCGCGCCCACCCTCACCCCCGGCACCTTCTTCGACCCGCCTGCACCAGAAGACCGCACCGCACCCGCAGAGTCCCTCCTCTTCCCAGACCTCGACCGCGAAGAGAGCCCGGCCCCGACGCGTTCCGGCCGCGGGGGACACGCGAAAAAGAAGCCCGAGGACCACGTCCCGCGCCCACCCAACTCCTTCATCCTCTTCCGCTCCGCCTTCATCTGGAACCAGCACGTCTCCGCGACCGTTGAGACCAACCACAGCACCCTCTCGGCCATCATTGGGTGTACATGGAAAGGCCTTCCGAAGAACAAGAAGGCGTTCTGGCACCGCAAGGCGAAGGAGGCCCTCGAGGAGCACGAGCGCAAGTTCCCCGGCTACACCTTCCGCCCGCTGCACAACAAGGGCAAACGTGTGGGCAAGCGCAAGGTGCCCGAAGTCGGCACCAAGGACCTCATCCGCTACCAGAAGATTGCTGATCTGCTTAACCAGGGCTACAAGGGCACATCGCAGAGTTTGACCGCAATCACATACCGGAAATTGTCACCAGCTTCGAGGCCCCCATCACAACGGGCAGCTTCAGGCTGTCCTCCTCTGCCTCACTTCCCGAGAATGCCAGCTCACCTTCCTTATCCGACGAGGCCTCCGAGAAGAAGACGCACACGACCAGCAGCTAGCCGGAAATGTCTGCAAAGGGCAAGTCCAAGGAGACGCCCGCGAAGGAGGAAGCCAGGGAATCGCTGTTCGAGTTCGATGCGTCAGAGTCAGAAGACTCGTATTGCACCACCACAATGTCCTCTCCTTACCCTACAATGCCAATCACTGACACAAATCCACCATTTGTGAGTGCATCGTGTGCCAGCCTTGAAGCCCAGTGAAAACCCCGTCCGCCCGAAGCGACCGAGGACTATCTGAGCCTATCGAAAATTCACTGATCTACCCCCAGCGACCTCAGAGAAATCAGCAGACGCCGGAGAAGCTCTGACGTCCGCGCCCATCGGCTGCGTCTCCATTGAGTTGGCGGTGCACCGTGGTCTTTGACGCGTCCATTAATGCCTCTCCAACGTGTCCAAACGCCACCGACTCTTTTCCAAATCCAAATCCGAGTCTGAATGCGAGGACTTTGAACTAATGACTCCAATGTCCCGACGCCGCCGACCGATGCCACCAAATCAAAGCAGAGATGCCCTATCCCACTTATATAAGGGCACACCTCTGGCGACAGCGCCGCGCTGCTCTTTTCCTGCTCGCCCCCCACCATGCCACCCGTCGTGCCCCGCATCCCTGTAGTCCCCGTCCCGCTATCCAATCTGGC